>NC_063050.1:5734546-6049546 GCF_018812025.1 Megalobrama amblycephala | reverse complement strand
GAAATCTGCATAATATTCCTGCAGGATTCCTGTAGGTTATTTTTGTAAGGGCACTGCTGAACAATAACCAATATCTAATACTTTTCCACAAACACTTGGGCATTAAGTTCTCATGTATTTTATACAATGTTTAAAAAATTATTTAAAAAAAAGATCACATAATAAGGCAGAAAATACAGTACCAATCAAAAGTTTGGAAACATTACAATTGTAATTGTACAATTGAAACGTGCCTCTTCTGTTCACCAAGGCTGAATGCAGTAAAAACAGTAATATTGTGAAATAGTATTACAAAATAAGCAAAATCAGCATCATTACTCCAGTCTTCAGTGTCACATGACCCTTCAGAAATCATTCTAATATGTGACACTGAAGACTGGAGTAATGATGCTGAAAATTCAGCTTTGATCACAGGAATAAATTACACTTTTCTATATATTCACATTGAAAACTACGGAGCCCCGCACATGACATGACAAAAAAAAATCGTTCTAACGATTTACTAATTCGTTCCCTCAATTTACTTAATCGTGTGCATGATTTACTATTTCGTCGTGCATGATATATAAATCGAGGGAACAAAATAGTAAATCGTGCACACATTTTAGTAAATCGAGGGAACGAATTAACAAATTGTGCACACGATTTAGCTTACTATTTTTTCTTGCATGTCCGGGGCTCCGTAAAAAACAGCTGTTTTAATTTGTAATACTATTTCGCAATATTACTGTTTTTACTGTTATTACTGTTTTTACTGGACAAGCATTTTTTTTCCCAAAACATTAAAAAGGTCATTTAGGTCATAAAAAGGTAATATACTTTACTGTCAATTACATATCTTGAGATGGCTTGAAAAGCACATACTGTTGTGAATTAATAAGAGTAATAATAGCAATAACAGAATGTTTAATGCTAATATCGGATACATTTTAAATTGTCATATATTAGTTTGTTCAGCTTTAAGAAATGTCTACCCATAATGCATAGTGGGCAAGTAAGAGCGCGTAGTAAGAACATGTGACTGATTCAATGTGTATGCGCTGAATCTGTGTTATCCAGTTCATAGACTTCAGTAAACAGTTTGTTTATTTTAATTCAAGTTGTCAGTGGTCATTATTGCTTACTAAGAAGAAAAGACACAACAATCTTTGGTGCCGAAACCAGGGATAACTAGCAAGCAATGTCCGAAATGGCGGAGCGACTTGAAAGACTACTCAGAAAACGGAGAGCTGTGCGCGGTTCCACCACGAGACTTTTGCAAGTCATCGAAACAGAGGTTAGCAAGGAAGATCCAATCATCGACAGATTAATTGAACTGTTAGCCCTGTTATCTGCAAAAGAGGGAACGCTGCTGGAGTTAGACCATGAAATAGAGGAACGGATAGACACTGATGATCTGGAGAATGAAGTCGCGGATGTCGAGGAATATGGAGGGCGAATCATCAGCGCGAAGGCTCGCGTGAAGCGCGTGATGCAGAGAAACCGGGACAACAGCAGCAGGCCGAGTGACGCAGAGCCCTCGCAGCGCGGACAAACAGTTAAGTTACCCAAGTTAATAATCAGCAAGTTTAGCGGTGAAATTAGCTTGTGGCAAGACTTTTGGAATCAGTTTGAAACCGCTATTCACAAAAATGACGCGCTGAACCGGCGCTGCTTCAAAGGCAATAGCGGGACTGATGATGACAGACGGCAATTATGATCACGCGATCAATCTGCTTCAGAACCGGTTCGGAAGAAAGGATCTGCTCATTAACGCGCATATGAATAAGTTGCTGAATCTCTGCCCAGTAAAGAAATCACATGATGTCGCTGCTCTGAGACAGCTTTACGATTAATGTGAAGTGCAGATCCGTATTCCAAAGACAGTCAGAGTTATCACAAACCATTTAAAAGGCCAGACACATCAATTGAAATGAGGCAGAAAAAGCATCACATGCCGTCAGCTGCAGTACTGCAAACCACCAGTCAAAGAATACAGAACTGCCAGCACACAAAACAGAACTGTGTCTAGAAACTGACATTGCTGCACAAAAAGAAAAATGAATCAAAAGGGGACAATGCTTTGTTTGTCTTGGGCCAAAGCACATTGCAAGATTCTGTAAGGCCAAAGTGTGCTGTAATGCGTGTGGAGGCAGACATCATAGTGCTGTGTGTGAGAAAAGAGAAACGCACACTTCAGATGCTGATGACAAAGACAATGCAGTTTCTTCTTCTGCTTCACATTCTGTTAAGATACAGCCCACTAAACAGAACAACACCGTGCTGCTTCAGACTGTAAGACCATGGGTAGATGGACCTGGTGGACGTAAAAGCATTCGCTGCTTACTGGATAGTCGGAGAAGCTTCATCAGTGAAAACACAGTAAGAGCTTTGAAATTACCTGTGATTAAACAAGAAACGTTCACGCTGCATACTTTTGGCTCAGCAGCCCCAGTAACATCAAGGCGCAACATAGTGAAAGTAATTCTGCAAAGCATGACAGGGCTGGCCCTGTCGCCCTGCATCTTTACGAAGGTTGCGGAGGCGGACATTGTTCCGCTCAAGGAGCAGGGCGTTCGCATTCTCAACTACCTTGATGACTGGCTTATTCTGGCCAGCTTGCGCAGTTGTGCGAACACTGGGACATGGTGTTTGCTCACCTTAGCTGGTTGGGTCTTCGGGTTAACTGGGACAGAGGATCTCTTGTCTTGTTATGGAACTGGACTTGGTCACCCGGACAGCGCAGACTCAAGGTTGTCTCCTCAGTGAAAAACAGAGTGCCATTGCATCCGCTTCTGTATTTATACCCACCTGGTGGGGGCATTATGCAAATATTGCACACCAATTCCATTGGCTTCTTTAGTTTCACTCGAAGCTGATAGGGCAATATCCCAATTTTTCGGTCACTACTGACGTACATCTCTGTTCCCTTCATCAGGTAACGAGGGTTACATACTGTACATAACCAAGACGTTAATAGCAATAGGTACATTTGTTACAGGAGATATTATTCTTTATTAAACTTAGTTAAAATTGCAACTGAAAATTATTTCTAGCTTAAGATCCATTAAATATTACAGTTACAGTGTACAAAGAACTTTTGATTTTAATAAAGTGTTATTAAATGTTGAAATTATCTTTAACAAAGATTTATAAATGCTTTATTCTCAGTTTATATTAACTAATGAATGAACTAATGTCAAATAATGGAGCCTTATTGTAAAGTGTGACTGAACAATGAAGAATCAGAACATATTCACTCAATATCTAGGGCATGTTGTAGTCCATATTATAATATATCCTTAAGTCTTTAAGTATTTGGTGCTGATATGAACACCATAGTGATAACAAAAATCTGAATGGCTGTATGAAAATTTAAATACTGTAGTAGTGCAGCTGCTTTATTTATGGGGGTTATCGGGGTAACCGCTGCATTTCTGCTGTCAGGGAGTGAATGTGCATTTTCATTCAGCACATCATTCTTCACTTGTTCCCCAATGCGCTTCTCACGTGTGTTGGGCTTGTTTACATTAGTGTACAGCATATAGCGGTGTTGTGCATTTTAAATGGTTGGTGGGTAACAGTATTGTTAATGTTTATTATCATGATATTTCGTAATGGTGTTGGTGGTGTTTATCCTGAATCTGATATTAAAGAACTGATATCTGATTATGGGAAAATGCTTAAATATCAGGACAAAATATTGGTAAACAGAAAATCAGTTGATCTCAACTGACAAATTCTTCCACGCTAGAGTAAACCATCAATTTATGTACTAAGAAAAGGATCGGCCACAAACTGCTGCTACTAAGTCTGAAGCACAGAATACTCTAGAATGTCATTGTGTGTATAGTATTGAAAATTGTGTTTCTTCTCAGTGTTTTACATGCAGGTCTGAAGTCAGTTTCTCATTATGGAGAACCAAAAGAGCAGTGAGAGATCGTCATCTCCAGATCCCAGCTGTGTGTCTCTGAAGAGTGACATGTCAATGCCTCTTCCTCCTTTATTCAGTGATGAACCAGTGACCTCTGACCCCAGGTGAAACACTGTCCAGTGCTGGAGGCAATAGACTTGTACAATATCACAGATCATCTGAACAAATAATATTGTGTTAATTACTGTGTTAATATGTATATGAAATTATTATATCACCAGGAGGAAGAGATCGTCATCTCCAGAACCCAGCTGTGTGTCTCTGAAGAGTGACATGTCAATGCCTCTTCCTCCTTTATTCAGTGATGAACCAGTGACCTCTGACCCCAGGTGAGACATCGTCTAATTCTGGAGATAATAGATTGACTTGTAAAAGATCACAGATCATCCGAATAAGTAATATTGTGTTAATTACTTTAAAGATGTATATGAATCATTATATCTTAGATTCACCAGGAGGAAGAGTCAAAGATCTTCATCTCCAGAACCCAGCTGTGTGTTTTTGAAGAGTGACATGTCAATGCCTCTTCCTCTTTTATTCAGTGATGAACCAGTGACCTCTGACCTCAGATGAGAGGCAGTGAGTTGAGATGAAAAAAGTATCAATACTACTTTAAAATCATTTACGTAAAGTCTGCTCGAAAACGTTTTTTCAAAAACGTGCACTTCTTGCACAAAATCTTTTCAAATGTTGCATTATAAGGCCATTAAAACACCATTTGCTCTGCACCACTGCACAAAATTGGAAAAAACTGACATTTCGATATTTTGTTTTTCTGCAATTATATATTGTGAAAAAAATTCACCAGATGACTTGAATCGCTCTGTTTGGAAAGAATTAATCATTCTAGGATGATGGGGGGTGATTTTGTAGGTGAGTGAATATGCAAAGAAAATAATGAACAAATTACAAGCATAGATAAATATAATAGAACAAAGATACAAATTAAATAAATAGTGCTTTATATTTTCATGTAAGTTTTCAGATACATAAATTAAATAATCAAATATAAAATAGCACTGCATTTTCTTCATTGTATAAATGAAACATAATTAACCTGTGTTAAAGCTACAAAAGTGATTTTTCTCTTTGTGTTTTGTTGTTTTATTAACATTCAAAGCAGCAGGAATATTAGGCTGCTGTCACTTTAAGGCAGAATGCGTGGCGCGGATATGAAATACTGTTATACATCCAGTTTTCTTTTTCAATTGTTTCATTCACCTAAGCCATAATCAATTGTGTTAACGAGGATAGTCGATCTTTTACATGCATTTCGACTATTATTTTTGCATGCATGTGTCAAAGCACAAATAGACGTGGAAGAGAATGGCATGCGGTCTTCATGTGCATCTGCGCAGCTCTTTGTGTCTGTGTGTGTGCACATAATTCAGAATTAAGTTCTCTTTCACGTCTTTGTGCGCTCAAATGGTTTAAAATATCATGAATGTTTAAACTGACAGGACCTAAACACATTCAAATGAAAAACTTTAATTTTACAATGGTCAAACTTTGCAATTAATCTGAGAATCAGGTGTGGTTTGACCCATGGTGTCTGGTCTGTACAGATTAACGATCCCTATACTAGACCTATGCGCACATTGCGATTTTGATGCAAAAACTATATATCGTGAAGCCCTAATTCATGTAAACGGCCCCTAAATTAATGTCTCGGTTACATAGGTAACCGTCGTTCCCTGAAGGAAGGAATGGAGACATACATTGGACAGACTGATGAATAGGAATCTCGCTAGAGAGGCCAATCTGCTTCGAGTGTAACTAAAACGAGCCAGTGCACATTGGCATGCAATCATATGCAGCAGCTGCTCGCCTCGCAGTGCAGGTATTTAATGAGCAGCAGGTGCGTTGCATTTTCAAGTTTTTACTGAGGAGCCAAACATGTTAGGTGGGAGCTTCAGTGGGGTATAGCGACTGTGGCGACGTTCCTTCCTTCAGGGAATGAGGGTTAACTATGTATCCGAAACGTGAGGGTTCCTAGCAGGTTGTTTCCCCCGAAGGAAGTGCGCTCATTGTTATCCTCAGATCACCAGTGCCACTACCTGCAGCAACCCTCTGAGAAGGATTGGAACTTGGCAGTGGCACTGGGACTCTGCCCCTTTGCAGGAAATGCAAGCTCTACTTGTGTAAGCTCTTTCAGGGACTTGCTCTTTAAAAGTGCTGAAGTACGCAGGGGAACGGCCGCGGCAACACAGACAGGGATTGTGTGCAGCCTCTTTGCTGCATTCATTTAATTTCCTTTTATCGCTGTAAAGCTACTTTATTGTCAAAAACAAAGAAATAAAAAAACAGGAGTTGCCTAACCCAATGGATGTTTAAATTGTTTAAAATTAAATTATAGTTTTTATGCTTCTTATAATAAACAAAAACACATAACTTGATAAAGGTAAGAGGACAACCCAATCAACAGTGTCTCAGCTGCACAGTAGAAACAGCCAGTGTGAAACCAGCGAAGATGACAGACTGATTCATAATAAATGAAACACCAGACAAAATTAAAGTAATAATTATTTATGTGTGTTATCAGAATCTCCAGGAAGAGGAAGGGACAAAGATCTTCATCTCCAGATCCCAGCTGTGTGTCTCTGAAGAGTGACATGTCAATGCCTCTTCCTCCTTTATTCAGTGATGAACCAGTGACCTCTGACCCCAGGTGAAACACTGTCCAGTGCTGGAGGCAACAGACTCACAGATCATCTGAACAAATAATATTGTGTTAATTACTGTGTTAATATGTATATGAATTATTATATCACCAGGAGGAAGAGATCTTCATTTACAGAACCCAGCTGTGTATCTCTGAAGAGTGGCATGTCAATGCCTCTTCCTCCTTTATTCAGTGATGAACCAGTGACCTCTGACCCCAGGTGAGACACTGTCCAGTGCTGGAGGCAATAGACTCACAGATCATCTGAACATATAATATTGTGTTAATTACTGTGTTAATATGTATATGAATTATTATATCACCAGGAGGAAGAGATCTTCATCTCCAGAACCCAGCTGTGTGTCTCTGAAGAGTGACATGTCAATGCCTCTTCCTCCTTTATTCAGTGACGAACCAGTGACCTCTGACCCCAGGTGAGGATAAACATGGGTGAATTGGGTGAACTTGTTTTATGAGAGTTAAAAACACACTGAATGCACACAGAGAGATTAGATTTGTAATAGGGCTGCAACTAATGATTATTTTAAATTTTTAAGATAATTAAAAATAAGATAATTTTTTTAGTAAAATTAAATTTTAATCTATTTTTTTTTTTAAATGTTCCCTATAAGACAGTCAAGTTCAACATTACATCAGAACAATGAATTGGAATCTTGCCTGATAGCCAACAAAACAAGCCAATGGACATAAGTGTGCAAGATTTGCATTACAAACCATGCCCCTTGAAGCGGGAAAAGTTTGTAAGGAAGTGTTCTGCACAGGGGAAGCATGTGCTGGTCCAAATGGCCAACACTGCAACTGTTGTGTACATCAGCCATCAGGCTGGCCTAAACTCCTGTTGCAACTCGACTGCCATCTCCTCCTCTGGAGACATAAGCATCTGGAGTAACTTTGCGCCATTTACAGTCTGGGTGAGCTCAGTTGTCCAGCTGACGAGCTATCACGACAGCCCCCACTCCCAAGAGAATGGAGACTTAACCACCAGACGGTCCAGCTGATCTGGAGATGCTTCGGAGCTGCACATGTAGATTTGTTTGCCTCTCCGGACACATCCCACTGCTAGCTGTTATACTCCCTGACTGAGGGGACCCTCAGCATGGATGCTAGCAGACAGCTGGCCTCGGGTCCGATTCAAGTCAAGTCAAGTCAAGTCACCTTTATTTATATAGCGCTTTTTACAATGCAGATTGTGTCAAAACAGCTATACAGTGTTAGCTGGTATATAATTCTGGATGCACAGCAGCTCTTAAAGAATAGTGTCAGTGCAGGCAGATCAAAGCATGTGCATTCCCCCAGTCAGCCTACTCACACGGACACTTTGCAAGGTCAGGGAGGACAAGGAGCAGGTCTTGTCAGTTGCGTCGTACTGGCCAACTGGACCCGGTTCCCAAAACTGATGCTCCTCGTGACAGCCCCTCACTGGCAAATTCCTGGAGGAAGGTCCTGCTTTCTCAGAGACTGGCTACCTTATGGCACCTGCATGCAGATCCCTGGAACAAACACGTGTGGTCTCTGGATGGAACGTAGAGGACTTCAGTGATATACCCCTAGTAATGATAGACAGTATCACTTCAGTGAGAGCGCCTTTTACGAGGTGCACTTACACTTTAAAGTGGAACTTGTTGGTCAAATGGTGTTCTTGCAGAGAAGACACTCCAAAGTGCCCAGTCAGTACTGTGTTTCCTCCCTGAAAGTGTACGTGGCCGCTATCACCACACAACGGTAAGTCATATGGTAAATCTGTGGGAAAGCATGACCTGAATCCTCCCTGCCCTCACCTTGTATCCTCTTGGAACCTTTTCTTGGTCTTGTCAGCCTTGCAGAGAGTTCCCTGCGAGCCGCTGCACTCAGTATAGCTTAAGATCCAGTCTCTCAAGACTGCACTCACTTCTGTCAATAGGGTAGGAGACTTGCAGGTATTTTTGGTGGATGAATCGTGCCTGGTATTTGGGCTGGCCAAATCTCATATGATTCTGAGACCCCAGCCTGAATATGTGAATATAAGTTCTCACCACACCCACAGGGACCAGGTGGTGATCCTGCAAGCGCTGCCCCTGGAGGAGGCAGACACAGCCCTTGCTCTTCTGTCCTGTTTACGCTTTACGCTTGTATTTGCACCACATGCAGAGCTTCAGGACCTCAGACCAGCTCTTTGTTGCGGAGGCAAGCAGGTTGGCCCACTGGACAGTGGATGTCATAATCTTGGCGCATCAGGCTCAAGGCCAGCTGTGCTCTCTTGGGGTGAGGATCTACTCCATTCAGAGTGTTGTGTCCACCTGGGTGTTGGTGCACAACACCTCACTGACAGACATTTGTAGAGCTGTGGGTTGGGCGACACCCAACATGTTTGCAAGGTTTTACAATCTTTGTGTAGAGTCTGTGTCCTCCTGTGTCCTGGCTAGAAGTGGCTAGTATGTAGGGAGACCCACTTGGTGTCTCCCTTGCAGTGTAACTCCACTCATAGGAAGGGATTCAAGTGCTTATCTGCTGATAGGTGAGTTTCCCACCTGGCGAACCCTGCATGAAGTTCCTCCAGCACCCTCAGCAGTCAATCCCTTTCCATTTTGGAATAGGCATGCTTTCCCAGTGTTCAAATAATTCAAATAATCTCACTGTGTGGGTAGGAGGGTACAACAGTGATTAACTCGCTGTTAAAACTCTGTCCTTTCTCCACCCCAGCAGGTGCGGGGCAATTAGGCGGCTTACGCAGGGCACTGGAAGGGGCAGAAATTGCGGCATTTTGGTAGGGGTCCCAATTCGTCAGTCGTTCTGATGTAATGTTGAGCATGACTGACTGATGTCTGGGTTACAACTCCTACTACAAACTTTGTGAGAGAGTGCAGCATGCTTCCTTATATACCTGCTTTGCAGGACGTGGTTCGTGATGCAAATCTTGCTCGACAATGTCCATTGGCTTGAATTGTTTACAATCGAAGGTGGTTGGGCTCTCAGGCAAGATCCCAATTCACCAGTCGTTCTGATGTAACGTCTCCATTTCCTGGGGTTACATTAGATATTCCACAATTTGCCCAATGTTGTTTTCTAAACAATGCACAGCCCGTTATACAGCCTATGAAAATGTATATAGTGAATGAATCTGTCGACTATGCAACATGCAAATAAATTTTAAAACAATCATTACATTCCAAACCAAAAAACAAGTGCTTGCTTACAAATTAAAGCAAAAGTTGAAATTATAATAAACAAAAACATAAGCTTGAGGTAGGCTGACATAACACAGACATTCACTCATCTGAACATAGTAATTATATCCTTGCTTACATAGAAATATGATTACTTGTGTTACACGTATGTAGAACTTTAAAGGGGTGGCTGATTATGATTTAACTTTTTTGACTTTAATTAGTGTGTAATGTTGCTGCTAGAGCATAAACAACATCTACGACTACGACAAGCTTCTTCCCAGGTTGGTGACATCACTAACCCTAAAATTTACATAAACCCTACCCCCAAGAACACGCAACAAAGGGGGTGAGGCCATGTTATTGCAATACACTACATAAAAGCAGGATGACAACATGACAAGATAAAACCACAATTAAACCAAACTATACATGTTCTACCTTTGTGCAGCATATATTCTCTGGCTCTGTAGGCATCATACAACAGTTCCCACATGAGCGATTTCTAGATTATCGTGACAGAATATGCTAATTAATGACTTTAAGATAGTTAACTCCACATCAGCTACATACATTAATCAATTTACCATTCAGAAACATCCTGTTGCATTCTACATGTTGTCAGTTCTTCTTGAGTGTCTCCATCATTGTCTGAATCCTTTCGAACATAAAAGGCTGAACAGTATCTAACATTCTGCATGAGGTAATCGCCACTGCTAACATGAGCTCTTAAAACTCTGCCCTCTTCTTAAGAGCAGCAGCTCATTTCCATTTAAAGGGACACACAAAAACGCAGCATTTTTGCTCACCCTGAAAAAACAACAAATTTAACATACTATTTATCTGAGGTGTGTTTTCTGCTAAAACTTCATATACACACTCTGGGGACATCAGAGACTTATTTTATAAACTTATTTTTAAAGGAGGCATTATATGACCCCCTTAAAGTTAATTTCTAATATAAAATATTTTACCAAAATGTATATTTTGTTTACATTATAGTTTATTAAAAATGCATATTTTATTTATGCATCGTCAGTCGTTCATGTTGTCAGGTTATGTAAAATGGAAATCGTTTCAAACATTCATGAATAAGTATATAACACTGAGAAAAACATCTCAAAGACTTTAAATGTCACATGCATCTGTCAAAGCACAACAGTGCTAGCAGCGGTAAATGCTTTTGTTTGAAGATAAATATAAATATATAGCAATCTCATGTTTCAGACAAATGAATCATGTGCCTTTCCTTCAGCAGCTCACTCTGTTCCCTCTGCTATTTTACATATGCATTTTGTTCATAGAAATGTATTATGACATGACTGACTGATGGTTTCTTTGCACAGTGTGCAGATATGTCTAATCGATAATCAAGTTCATTATCTATTATTATTATTATTATTATTATTATCTATTATCCATTTTATTAATTAGATGTTTCAGCCCTACATACAATAAATGAAACTACAGACAAAACTAATGGAATAATTATTTTTCTGTGTTTTCTCAGGACATAGAGTCAGAGAGGTGAATATTGTGCAATACAAAAAGTGTTGAACTGAAACTGAAAAGAAACACAATAATTGCACATAAAATACAATATTGACAAGATTATTTTGATTTAATTTTCGCTTTATACATTTTTTTCATATTCTTAAATATATGCACTCTTGTTTCAGGAGTGTGTATAGAGATAATCAGAGTGAGGAACAGGATTCTCATCAAACAGTGAATGATGAACTCCAGAGAGTCAAAGACAGAAACAAAACCAGCATGAAGAACAAGTATGAAAGATTATTTGATGGAACAAAACTCCAAGAGAATGAAACCCTCCTGAACAGGATCTACACACAGCTCTACATCATAGAGGGAGAGAGTGAAGGAGTGAATGAAGAACATGAGTTTTTACAGATGGACAAAATGGCCAGAACACAACCCTCAAAAGAAACTCCAATCTACTGCAATGACATCTTTAAAGCCTCACCTGAACCAGGATGTGAGGAGAAAGACCAAATCAAGACTGTTCTTACTAAAGGAATCGCTGGAATCGGAAAAACCGTCTCTGTGCAGAAGTTCATTCTGGACTGGGCCGAGGGAAAAGCCAATCAAGATGTAGATTTCATGTTTGTGCTTCCATTTCGAGAGCTGAACTTGATCCGAGATCATCAGTACAGTCTTCACAGACTTCTGCTGGACTTTCATCCTGAACTTCAAGATCTGGACTCAAAGATTTATGAGGAATGTAAAGTTGTGTTCATCTTTGATGGTCTGGATGAAAGCAGAATCAAACTGATGTTTTCAGATGCTCAGAAAGTTTCTGATGTGACTGAGACTTCATCAGTGGGTGTGTTGATGTCAAACCTCATGAAAGGAGAGCTGCTTCCCTCTGCTCTCATCTGGATCACCTCCAGACCAGCAGCAGCCAATCAGATCCCCTCCAAATACATCAACCGTCTGACAGAGATTCAGGGATTCAATGAGCCTCAGAAGGAGGAATATTTCAGGAAGAGAATCAGTGACGAGTATCAAGCCAGCAAAATCGTCTCACACATCAGAAGAGCAAGAAGCCTCCACATCATGTGCCACATACCCGTCTTCTGCTGGATCTCATCCACTGTGCTTCAAAAGCTCCTGCAAGAAGATCTGAGTGCAGAAATCCCCCAAACTCTGACTGAAATGTACATCCACTTCCTGCTGATTCAGATCAGCATGAAGAATCAAAAGTATGAAGAGAGAGATCCAGAGAAACTCCTGCAGTCCAACAGAGAAGTGATTGTGAAACTTGCTGAAGTGGCTTTCAAGCAGCTGATGAAGGGCAATGTGATGTTCTATGAGGAGGACCTGAGAGAGAGCGGCATAGACGTCACTGATGCCTCAGTGTATTCTGGGATTTGCACTGAGATCTTTAAGGAGGAATCTGTGATTCATCAGAGGAAAGTCTACAGTTTTGTCCATCTGAGTATCCAGGAGTTTCTTGCTGCTTTCTATTTGTTTTACTGCTATTTAACAAAGAACAATGAACCACTGCAGATTTTTCTGCATGAATATAGGATTTCCAGATTTTATGAAGACTGTATGTTTGGACTACAGTTTCTGGATGCAAAATCTAAACATGATCATGAACATAGATATGATAACCATGCATCTGACTCTCTGTATGATCTACTAAGGTCAGCAGTAATGAAGGCACTCAAGAGTGAGAATGGACAGCTGGATCTGTTCCTGCGGTTCCTGCTGGGCGTCTCACTGGAGTCCAATCAGAGACTCTTACAGGATCTTCTGACACACACAGAGAACAGCTCAGAGAACATTTTAGAAATCACACAGTACATTAAAAAGAAGATCAAATATAATGATCATTTTTATAATCCCTCAGCAGGTCAATCCATCAATCTGTTCCTCTGTCTGCTGGAAGTGAAAGATCAGACTCTGTCCAGAGAGATTCAGGAGTTTGTGAAATCAGACAAACAGTCAGAGAAACTCTCTCCTGTTAACTGCTCAACAATCGTCTACATACTTCAGATGTCAGAGGAGGTGCTGGATGAGCTGAACCTCAGAAAATATAGCACATCAGATGAGGGTAGAAGAAGACTGATACCAGCTGTTATCAAATGCAGAAAAGCTCTGTGAGTGTTTATTTTTCTAAATGAGAGATTTTCACCTAAATATAAAACTAAGAGACTTAAATGAATGAGTCTTAAAAGAGCATTCCTCTACATTAATTTATATTTTAGTTAATGTTAGTACATTTTCAAGCACAAAAACAGTCATATATATTTGCAGAAGTTGATGATTTTCCAGTCTCACTCTGACTTTTGTCAGTAAGGTTGCATTTACATTGCAAGTCTTAATGCACAGATCCAATTTTTTGACCATGTCCAATTTTTTTTTTTGGCCAGTCCTGTTAACATTCATTTTAGATGTGACTGGTATCCAATATCTGTATTTACATTACTTCCCAACCCAAAATGATTGTCATTGATAGTTTTACATGCACATGGTAGACCCTTGGATTTTGAATGGCCACGCTATTAAAATGATATATTTCACGTCGGGTGGCCATGATTATCTGTCAGAATGGATAAATTAACAGCTGTCATTGTAATGGATGTTTTGCAGCACAAAATCTGACTGAATGTTGTCTGGCTATCGCCAGACCAAGCTCAATTTAAAATTGAACATTGGTCTGGGGAGTCTATATGTATTTTCTACTGCACAAGAGGCATGATCAACGAGCATTATTCACGCAATTGGATAGTCCTTCAACCAATCAGATCAACGATCCGGGTGACATACTTTGCAAAGCGATGCAAAAACTCCAGACAGGTTTAAGCTGCGTTCCATTTGACAGGGTCCCTACGCAGTGTTCACTGCTCCCTACTCCCTGAGCACGGTATATCCGTTGAAGTGGACTTCGCTGACAATAATCACTCATTTGGAACACACTACAAACGTCATCAAAGAAAGTCAACGACGGTGTCGCACAGATAATGATATAACAAATAAATAGATATTATAATTTATTTTTAAATTTAAAATGGACTCTTAACAGATTTGAAGCTGTAGCCTCTCATGCCATATGAAAATAAATTCTCATTTTGGATAACTGTATAAACGTATTCTTAATCCACCGTCTGGGTCTCATGTTGTGCGCTTTCTTTTTCCACGCGCAGCCACATAGTAAACACTTCTGAGGTAAATTAAGTAAAATAAAAAATGACAGAGCCTCAGCTGCTTTTCAACACTTTTACTTTGTCATTTACTTTTTACATATTCATACAATAAAATATGCAAATGCACTCATTGCCATAACCATTCATACTTTCGTTCGTATAATAATAACAAAATTTATGAATACTCAAAATTCAAATGTAAATTCCTCCATCGGAGAGCCGTTAAAAACTCTTTCAACGGCTCTGCTCCATCGTAGTTCTGACTGGTGACGCGGTGCGCAATGACAGTTGGGTGATTTTACCTCTTCCTGTGAAGTGATGTATCGATGTTCCCTTATTCCCTATGCTGTTCGTAGTGCCCTTCGAACTGAACATGTTCGCCCCCTTCGGAATGGAATCTCACTTAAGATGGCGAAATACCCTGTGAAGTCCACTTCGCAGTCCACTTGCGGTCGAAAGGAACACACCTCTAGTTTGTATTGGTTTGTAGCATTGATCAGCGGTTTGCAGAAGCAGCAATGGCATTGAGCGATTTTTGCAGGTTGTGTAAAAAAAAAAAAAAAAACATGAAAATGAGTGGTATTTACACCCACTCGAGTGATTTGTTTGCTAAACTAAAGAAGTCATTCAGCATCGTCGAGAGGTTAAAAGGAATTGGATTGACGGTCGTGCTTGCCGTTGCTTCTCTATCGTCATTGTGTTATACCTGCCAATAGCGAGCAAGGTGGATAAGCCAGTCTGTGATTGGTTCCCGCAAAAGTGTAACAGACGCAGTAGAAATGAATGTACGGGTTTTCAGACTGAGTTGCCGGGCGAAATCAAATCGCTGGCAGATCAGGCTGGGTTTACCCAGTCTAGACTGAATGTATATAGACTGGAAAATAAAGGTAATTTGCATTTGTTATTTTATCTGCAGTTGTTAGTTTTAGAATTCTGCTGTGAAATAAAGTAGCAAGTAAGATTATATTTATTTAAATGAATTTGAGTGAGGGACTGAGAGAGAGACATTGATTGAAAAATGTCCTTTAATTCTCAGTTAATATTCCAAAATCATCAGCATTACATCAATCTTTTTAATTATTAAAAAGATAAAACATCTCTCCATCATCATCAACACAAAGAACATTTGCAACAGACCATTTTTCAACAAAAACCTGCAGATTATTAGTCAATTTGTGATGAGCATATTCAATTTTAAGACGTGCTGCTAATAGACCTAAAAAGACATCATAAACCTCTTTTGATCCTTTATCCTGAATCATATTTTTCCTTGAAAGCCATATAGAAAGTTTAGCCACTCCAAAAACATAATTCATCAAAACGCTTTTTTGTTTTTCTTTACAGAATACTTCGGTCCAAAAACAAACAAAGGAAAAGAAAAATATTCTCCCTAAATCAAACACCACTGTTCTAATACATTAAATAACACTCCTAACCTACAACATCAGGGGTCTCAAACTCAAACTCATTCGAGCACAAGAAAGCGCAAAATTTCTGAAAATTTACTTTCCTTTGCATTATTTTTCATTTACGTCAAATTTCATTACTAAAATATTTTTGCCATACTTAACAAAAAAAATAAAATGTAAACAGCAGTGTCTCTATTATTGTTACATACAGTATTAGTTTTTAACAGTTAGTGCAAATTATATGGTAAATGGCCCGCGGGCCGGCAGTTTGAGACCACTGTACAACATCCACAAAATAAATGCACCAAAGTTTCGTTTTGGGTACAAAATGTACATTCCATCCCTTGACTAGGATCTAAATGGGCTACATACAGGTCCTTCTCTAAAAATTAGCATATTGTGATAAAAGTTCATTATTTTCCATAATGTAATAATAAAAATTAAACTTTCATATATTTTAGATTCATTGCACACCAACTGAAATATTTCAGGTCTTTTATTGTTTTAATACTGATGATTTTGGCATACAGCTCATGAAAACCCAAAATTCCTATCTCAAAAAATTAGCATATTTCATCCGACCAATAAAAGAAAAGTGTTTTTAATACAAAAAAGTCAACCTTCAAATAATTATGTTCAGTTATGCACTCAATACTTGGTCGGGAATCCTTTTGCAGAAATGACTGCTTCAATGCGGCGTGGCATGGAGGCAATCAGCCTGTGGCACTGCTGAGGTGTTATGGAGGCCCAGGATGCTTCGATAGCGGCCTTAAGCTCATCCAGAGTGTTGGGTCTTGCGTCTCTCAACTTTCTCTTCACAATATCCCACAGATTCTCTATGGGGTTCAGGTCAGGAGAGTTGGCAGGCCAATTGAGCACAGTAATACCATGGTCAGTAAACCATTTACCAGTGGTTTTGGCACTGTGAGCAGGTGCCAGGTTGTGCTGAAAAACGAAATCTTCATCTCCATAAAGCTTTTCAGCAGATGGAAGCATGAAGTGCTCCAAAATCTCCTGATAGCTAGCTGCATTGACCCTGCCCTTGATAAAACACAGTGGACCAACACCAGCAGCTGACATGGCACCCCAGACCATCACTGACTGTGGGTACTTGACACTGGACTTCAGGCATTTTGGCATTTCCTTCTCCCCAGTCTTCCTCCAGACTCTGGCACCTTGATTTCCGAATGACATGCAAAACTGAGCAACAGTCCAGTGCTGCTTCTCTGTAGCCCAGGTCAGGCGCTTCTGCCGCTGTTTCTGGTTCAAAAGTGGCTTGACCTGGGGAATGCGGCACCTGTAGCCCATTTCCTGCACACGCCTGTGCACGGTGGCTCTGGATGTTTCTACTCCAGACTCAGTCCACTGCTTCCGCAGGTCCCCCAAGGTCTGGAATCGGTCCTTCTCCACAATCTTCCTCAGGGTCCGGTCACCTCTTCTCGTTGTGCAGCGTTTTTTGCCACACTTTTTCCTTCCCACAGACTTCCCACTGAGGTGCCTTGATACAGCACTCTGGGAACAGCCTATTCGTTCAGAAATTTCTTTCTGTGTCTTACCCTCTCGCTTGAGGGTGTCAATGATGGCCTTCTGGTCGGCAGTCTTACCCATGATTGCGGTTTTGAGTAATGAACCAGGCTGGGAGTTTTTAAAAGCCTCAGGAATCTTTTGCAGGTGTTTAGAGTTAATTAGTTGATTCAGATGATTAGGTTAATAGCTCGTTTAGAGAACCTTTTCATGATATGCTAATTTTTTGAGATTTTTGGGTTTTCATGAGCTGTATGCCAAAATCATCAGTATTAAAACAATAAAAGACCTGAAATATTTCAGTTGGTGTGCAATGAATCTAAAATATATGAAAGTTTAATTTTTATCATTACATTATGGAAAATAATGAACTTTTATCACAATATGCTAATTTTTTGAGAAGGACCTGTATTTGTTAGTGGATATAGCCCCGTGTATTATTTTCCACTGAAGATCTCCCGTCCGTTTATCGATTGGTAATTTACACAAAGATCTCCAACAACCTTTCACAGATTGATCTGGCCCAAAAAATTAAACCACCTTCATGGTTTCATTTGTTCCAAAGACCTCATATGAAGTACCTTTACACACACAATATAAGTCTGTTTCTTGCCCAGCTCTTCAAAGGAACCCAACTGTACATTTGAGAATGAAAGAAAGACCAAGCCAGAGAAACATCAAGAAATGGGAAAACATATTAACATCCATCTGACTAGTCGTATCACAATCACTAGCAAATTCCTTCAGTGACTGTGGCAATGACTCACAGACCTCCTCCACTATTTTTTTTAATCAATCATTCAGATCTTATATTGGCCAATTACCCCAATTCAACTAGAGATGAGTGCATGGCTTTGAAGAGATGGCCTATCTTTGTAGATCCTGCCTCTTTCTGTACATCCTGACTCTCTCAGTTCTGAACGTAAACTGGCAGACTTTAATGACCTTACACAAATAAAGTCATTATAAAAAAGTGTCCACATACCAGGTAAGGCATTTAAATGTCTCAATACCTTCAAAATCTGCCGTGCATGTATAACTGAATCATAAAAAGATGTTAAACCTCCATAATCCATTTCTTCAGTTTTTTAACAGAAAAAGTTGCTAGCTGTAACCCAGCCTTCCTGCCTTCTTTAAAAGCAACTCTGCAGTTTCATGTCAACTCAACCCATTTCCATATAAAATTCTTTGTGCAGTCCCTGCCCCCCCTCACAAAGAGGAAGAGGAAGGACTGCAGGTCTTACCCAATGACACACTGACCAAAAAAAATAACAAATTCTAACATTTTCTTCTGTAAACTTTGAATCAAAGCATTTGGTGGAAAAAAAAGAAAAAACCCTAAACTTAAAACTAAACTAAAATTTTTAATCCATTATTTCTTCATTTCAAACTTCCAGGTAAACACAGCATCTTTTCCTCTTCCCACTTTCCTACTTGTAAAGCCTCACTTTTATTCCAATTAACTTTTGATGAGGAAAGCCTTTACAATTGTACATACATCATCTTTATTTTTAATAAATAAATTAATATCAGCAGCATATGCTGATACAACTAAAGGAGAGTCAAATTTACTGCCTAGTAAAATAAAACCAGTCAAGTGATTTCTTAGGAAACATTAAAGGGGTTCAATAGCTAGGTGAATACAGCTGTCCAGAAATAGGACAACCTTGCCTTATTCCTCTTTCTACTTATATTGGTCGACTTAGCCCCTTCCCCACTTTAACCAGCTTACCCAGGCTATAAACCTCTCTCCAAAACCAAAGGCTTTTAAGACAGAAAACAAAAAACTGTGATCGACTCTGCCAAAAGGCTTTCTCTTTTTTAGAAATTAATGTTAAAACAGCTCTATACAGGAGGTTGGAATAAAATTTTCTTTAAAAGTGCTCATCAGGACCTCATGTACATCAGGTAAAACTAGAGATTCACTGCTAAATTCAAATGTGATTTGGCGCTGATCCATAGACAGACGCAGAAAATAGAAAACAGTATTGCTACCCCACCACTAACATTACTTCCATGATTTAGAAAAAGTTGACCACCCCAAGATAAACCCCTGTCAACTTCATGTTATAAGTGAAAAATAGTTATTTTTTTCATTTTTCAGAGCGATTTCTGTCTTCCGGTTTGAAAAGCTGAGCCGGAACAACGTCACAAAATCTGTCGTAATCGTGTACTTTCGGCCCAAGTATGGGCATGGTCGAACATGCTGACATAGACCGTTTTGAGCAATTCTCAACATATATTCATGACATAAAGCTCATTTAATCCAATCACTGCACTGTAGTATGCATAAGATTATAATTGCGGTATTATGCATGATGAAGTGTCACTTCTCTCGCCTCGGTCTCTTGTCATTCAGAGACATATCGTTGATGTTCGTTTCCTCAGTGCCACAACACAATGTGTTTTCCTGAGACGCGACCAGAGCAGAGGTTTGTGTGCATGTGGATTGTTTTGCTGTAATCTACCAGCACAAATGGAAAATATGTTCGCGTGAGATTGCATCACAGCGGAGAATTCAAATGTCACAAAAGTGCGGCTCATTCTCCTCTGCCTGCTTTAGCTGCATTCAAACATGCGAGCCATAGGCTGTTTCCTTCAGCACAGCAGCACATGTGTTGTTTGTATTTTACTCACGATGCGGTCAGAACTGGAGTTTGAATACGAACTCATGAAAAATATGATTGTTATTATGATATACAGGCGAAGTGCGCATATGCTCGGTTTCAGCGCGGAGCTCCGCGATGAGTTTAATAACACTAGCCACGTGGCTCATAGCTCATACAGAATAAAGTATCTATGTTTTAAAGTTTTTATTTCACACATTCTCCTGCACTAATCATTAACACTCTGAGGTCTGAGGTATCGCAGGCAATACCACCTCAGTTTTTTCTTACCAGTGTGAAAGAGACTCAAAATACTCCATCAATGTTGCATATACAATTAAGAGTTATACACCATTTTAATCTGTGGAATATCTTTTATTTGTGTACAAATAAAAACAAAATGTTGTGCTTTTTGCAAAATAAAGAAAACTAACATGATGCGTGATCTCTCGTCTCCCTCTGAACGAAGTCCAATCTGATAGTTCTCAGAAAATGAAGTGTAACTTAGTGAATACTAATCACAAAAAAATTAGACTTGTGTCTAAAGAAACATTGAAATGTCAGGTTTTAAATCGTGTAAGTCAAATCGAAAACAAATATTCTCTGTTTATGTAATCTGTATGAAAAGAGAGCCATGTCAGAAGTCTGTGATTCAGCTCATTATCTGCTAATGCGGCCACGCCCACGGAGCCAGCGCTATTCTGAGGCAAATTCTGAGGCAATACATGCATACATCGTCTCAATCATGTATTTATTGTCTTGAAAAGTGTTTTTCTGTATGTTAAAGTGATCTCTGGCCTCTGTTAGTTCCTGGAGAGCCACAGGGTGGTTCTTCTTTAGATTAATTTGTGGACTAAAGGGGCAGAGCGCCCTCCGGCTGCAAGTATGAATTGAAAACACAGTATCCAGCGTTCATAGTGACGACAATAAATATTGAATAAATATTACTCCTCTGTATAGAAAATTTATATAAACATATGAGAATCCGTCAATATTTCTCCAAATGTGCATGCTTTTAAGCTAAAAGACTATATAAAATGCCGTAGAGGTAACATAATTGTTCAAACACTTTGCATCACAGAAATACATTATATTTTAAAGTATATAATAGAATACCATTATTTTAAATTGTAATAATATTTCACAGTATTGCTGTTTTTTCTGTATGTTTGATATACACCGTGATGAGCTTGAGACATGATCACAGAGGGTTTTTTCACAGCCTACCTGACTGAAAGGCCTCATTATTTATGCAAGTCATTACAACTCATTATGTGATTCTTTTGTCTTCTCAGGTGTAAATGACCCATTATTCATGATGATTCACGCCTCCACGCATACTGTGTTTCTTGACAAAAAGTGTCTTATATTTTTATAATTTAAATCTCTCTATTGTTTTATATGAACGAGTAGGCAGCATAATTTTTACATCATTCTGAAGCAAAAACTCTAGTCTACAATCTCCAATACCCAGAAGTCTTGTGAACACAGATGTAATATATATTTTTTGGCTTTATTTCAGTGACTTAAGTTTTTAGTTTTTTCAATAACCACGCATAAACATTATTCCTTCAAAAACACAAACATGTACATACATGTTCCTCACATATTATTGTAGCCTAGTTTGTGCTGAATATAGTGTAATGACACTTTTGTCATTTATATGTTTATGAACAACTGAAAAAGCACAAATGTCAGGGCATGTCAAAACTTCTCCAGGGCCCCAAAAATCCTCAGACCCCTAAGGGTTAACCAGCACGGCGTAATTATGCACACATATTTCATCAAGTCTTCTTCAAATGAATTATATGTGCAAACTGGACAATGATACAGTGGTGTAGCCTATCTGAACGCGACGACACGATTATTCTAATAGACAAAAGACTGATTTTGAGACTGCAGTGCTCGTAAATGTAATCAAAGTAGCCTATTATTCTCACAGTCACACAGACTTTCAGTTTGTTTGTTGTCTTCTGTCACATGTTCCTTTGTTCTAGTTTCCTGCCACAATCAGTTTCCATGGACACTAATCTATTCATCACAGCTGTTTGTCATTTGAGTTAATCAGTCTGTCTATTTAAGTTCCTGTATCTGTTCAGTTAGTGGTCGGGTGTCGTTCGTGTGTACCTTGGTGTTTGTTCCTGTCCTGTTCCTGTACTCTCCAGTTGGATTATCTAGTAAAAGACTTGTTTTGATCTCATCTTCTCATTGTGTGCTTTATACTCTCTAGGTATTGTAACAGAACACCTGACCAAAACAGTTAGCGATGTGTCTTTTTGTAGGATTTTCTTTTTGTGTTTTCGTGTTCAGTGTTTTTGTTTCTGTTTTTTTTCACTTCCGCTTACACCATGGACCCTTCCGGTAGACTTATATACCCAGGTGTTGCACTAATGTGCCTTGAGCAGGGAGAAAGCTCCCTCGAGAGTCATGTAGAAAGATTTCTGAATCTCGCTCATCTGACCACCTTCCCGGATTACTGCCTGTGCACGTTCCTTCTTGTAGGACTTAACAACACCACACATGCACAGCTATCCAGGGAGGGACCTCGAGGGAGCTTCGCGTCATATGTGGAGTGGGTGCTGGCTTCCTGCGGATCACCACTCACCATTGAAGTTGCCACCAGCCCCACTCCCCAGCCAGTGCCCAGCCTGAACCACCCAGACAGCGAGGATTTTCGACCTGAGCCCACCGCAGGTAGCACGACGGAGACCGCCGCGATTGAGCCGCCCACGCATACAAGAGCGATCGGGGGTAACATTGCCATGGAGCCCAAGCAGCTTGAACCTGACCAGGTCATCCATCGCCGAGGGAGTGTTGGTGGACGTCGAGGGACTGGAAGTGAGCCCCGCCCACCCCCCCGCTACTGAGAGTGAGTTTTTTGCTGAAACACTGCTGGACTTAAGGTGTGGAGAGGACATTTTCCTTGCCCCTGTCCAGCTGGTCCCGTCCAGCGTGCTTCTCCCACCTTATCTACAACCTCTTTCCCTGCCTACTACCATCTGTGCCATCCAGTTATCTACTTCTCCCTTCAGTCCCACAATACCACCTCCTCTCAGTAGCGTGGTACCTTCTCGGGCCTGCTGGGATCCGTCTCCTCCTGGGCACGAGGAGCCCGAAACTCCGCCTCCAGCTTCGGACAGATTCGATCTGCCTCCATCCATCGCCCTGACTCCTGCGCCTATGCTCCTTCCACCCTCGACCTCGGAGTTGACCATCGGCCTTATGACAATGCCGGACTCCCTCGGCATGTCGGCTCCACCTGGGTCAGACATCGCTGCACCTCCGCTGCTGACCTACGGACCATCCGCTGCTCTCTGGTTCTCCACCCCTTCCACTACGGCTTGCTCCGCCCTACCTCAGGCTCCGTCTCCACCCTTGGTCGCTCCAACGCGTCTACAGACCTCCGGATCCCCTCCTCGATCGCTGGAGGTCGTCACTGCAGCTCCGTCGCGGCCGCTAGGATCATCACCATCTCTTCACCACCTCAGTTCGTTGACTGCGCGGTGGGCTCCATCCTCGCCGTCGTTGACTGCGTGGTGGGCTCCATCCTCGTCGTCGTTGACTGCGTGGTGGGCTCCATTCTCGTCGTCGTTGACTGCGGTCTTCCCCACGGCAGTCGTCATTAACATCCTTCCATGGCTCTTCCCTCCATCAACGCCGCCGTGGGGCACAACCCTGGCTGGTGCCTGGCATAACATCTTACATCCCCTGTTCAAGGCCATATATAATTCCTTTAGAATTGATGGTAACAATGATAGATAACACTGATGTAGAAGCACCAATTCATGATTTTAAGCCTAAACTTGACATAATCTGTAAACTTGTCCCTCAAATCTGATTGGATGATTTGAATGTTGTTCCAGGGTCAACAAAAATGTTGGTACTCAGCAATATCAGGTTATGCATAATATTCTCCTCCATGCTTTATCTTAAAGGAGGCATCCAAAGACTGTGTTGGAGAATCCAGGAACATGAACACATGTCTGCAAAGTGAGATTACATTTTAAACATGCATCTTTACACCCGAGAGTCACCATCTTAAAACAACTTGTAAATATTCCAAACCTACATTGCTCTTGTCCTGTCAATTTATTAGGAATGAAATGTGGCACACCTGAAACAACTACTCTTGTAGAAGGTACTGATAGCAGTGAAACGTCTCTGTTATGTATATAACCTTAGTGCCCTGAATAGGGAACGAGATGCTGCGTCAATCGCTGTGGGAACACCTCTGCGTGATTGCGTTGTGAAGCGCATATGAAATCTGTCCAATCGGGAGACGGTACGTCATAGGCGGGTGACGTCACTGACTAGGAACTATAAAGCTGGCCCGAAAACACTCTCATTCAGCTTCTGAAATACTGAAGCAAGTCGCTTACGGGCATGCCAGGAGTATCTGATTTGTGACACAATATGTTTGACTGTCAGCATTTTGAACTTGAGCTTCGCTACTGTTCGATTCAACTGACGTAGATCTAAAATCCGTCTTTCTGTGGCACAATGAAATATCGGCTGTAAAACCCTGATTCTCTGCTTGGAGGAGGAACCCTTTCTATAGCCCCCTTTCGCAAGAGAGTTTCTACTGCTTGTGCCATCACCGGAGCCTGCTCGGGGCCCACCACCGTGGGCAGAACCCCGTTGAATCGGGGTGGGCGTGTTTTGAACTGAATCGCATACCCCTTTTCTATTGTGTGCAGGACACATTGAGATACTTTTGACAGATTTTTCCACTCTGACAGAAAATCTACTAAGGGAACCAGCCTCTCGAGGCTGGCTTCTGGTGGAATATGGGCAGCCAGCACAGTGCCCTGAAGCGGAGCCCCGGCAGGGAACAACTGAGCTGACTGCAGAGAAAGCACGCCACCCTCGGGTGACACGCGGGGAACTACTGCGCCCCGGCATTTCGGTGGGGTTGGCAGAGTGCCTCCCTGAGGGCACCCGAAGACATACGGGAACCGTTGAGAGAGGTGAACACTGTTTGCCTCCGGAGGGGACCACCCTCAGGATCCTGACGCTTTTGGCATCAGGATTTCTTTGCCGAAGCCCTCTTGGCAGCAATTACAGCCCTCAGGTCTGTCTTGCCCCTTGAGGACTTCGACTGAGAGTGTTGCCCCGCCTCCCAAATCTTCGGAGGGGGAGTATGGGTAGCAACGCTCTGCTTCTTCTGTTGCCTATGTTGGTGCGAGGAGCTCGTTCTCGGCTTCGGCTGCTCCCGCCCAGCATCTGAAGGGACTTGGGTATGGCGAGGAAGAAACTGCTGCTGCGCAGCAGCCTGCTTCCTCGCCTCCTGAAACCTCTCAGCGACTGTAGTAACAGCGTCACCGAAGAGGCCAGACAGATTCAGTGGAGCAGAGAAACGTCTTATCTCGTTCTTTGATGTCAGACAGATTTAACCTAAGGTGGCACTCCATGGCCACCAGGGCTGCCATAGATCGGCTGATTGACTTGGCTATCTCCTTGGTGGCATGGAGAGCTAAATCTGCTGACTGACGTAACTCGTGGATGAAGTCAGCCCCCACTTCCTCACTAACCCCCAAGTCCTTCAGCAGGTCAGCTTGGTATCCTTGCAGTATAGCCATCATGTGCAAGCACGACGCAGCTTGACCTGCTGCCGAGTACGCTTTGCCCACTAGCGCTGATGTAGTCTTTAGCGGCTCAGTGGGCAACGTCGGGGCTTTGAGGGACGATGCCGCCTGTGGAGAGAGATTGCTCACAAGCGTCTCTTCCGCTCTTGGCAGCGCCCCAAACCCGTGTTTCCTCATTCCAACCACGTTACTGTAAGTGGAGGTTTGAGGGGTGAAAATATGATATCAGTCTCTTCTACGATCTCGACACCTCAGTGTGAATATCGGGGAAAAAACGGTAGCGCCTGATGTGGAGGTAGAGTAGACCTCGATGGTAGAAAATGTTCATCAAGTTTACTTTTGGTCTGCTGCTCTTGCTTCTCGGCTGGCCAATCGAAGTTAAGCTTGGCAACAGCACGAGTAAGCACCTCCATGAGCTCCTCGCTCGCGGGAGAGTGAAGTGGTGAGTCTTCAGTCTCTCCCGTTCCTCAGAACTGGATGCCATTAATGTGACTGTGTCGACCAGAGCATAAGAAACAGCAATGCGTGCTTCCTGCCTTCGAATCGACACACTGGATGCAGCAGGTGAGGGCAGAGATAAGGCTGGGCCCATCTCTAACCCTGCTGCTACATCCATTTGCGAACCCCAGGACATGAGACGCTGCCCTGCCTCAGCAGAAACGGGACCCGAGCCCTGGGGAATGCGAACCGAGCCGCTCTCCTCGAAGAGGGCCCAGCGGGAGTGCAGCGTTCTCGTAGGCAACTGCTCACAATGCACGCAGGCAGCCCCCTCGAGAGCTGCCTGGGCATGCTACACTCCCAAACAAGCAACACAAAGTTCATGTGTATCCCCACCCATAATGAAATGAGGGCAGAGATGAACACACTTTCTAAACTGTTGCTCGCTCGCCATAATACCAGAAAAATAATGATGGTAGACAGACAACAATAAATAAGACAGACAAGATCACACGTAGTGCTTGCTGAAGACACAGAAGCTGAATGAGAGTGTTTTCGGGCCGGCTTTATAGTTCCTGGTCAGTGACGTCACCCGCCTATGACGTACCGTCTCCCGATTGGACAGATTTCATACATGCTTCATGATGACATTCCCATAGCGATTACGCAGCGCTAGTTCCCTTGAAAGGGAACTTGAACAAACAAGTCATTAATAAATACCCCGCTTTCAATCAGAGCATGAACTTAGGCGTTCCTCTTTTAGAAAAACAACCGCAGCTTTATTCATTCGAGACACATGAGATACATTTACATAACCAACCTGTTCACCCACTGCAAGCAGAGCCTCTTTCATCAAAACACCAAGATCAGTGACAAAACGAACCCCGTGTCCAATGGACAGCGGCGGCGTCACAGAGTACGCCATTCTCCACGAAAATTCAAACAATCATTCTCACAACTGTTTTCCAGCCAATTTAAAAATAAATAAATAGCTCTTCATCCACATCTACTCACTCACACCAACGGAAAAAGGAAACCCAAAAGAGAAAGAGAGAGAGAGAGAGTAGTCTACCCAGTGAAGCATTTGGCTTATAATAAAATACACAGCAGTCTCTTAAATTAAATGGGCAGAGGTTGATATTCAGCTGCTGAATGTGTGTGCATATAAATCTATCTAGAAAAAAAATATCTAACTAGAAAAAAATATATAGACATATAAAGTTCCCACCTCAGTAATAAAGTTGCGAATTTTCAGTGCAAGTGCATACAGGCACGTCTGATTCACAATACAACATAAAAAGCTACCTTTTGGTGAGCAAACATGTTGCCCTCACCTTGTGGTAGCTTGGAATCAGATATGCATGTTCAGACATAGGTCACTAATCCTTTGGTTTAGTGGTGTAATTAAGCTGATACATAGCATTAAATGTTAGGTGCTAATGGGGGGGGTACACTATAATATAATGCAACAATATAACAAACTCAGGCATGCTTAATGTACGATGCCTGTATGTCACCTCAGTCGTCTTTACTTTGATTGCAATCCTCATCCATCAATTATATATAGAACCTAAATGTTAATGTGCAGTTTAATACATTCCTAATACATTTTATTTCAGTGTTTATTACATATTTCAGTCAATTTTACTCATCTCAGTATAGCAATATTTGGGAATAGCAATGGCAATTCACCAAGTTGTGTAGTAACTCACACCCATTAATTCACACAGAGACACACAAAACTTGCAGACTTCATATTAACAAAATTTTTTGCAGTTTAATATTCACAGACACTATATTGTGATTAGAATAAAGAATTTAAGAATAAAAAACAACTTACCTTTCACAATCATCGCCTCGATAGTTGATCCTCAAAATGAAAATGAAAAATGAAACCAGCTCTTCCTCTGGGGTAAATGCTTTTAGAATAATTTCTCACCACATCTCAAAACCATGAAAAGTACATGAAACATGCGTTTTTCAGAGCTGATGCAGACGTTCACTCTGTTGAATGAATCGCCTCAGAATTTGCGTTTGAATAGCGTCCCCACTTTGTGGGAGTGGCCGCATTAGTGGATAATAGCTTGAACCGCAAACTACTAACATGTCTCTATTTTCATATAGATCACATAAACAGAGAATATTTCTTTTTGATTTCACTTACATGATTTAAAACCTGACATTTCAACCTTTTCTTTAAACATATATCTCATTTTTGTGTCATTAGTATTCACTACGTTACAGTTAATTTTTGAAGGGAGTATCAGATTAGACTTCATTCAGTGAGAGACTGTGGCTCATGCATCATGTTAGTTTTCTTTGTTTTGCAAAAAGCACAACATTCTGTTTTTACTCTGAGTGTACAATAAATAAAATATGACATTTCACAGATTAGAATGGTATATAACTCTTAATTGATATGTCCAAAATTGACAGAGAATTTTTAGTCTCTTTCACACTGATAAGAAAAAAAACGCCAACGCCAGGGTGTTAAGATCATCTAACTGTGTGGTATAACTTAATGATGCAATTTCACATACTTCAGTAAATTAATAAAATAATTTTAACATATTGAGGATTAATGTTGACAGCCCTGACATATGTATATATATATATGTATATATAGTAATAGCCAATTTCAAAACACTGCATCAAAGCTTTATGAATCATTTGATTCGAATCAGTTATTCAGAGAGCCAAAGTCACATGATTTCAGTAGTTTGAGACGCAATCCGAAACACTGATTCAAATGTTATGTCATAGTTTAATCTTATGTAATTTCATCTCTGCTAATCTTTCTGCCAGTAATCTCTGGTCAGTGTTTTGAGAGTTAAAGATTTAATTTAAGAGATAATTTACAGTCAGTCTGTCGTAACGTTGATGTGTGTCTGTAGATGATCTTACTGTTGATGTGTGTGTTCTGTTCTCTTTTAGTCTTTCTGGCTGTAATCTCACTGCTCAGCATTGTGAAATTTTGGCGTCAGCTCTTCAATCCCCAAATTGTGTCCTGAGAGAGCTGGACCTGAGTAACAATGACCTGCAGGATTTAGGAGTGAAACTGCTTTCTGATGAACTGAAGAGTCCAAACTGTCAGTTGCAGATACTGAGGTATTTATGAACATATAAGAGATAATTTACAGTCAGCCAGTCATAATGTTGGTGTCTGTTTGTAGATGATTTGACTTATGTTTGTGCTCTACTTTCTTTCAGTCTCTCTGGCTGTAATCTCACTATTCATTGTTGTGAGAGTTTGTCATCAGCTCTTCAGTCCTCAAATTGTGTCCTGAGAGAGCTGGATCTGAGTCACAATGATATGCAGGACTCAAGTGTGAAGCTGCTCTCAGATGGACTGAAGAGTCCAAACTGTCAGCTGCAGATACTGAGGTATTAAGAACATATAAGGGATAATTTACAGTCAGTCTGTCATCATATTGATGTGTTTATAAATGGCATGACTGTTGATGTGTGTTCTGCTCTCTTTCAGTCTTTCTGGCTGTAACCTCACTGATCAGCATTGTGAGAGTTTGTCATCAGTTCTACAATCCTCAAACTGTGTCCTGAGAGAGCTGAACCTAAGTAACAATGACCTTGAGGATTTAGGAGTGAAGCTGCTCTTTGATGGACTGAAGATTCCCACCTGTCAGCTGCAGATACTGAGGTTTGATTTTTACAATCGGTTTTATTAATTTTTGTAGTATTAATGGCAAATTGTATGGTATGACAAATGGATGATTAGAGATTAGACTGTACAGAAATTGAATTATACAGGTAACACTAATACACACTAAATACACAGTCATGCAGTGCTGATGCTGCTAACATTGACAATTTGAGAACAAATTATAACAAGAATAGTTTGCACGGTTTGATGTGATATGAGCTAAGCAATCATTAGAATTAATCAATATTAGTAGCGCAATTTATTGTGATGCTTTTTTTTGTTGGTCAGAACAAAAGTGACTGATTTGTTACTTGTTCAGATGACATTCTCCGGTAAAAATTCTTACTTTGATCATACTTCTAAGACTACAATCTGTGATTTCAAAGTACCTGTACATTATCCACCGGTGCATTGACTGACAGCCATACATTCTACTCAAAACATTAGATTGCTGAGGAGCTGTGCTAATGCACAACCCACGTAAAGTTGATAGTTCCGCAACTAACTGCAATTGTAGCTTTTGAACAGAGATGGCGACAAAGAGGCAAAATTTACGGACTGCAGCTTTAAGCTTTTTTGCCACAACCAAGACTTAAAAAGCATGTGTAATGTTGTCACAGTCATATTCTGTTTTTGATTGAGTCATGTTTACTTCTGGTTGTCCCTGCCTGAGTACTTTGTTTTCTTTGGTTACTCATTAGTTAATCATTATCGTGCTGTTTCTGTTTGGTTCCCTTATTTACTGTGTGTAAATATACTCCTTGTTCTTTTCATTCCTTTGCCTTTTATTGTGTTGGATTATGTAGCATTACCCCTGTGTTTACTTCTAAATACTATTGGAAGTGTCTAAAGTTCATTTGTGATCCTTAATCCATGACTATGTGTAATAGAATAACCAACTGAAAAAGATATAAGATGGACTTACTCTGCAGAATGGTAGCTCTCCAAGAACAAGGTTGGACACTCCTGTTGTACCATAAAATAGCTGTGTGAAATGCTGCAAGAAAATATCTAGTTAAAAACGCAAAGTTGTAGTGAACTAAATGTAAGAATATCAGTTTTACGTGTGAATATTAACATTTTTTAACATCACATTTTTTAAAACTCAAAATAAATAGTCTAAGAAGGGGAAATGTGTACAGGAATGGCCTATAACTATTTTCCCTAAGGGCCTCAAATAATAATTTGCGTATCTGATTCTGAGTATTCTTTATGTTATGTCAGTTGTGATGTTAAATAAAGCTTGCAACATGTAAGCGAGAAACATGTGGCTCATATATTATTCTCTCATGCAGTTACAGATGTAGCGTTTTGACTGAACCACTTCTACTTCTGCTGTACGAGAGATGAGAACACATTTTTACAATTTTCTGGGTTTTGAAATAGTCTGTGTTTGTGATGATTCCTTCCTTTCCTGCAAACAAAACTGCCACAGACTTCTACAAAGGATTGCAGTACTTGAAACAAAGTTACTTACGGGACTACCAAACCAGACAGGACACACAACAGAGCTTCGTCATGGACGTCCTCAGCACACAGCCGGTGAGTCCCATGAATCTAATGCCCCTAAACAGACCATACTGACTGCCGTAACTGATCAACATACTAATCGATGGCACAAACAGGGAGCGAGACCCAAAGGCACTCGAGACATCAGATTGTCACGAGTATCACATATTGCAGTAGCATCCTCTACCCCAAACACTAGTTCCCTACCACCGCCAATACATCTGGAGAACAGATTTGAAGTGTTAATGAATGTGGGTGAGGAATCTCCAGACGTGATGAATGTGGGTGAGGAATCCCCAAACATGATCGGACACAGATCAAATCAGCCAGCAGCTAACACCGATGCTAACTGCCGCTCAAGTTCGAGCAGACAGCGGCACTCAGCTCTTAGAGCAGCTGAGCCCCGGACTCTGATAGTGGGTGACTCTATTATCAGAAACATTAGCAGCAGGGATACAAATACATGCTGCCTTCCACAAGCAACAGTTTCTGATGTAAACAGGGAACTTAAGAGCATTCTGATGAAATATAAAACTGCAAATTGACTAATCATCCATGTGGGGAAAAATGATATTCGAAAGGAGCAGTCAGAACTCCTTAAAAAAGATTTCAATTAACTTTTTGAAGTGCTTAGAAGACTAAAAGTTCAGTTGTTCATCAGTGGACCACTCCCAGCAAGAGGAACAAATAGATTTACACAGTTGCTTGGGCTTAACACATGGCTGCAAAAAAACTGCAACTTAAAGGGACTGAATTTCATTGACAACTTCAATCTTTTCTGGAGTCAGAGACAAATGTTCACTCATGATGGCCTGCACCCAAACAAACTGGGCTCAAGAGTGCTAAAGGACAATATCTACTCCTGCCTCCATCATCCTTCAGCAGTGTGTGCAAATCCACTCAATCTGAATGGCACAAACACACCTGGACAGAGTACAACTGACCACAGGACTTAATTTCAGCACCTGAATGGACATGATGTTGACACATCCCACAAGGTCAATGACAACACCATGCAGCCACAACAACCACTGCTCACGGACACAATCCTGACTGAGCCCTGCCCACAGAGCTCACCGATAGACAGTGACGTGTTAGAACTGCTCCAAGACTCAGCACCCAAGGATGACTTTCGGGAAAACAGCCAGGGAAGCCAGGACAACATGTTACAGCCTCCGGTAACAACAGAACAACAGCCCCTCTCACTGGACACGTTATGCCTCTCTCCAGAATCCCGTCTTCTGTGCTTCTCAGAGAAAATGGAGGAACTGGTGTATGCTGGAACCAAACTCTCCCACTCTTTTGCTGCGAGCCCCCAGATATCAACAAAAAAGCGAGCCACGAAACCACCAAAGCCTGTGGGCCCAGCTCGGCCTCCCCATCCTCCTGCGAGAGCTCTTCGGCCCCTGCCACAACGCCAGGGCCTACATCCTCCTCCATCTGTTCTAGGTGAACCAAAAACAACCGATAACAGCTCTCAGTGACACCCAGTGTGCCTGTTGCTTTCTCTATTTCTGTTTTATTACGTGATAGAAAGCCTAAGGCCTTCTCAAACCGTTTGGCAAACCCATTTAATCTGCTACCTATTACACGTCAAACTAAGATTACTGTAGAGACAGAAAGTAAGACTGTTAAGTTAGCACTTTTAAATATCCGTTCACTTAAAAATAAATCACTTCTAGTCAATGACTTAATAACCACAAACAACCTAGATTTTATGCTTCTAAATGAAACATGGCATGCTGACAGTTGCAGTTCAACAATCCTGAATGAAACAGCCCCTCCTAACTTTACTTTTATGAGTGTCTGCAGAGCTGTTAGAAGAGGTGGAGGTGTAGCTGCTCTATTTAAAGATGTCTATCAATACAAGCAAGTGTCATTTGGTGATTACTTGTCTTTCAAATACTTGGGTATTGTGTTAAAAGGTGCTTCTCGCATTCTACTTATAGTTATTTACAGGCCTCCAAAATACTCTGCAGCCTTTGTGGAGGACTTTACAGAACTGTTATCAGCAATTTCCTTAGAGTTTGACTATTTTGCTATTACTGGGGATTTTAACATCCACATAGAAAATGCAGAATCCAATATGACAAAAGAAATCCTAACAGTTTTGAATACTTTTGATCTGACTCAGCATGTACATGGACCCACACACAATCGTGGACACACTCTAGATTTAATTATTAATAAGGGTCTAAACATTTCATCCATTGTCATTAAGGATGTAGCGCTATCTGATCATTTCTGTATTTTCTTTGATATATTGATCTCTCCGACTGTTGAAGCTAGATCTATCTCTGTCAAAAAGCGATGCTTAAATGAGAATACTAGTGCACTGTTTATGAAGGCTATATCTTTAACACCAAGCATATCTGCAGACTCTGTTGATTTTCTCCTTGATTTTTTTAACTCTAAGTACAGAATGTTATTGATAACATTGCTCCTGTGAAAGTCAGGAAGAAGAGTGGCAGACAAAAAGCACCATGGAGAAACTCAACAGCAGTGCAAAATGTGAAAAGACAATGCAGAAAAGCTGAGTGCATGTGGCGAAATACAAAACTTGAAATCCACTATAACATCTATAAAGATATCCTTCATGCTTTCAATGTGGAACTAGGCAAAGCTAGACAGACCTTCTTCTCAAATATTATAAACAGAAACTTAAACAACACCCGCACTCTTTTTGCTACTGTAGAGAGACTAACAAACCCCCCAAGTCAGATTCCCAGTGAAATGCTCTCAGACAGCAAATGCTGTGAGTTTGCTTCCTTAAAATTAATAATATCAGAAAGGCGATCAGCACATCCTTGAGCTGCACTAGGTTAAAACAGATCAGATCACAACCTCAGAAAGTAGCTATTATGTCTGTTTTCGAAGCAATTGATGGTAAAATTTTGGAAGAAACAGTACAGCACCTTAAAACATCAACCTGCGCCCTTGACACACTTCCCACATCTTTTTTCAAAACCGTGTTTAACTGTTTAGAAGCAGATCTCCTAGAAGTGGTAAATGCCTCACTTCTCTCAGGGACTTTTCCAAAATCCCTGAAAACTGCAGTTGTTAAGCCCCTCCTGAAAAAGAGCAATCTGGATAATACCATATTGAGCAACTACAGACCAATCTCAAATCTTCCTTTCATAGGCAAGATCATTGAAAAAGTTGTTTTCAATCAGCTGAACAAGTTCTTAAGCTTGAATGGATATTTTGACAACTTTCAATCTGGTTTCCGATCGCATCGCATCACAGCACAGAGACAGTGCTCATAAAGATAATAAATGATATTCGCCTAAACACAGATACAGGTAAATTATCAGTGCTGGTTCTACTCGATCTCAGTTCTGCGTTTGACACTGTCGATCATAACATACTTCTGACAGGCTGGAAAACTGGGTTGGGCTTTCTGGGATGGTCCTTAAATGGTTCAGGTCATACTTAGAAGGGAGAGGTTATTATGTGAGTATCAGTGACCATAAGTCTGAGTGGACATCCATGACATGCGGAGTCCCTCAAGGTTCAATACTTGCACCCCTCCTGTTTAACCTATATATGCTGCCACTGAGCCAAATAATGAGAAAGAACCAAATTGCATATCACAGCTATGCAGATGACACCCAGATTTACCTTGCCCTATCACCTAACGACTACAGCCCCATTGACTCCCTGTGCCAATGCATTGATGAAATTAAAAATTGGATGTGCCTAAACTTCCTTCAGTTAAACAAAGACAAAACTGAAGTCATTGCATTTGGAAACATTGATGAAATTCTCAAAGTGAACGCATACCTTCACTCTAGGGGTCAAACAACTAAAAATCAAGTCAGGAATCTTTGTGTGATTTTAGAGTCAGACCTGAGTTTCAGTAGCCATGTAAAGACAGTAACTAAATCAGCATATTATCATCTCAAAAATATTGCAAGAATTAGATGCTTTATCTCCAGTCAAGACTTAGAGAAACTTGTTCATGCTTTCATCACCAGCAGGGTGGATTATTGTAATGGGCTCCTCACTGGTCTTCCCAAAAAGACCATAAGACAGCTGCAGCTCATACAGAACACTGCTGCCAGGATTCTGAGCAGAACCAAAAAATATGAACACATCACACCAGATATGCTCATAAAATATAAACCTAACAGATCACTCAGATCATCAGGTGTGCTCCAACAGTAGCCACATTCAAATCCAGACTCAAAACACATCTTTTTATCTATGCATTTGCTGATTGAGCACTGTGCTATGTCCGAACTATTTGCATTTTATTTTATATGTATTATCTTTTTATTCTTTTAATTCCTTTTCCTGTTTTTATTTCATTTTTAATGTATTTTATATCTTTTATGTATCATCTTGTTATTTCTGACTTTTAATGCATTTTAAATATTGCTGTCTTGTTGAAAGAGCTTGGAGAATTAGGAAGAAAGCATTTGTGATTAGGTTAAAATTTGGTAAATTTGGATAAGGGGACAAACCATGGGGAAATTTGAGCTGTGGTGCATGGTTAAGATATCTCTGGATTACAGTCAGGACACTTTCCAAAGGGGAAATTTGAACTGCGTTGCGTAGATAAGATATCTCCGGAAGGGGGATTAGGGCTGTGTGGCGCAGTTTGAGGTGTCTTGGCAAAAGGGGAGATTGAAACTTTGTTTATCAGTTTGAAGTGCCTTAACAGGTAGCAGTCCTGTCGTGTGAGGAAGATCCATTTAGATCCGCTCTGATGGATAGATCCGTTTAGATCCATTCTGACGGACAACAACAACAACAACAAAAACTCCCTAAGATTTCCTAGCTCTTCCATCCAGATAGCAAAATTCTCTGTTTTTACTGTTATTTCTATTCATTATGTTCCATTTTTATTATTCTTCTTTATGTAAAGCACTTTGAATTACCATTGTGTATGAAATGTGCTATACAAATAAAATTGCCTTGCCTTACAGAAAGCGAGTTAATGCATTAACATGCTCAGCAAAATCGGGTAAGAGGCAAAAAACTTTACCACGTTTACATGACCACGTTCGCTGTCGGCTTATTAACACTCTGAGGTCTAAAAACGCGCCGGCGCGTTTTGCAGGTTTTTTTTCACATTGCAGCAAAACAGACTTAAAATACTCTGTCATTTTTTGTCATAGAAACATAAATAATACATCAATTGAAACTATAGAATATCTCCTTTTATTTGTATACACTCAGAGTAAAAACAAAATGTTGTGCTTTTTGTAAAATAAAGAAAACTAACATGATGCGTGATCTCTCATCTCCCTCTGAACGAAGTCCAATCTGATAGTTCTCAGAAAATGAACTGTAACTTAGTGAATACTAATCACAAAAAATTCATACTTATGTCTAACAAAACGTTGAAATGTCAGGTTTTAAATTGTGCAAGTCAAATCGAAAACAAACATTCTGTGTTTATGTAATCTGTATGAAAAGAGAGCCATGTCAGAAGTCCGTGATTCAGCTCATTACCCACTAATGCGGCCACGCCCACGGAGCCAGCGCTATTCACAGGCAAATTCAGAGACAACACATGCATTCATCATCTCAATCGTGTATTTATTGCCTTGAAAATTGTTTATCTGGATGAAAAAGCCATGGTTAGCGATCTCTGGAAGACATGCAGTAAATTCCTGTTTGTTTTCTTCTATTGATAAGTTTTAAGTGAGTTTTTGTTTCTTTAGCGCCCTCCGGCTGTAGTATGAATTGGTAAACACCATTCATGGAATATCGTCTTCTTCTTAGGTGAATTTGTGGACTAAAATGCACAGAGCGCCCTCCGGCTGCAGTATGAATTGCAAACACCAGCGCTCATAGAGATAACAATGAATATTAAATAAAAAATAACTCCTCTGTATAGAAAATTGACATAAACATATGAGAATCCTATATTTCTCCAAATGTGCATGCTTTTAAACTAAAAGCCTATATTCAGACTCTTTGCATCACAGAAATACATTATATTTTAAAGTATAATATAAAACCATTATTTTATATTGTAATAAAATTTTTCTGTATGTTTCATATACCATGATGAGCTTGAGACATCACAGAAGTTGTTTTTCACAGCCTACCTGACTGAAATGCCTCATTAATATGCAAGTCTTTTCAGGTCATTACTATTCAATTCTTTTGTCTTCACAGGTGAGAATGAGCCATTATTCATGGAGATTCACGCCTCCTCGCATACTGTGTTTCTTGGCAAAAAGTGTCTTACAAAAACTAAATCAGTATATTGTTATAAATGAAAGAGTAGTCAGCATAATTTTTACATAATTTTGAAGCAAAAACTCTAGTCTACAACCTTCAATACCCAAAAGTCTTGTGAACACAGATTTAATATACTTTTATTGGCCTTATATCAGTGACTTAAGTTTTTTGTTTTTTCAGTAACCACGCATAAACGTTATTCCTTCAAAAACACAAACATGTACACACATGTTCCTCACATATTATGGTAGCCTAGTTTTTGCTGAATACAGTGTAATGACACTTGTGTCATTAATATGTTTATGAACAACTGAAAAAAGCACAAAAGTCAGGGCATGTCAAAACTTCTCCAGGCCCCAAATCAGCCTCAGACTCCAGAGGGTTAAGCATAATCGGCTTAAGAAGGTGCATGTTAACGCATTCAACATCTTAAAACTTCTTAAAACAATGTTCATATTTGAAGTTGTTTTGCATTTCTTACTACAAGAGACTAATAAAACTTTGTATCCTGTTGTGCATGTTGCCTGCAGTGAGGGGCTACTGTAAAACTCCATCAAAAATGCCCCATTTTAAAATAACGTGGCCTACAACTACACAAAATATCTCAGGTTATGTATGTAACCATGGTTCCCTGAGAGGGAAGAAGACACTGCGTCAAGCGCTTTGGGAACACCTCTGTGTGATTGCGTTGTGAAGCACATATGAAATCAGTCCAATGGCATGACGGAACGTCATAGGTGGGTGATGTCATGACCAGGAAACTATAAAGTACACCTGAACCAAACAGAGTTAGCTCCTGAGAGTCAAAGTAAGTCGGTTATAGACATGCTGGGAGTATGGCAATGTGACGCAGCGTCTCGTTCCTTCTTAGGGAACCATGGTTACATACATGAGACATTCCCTTTCAAGGACCTGAGACATTCCCTTCCGTTCCCAAGGGAACTCGCACTGCGCCAAGCTCTTTGAGAATGAAATACCCACACCACCATAAAACCAAGTGCCTGTCTGTGTGAAACAAGAAGTGCACACTAGGACACCAGCACTCGTGACCCCGGGGTTGAGGCCACATCTAGGTTATAAAACCTAACAAAAGTATGAGGCGAGGACCACCCCGCTGCATCACAGACTTCCTGGAGGGACACTCCAGATAATAAAAGCCAAAGAGGTAGCCATACTCCTGGTAGAGTGAGCATGGACCTTAAGAGGTGACTGTTGGCCCGAATTATAAGCCAGCGAGATAGCCTCAACTAACCACTTGCTTAAGGTTTGTTTGGATGCAGGGTGACCCTTACGCAGGGCCCCGAAACAGACAAACAACTGATCCGTCTTACGCCACAGGGCAGCTCTGTGGACATAAGCATCCAAAGCCCTGACAGGACAGAGCAAATTAAGTTTTTCCTGGTATGGATCTTGGAAAGGAGGAGGACAGAAGACCTGCAGCATAATGGGGCCCAACACATTAGTAGGGACCTTGGGAACGTAGCCTTCCCAAGGGAAGAGGAAGGCTTTAACCATGCCCGGCGCAAAGTCCAGGCAAGAGAGTGAGACCGAAAAGGCTTGAAGGTCTCCAATTCTCTTAAGAGACATAATTGCGAGGAGGAAAAGAGTTTTAAGAGTAGGAAACTTCTCATGAACCTCTTCGATGAGCTCAAACGGAGCTGTAGACAGGCCCTCCAACACTATGGCCAAATCCCATGTCGGAACTCTCTGACGTGCCGCAGGCCTCAGCCCCACGAAGGAAGCGAGTGACCCATGGGTGTCTTCCCAGAGAAGCACCCTCTAAAAGAACGTGGTAAGCCCCAATGGCCACCATGTAGACCTTCAGTGTAGAAGGGGATACATCTGAAGAGAACTTTTCTACAGGATCTAATGTATGCTCTCTACACCAAGAAGAGAAGATATTCCTTTTCAGAGAATAAAGCTTCCTTGTGGAGGGAGCTCTGGCCTGGAGTATGGTCTCCACTACTTCAGTAATGAGGCCTGAATCTATGAGCTGTGCCCCCTCAGAGGCCACACAGGTTCCACAACTCCGGGCGGGGGTGAAGGACTGGTTTATGTGACAGGAAAGTTAATGACCCCTCCACAGACCTTGAGCTGTGTGACCACTCAGCCGGTGAGGGATGTATCTGTTGTAAGCGTTACATGATGACAAGGAGCTCCTAACACCGGGCTTTGTGAAAGAATCCAAGGTTTTTTCCACATGACACAAGCACGAAGGCATCGCCGCATGACCTTGATCATGCAAAACGGGAAAACCCCTTGGTTTTGAGCCACCACTGCAAAGGTCTGATGTACAGCAGGCCAAAATGTATCATGTTGGATGCAGCTGCCATCAGACCTAACAGTCTCTGAAACAGTGAGTGACTGGCCTAGCTTCAGCTTGTTTACGGCTGTGAGAATCAACTCTATGCGAGCCGGAGATAGACGTGCTTGCATCAAGAAGAATCCCAAACTACGCCTATAAAAGAGGTTCTCTGAGCTGGAGATAGTACACTCTTCTTTGCGTTTAGCCGTAACCCCAGTCACTTCATGTGAGCGAGAACAGAATCTCGATGTTGAACCACTAACTCCTTTGACTGTGCCAGTATCAACCAGTTGTCTATGTAATTCAACACGCAGATGCCCTAAAGTTGCACCGGAGCCAGAGCTGCATCCACGCATTTTGTGAAGGGAGATAACACTAGGCCGAAGGGAAGAACCCTATATTGTTACGTTTCGCCCCCGAAAGCGAACCTCAGGAACTTCCTGTGTTGAAGAAGGATGGATATATGAAAGTATGCGTCTTTCAGATCTATCATGACAAACCAGTTCTCGGACATGATTTGTTTCAGAGTTAGCATTCTGAACTTGAGCTTCTTGACAGAGCGATTTAGTAGGCACAGATCTAGAGTAGGATGCAATCCTCCATCCTTCTTTGGAACTATGAAGTACCGGCTGTAAAACCCTGACTCCTTGCTGGTAGAAGGAACCCTTTCTATAGCTTCTTTTCGCAAGAGAGTCTGCACTTCTTGTTCCATAACCAGAGCCTGCTCTGGGCTCACCTCTGTGAACAAAACCCTGTTGAACCTTGGTGGTCACATCCCGAACTGAATTCTGTACCCAAATTCTACTGTGTGCAGGACCCATTGAAGTTTCTACGCTTCTAAAAAATCTACTAAGGTAATCAGTCTCTTGAGACTGACCGCTGGTGTTTGATGTGTGACCAGCCCGGTGCCCTGTAACCATGGAATTTTAGCTAGTCTTTGGGCTCTTTTACCGTGACTCATCATTTATGGAATTCGTATCCAATCTCTTTGCATTGAAAATACATTTCTGTCCCAGCTGAGCTACTGCGTTAATTTGAGTCAGTGAAACTGAACATCTGAAACTGGGCAAGTGATTTAAACTATATTCGTTTACAAATCATGTACTATGGTAAAAAGTGTTTTGAGGTCATAACATTATTCTGCAAGGAGCCACGTCAAAAAAAGTCTTCAATAATCCATAATCTGGCTTTGTAATCATAATTGTGTGTAAAAACTATTAAAATTGCTTGCTGTTTTACTCTTCTAGTGTTCATTTCTGTTAGAAACTGCAGTGATATGTTTGTATTGGTACGTTTTTTGTGGTTAGCAAAAATGTTGACAAATATTTTTTCAATGAGCCTGTGTTGAACAGCATGTCACTTATGGTTTTTGCAGCACAGTGAAGACAGTATACTTATTATAATGGGATCTATTTACATTCGGCACAATTTGACAAACTACGCAGCTCACGTCTGGTGATGACATTGCTCAATGCAAACTGCTCTAATAACAGCTATGTTTTGATTACCTTGTCAATCAAAGTTGGATCTTGTCAAATTGATGAGTCCCTTATATAAATGAACTAGCTAATATAAGCATACATTACTTCTATAAACATACAAAGATATCAATATAGAGAATATGTGATATGAAAAGCTCTATTTAAGTTGCCTAAAATTTTAACTCACATTCAGTCGAGATGTGCATTACATGGTTTCTCACAGGTTCTTACAAAATTGAGCAATTTTTACCTAACTCCAGAACTATGACAAAATCATTTACTCATTAGTTGTTTATCTAAAAATGTAATTTTTTTCATGAATTATTTTTATGCCATAAATATACCATCAAATAAATAAATGTACACAACATAACTTTTTTGTGTTAAATCTGAAGAATATATTTGCAAAGGGCAAGAACCATTATTTACAGTGTAGTCATAGTATTTGTGTGTGATATAATTATGTATATTGAATAAATTATATGAGGCCATGTTTAAACTGCAAGGGTTAGTGTAGTTACTAAAGTCCATCCTGAATTGACTAGAGAGATGCAGGGAGCAGTCAGTGGTGTGTCTGTCTCCTGTAGTTTACAGTTATCCTTCAGCAACATGTGGCTGGAGCTGAACAGGAGCTAATACAGTTTCACATGCACTTCTGCTCTATTCTGTAGGTTGTCCGGCTGTATGGTGACAGAGGAAGGCTGTGGTTATGTGTCTTCAGCACTGAGTTCAAACCCCTCACACCTGACAGAGCTGGATCTGAGCTACAATCACCCAGGAGATTCAGGAGTCAATCTGCTCTCTGACAAAGTGAAGGATCCAAACTACAAACTGGAGATACTCAAGTATGTGGTGTAGAATGAGATTTTGATTTGTGTGTGTTTTGGCAGAGTTTTTGATATGAGACACTCATTATTATGCTTTTAGAGGAAAATATACTGCTTGTTCGCCAGTTCCCGCCTCCTTCCTTCCCAGGTTTTGGCACTAATGTAACAAGGTTAGTTAATCAGGGAAGGAGGATGCGGGTAGCTTCACCTTGATAAACAAGATAAAATTCAGTAATGCACACTTAAATTCTGCTATAAAGCAGCTCTAAAAAGAAGGTACTGTCAGTTTTCAGCTTAAGTCAGTTCAGTTCCTTTGAGAAGATCATCATTTGTTAAATTCATTATTGTTTCAGCTAAGAAGTTTGGTGACAATTCAGTTCAGTTCACAGATAGTGTAAAGAAATTTGTTCAATATAGCTATAAACCAGCTCTGCCAAAAACAGTGATCATCCAGAAAACAGTCATTATTTATTTCAGTTCAGTTCTCATCTACAAAAGTCAGTACAGTCAGATCACTAATATTAATAAATATTAAGTGTCCCCAACTAAGCAATCCAGAGGAAGCAGTGGCAAGAAATTCAATTAGGTGACAGAGTGGAGAAAAAAAAACCCTGGAAGAAACCAGGCTCAATTGTTCATTTCTCCTCTGGCCAATGAACAAACACTGTTATATTATGATTTAGGCTGCATAAAAGTCCTATTGTGTAATGGTAGCATTCAGAATATTTAATCCAGTTCCTTCTGCTTAAAGAAGCATTCATTATTTTGTATGGAGATGAAGCTGTCATAAGGGGCCTGTCCAGAGGACTTGTCTCTCTCTTCTGGTCTTTGCTGAGGATCTGTGCTGATGTTTGTCATGTCAATGAGTTCTTAACAGAGGATCTATCTTTGGGGTTTATCTAGTTGTCATGGTATCTGCTGACATTCAGGGCTGTGTTGTGGTCGTGCCGGTCTGATCTGAATATGGGCTAGGTCCAGCTGATAACGGTAACCTCGGAAAAGGATGAGAAGGATATTAGCATAGATGCAATTTAAGTACATTTGCATCAAATTATGTACAAATGTACATAATTTAAGTACATTTGCATACTAACAATCCTTTAACGGATATGAATTTATATAAATATCTTAATACATTATGTGATTTCTAAGTTAGAGAGATGTGTTTTAATATAGATAAACTGACAGTGTGTGTCTGCATCTTGTGCAAGGCTAGGAAGTCTGTTTCAAATTTGGGTGCTAGATAGGAAAAGGATCTCTTGGCCACGGTTGATCTTATTATTCTAGGTATTATAATTTTTTTTTATCAGTTTTTTATTATCAATTTTATTATTCTTGGCCAGAATTCTGAAACCACAAGAAATGTGAAACTATAATGCGTTAAGAGCTTGCTTAGATACTGGGGAGCTAAACCATTAAGGGCTTTATAAGTAATTAGCAAGATTTTAAAATGTATACAATGTTTAATAGGAAGCCAATGCAGTATCGAAAGAACCAGGCTAATATGGTAATTTTTCTGGTCATATTCCTGGTTCTAGTAAAAACTTTAGCTGCTGCATTTTGGACCAGCTGGTGTTCATTTATTCAGCATGCAGGGAAATCACCCAGTAGAGCATTATAGCAATCTAGCATTGAATTCATTAATTAAATAATACATCCATGATATAAAATCTTTAAAGGTGCCCTAGAACCCTTTTTCACAAGATGTAATATAAGTCTAAGGTGTCCCCTGAATGTGTCTGTGAAGTTTCAGCTCAAAATTCCCCATAGATTTTGTATTATTCAATTTTTTAACTGCCTATTTTGGGGCATAATTAAAAATGTGCCGATTTAGAGCGTGTCCCCTTTAAATGCTCATACTACCTGCCCCCAAGCTCTATAATAAAGCATAAAATTGCATAAACAAAGTTCACACAGCTATTATAACCCTCAAAATGGATCTTTACAAATTGTTCGTCATGCAGATCATGTAAGCATGGTATTTATTTGGATGTTTACATTTGATTCTGAATGAGTTTGATAGTATGCTGTGGCTAACAGGGCTAAAGCTAACATTACACCATTGGAGAGATTTATAAAGAATGAAGTTGTGTTTATGAATTATACATACTGCAAGTGTTTAAAAATGAAAATAACGATGTCTCTGGTCTCTGTGAATACAGTAAGAAACAATGATAACTTTAACCACATTTAATAGTACATTAGCAACATGCTAACGAAACATTTAGAAAGACAGTTTACAAATATCACTAAAAATATATTGTATATATATATATATATAAAAATCGCTATTGTCCTTGCTTGCTTACCTGCATAAAGTCTGTTGATTCGGCTGTGCAGCTCCAGATGTTAATACTGGCTTGTCTAATGCCTTGAACATGGGCTGGCATATGCAAAAGTTGGGGGCGTACATATTAATGATCCAGACAGTTGCGTCACAGTCGGTGTTATGTTGAGATTCGCCTGTTCTTCAGAGGTCTTTTGCACAAATCAAATTTACATAAGAAGGAGAAAACAGTGGTGTTTGAGACTCACTGTATGTCATTTCCATGTACAGAACTCTAATTATTTAACTATGCCAAGGTAAATTCAATTTTCAATTCTAGCGCACCTTTAAATCACAAACTACTAGTATTCTCTACATTAATGTGTGTTTGTGTGTTCATAGTGTAAATCATGGAGGAGAGATCATGATGACAGCCGGACTACGAAAGTGTACGTCTACAAACACACATGTTGGCTTTTCATGTTCAATGGGGAAATTCTATTTAAATTATGATTTTATAGTGTACTAACTGTATATTCTATCCCCTAACCCTACTTCTAAATCTGCCAATCACAAAAAAGCTTTCTGCTTTTTACATTTTCAAAAAAACATAATTCTGTAGGGTTTAACCCTCTGGAGTCTGAGGCTGATTTGGGGCCTGGAGAAGTTTTGACATGCCCTGATATTTGTGCTTTTTTCAGTTATCACTAAGAGCGCAGGATACTGTGTTTTCAATTCATACTTGCAGCCGGAGGGCGCTCTGTACACCTTTAGTCCACAAATTAATCTAAAGAAGAACAGGACATTCCAGGAACTAACGGTCTTCCCTCTAGTCTTCCAGAGGTTGCTAACCATGGCTTTAACATACAGATAAACACTTTTCAAGATAATAAATACACGATTGAGACGATGCATACATGTATTGCCTCAGAATTTTCGCCTGAATAGCACTTGCTCCGTGGGCGTGGCCGCAATAGCGGATAATGAGCTGAATCACGGGCGTCTGACATATGTCTCTTTTCATGTAGATTACATAAAAACAGAATTTTTGTTTTCGATTTGACTTACACGATTTAAAACCTGACATTTCAACGTTTATTTAGACATAAGTCTAATTTTTTTGTGATTAGTATTCACTAAGTTACAGTTCATTTTCTGAGAACTATCAGATTGGACTTCGTTCAGAGGGAGACGACAGATCGCGCATCATGTTAGTTTTCTTTATTTTACAAAAAGCACAACATTTTGTTTTTACTCTGAGTGTACACAAATAAAAGAAGATATTCCACAGATTAAAATGGTGTATAACTCTTAATTGTATGTGCAACATTGACGGAGTATTTTGAGTCTCTTTCACACTGGTAAGAAAAAAACCGAGGTGGTATCGCCAGCGATACCTCAGACTCCAGAGTGTTAAAAGCTTGTTTACTCATGGGGACCAAAAAAATTTTCCCACAAGGTAAAAAAGTACTGGTATTCCCATCTTTATGGGGACACTCTTCTAGTGACTGTTGTTTTGTTATAGATGTTTCTCTCTTCTTTTGTTCAGATGCCTGTGATCTTACACTGGATCCAAACACGGCGCATACTCAACTTATTCTGTCTGATGGGAACAGGACAGTGACGCGTGTAGAAGAGAATCAGCCGTATCCTGAACATCCAGAGAGATTTAATGAGTATCATCAGGTTCTGTGTGGAGAGAATCTGACTGGACGCTGTTACTGGGAGGTTGAATGGAGCGGAAGTGTTGAAATATCAGTGACATACAAAGCAATCAGCAGCAAAGGAAAAAGTGATTGTAGTTTTGGATGGAATGACAAATCCTGGAGTCTGTGGTGCAGTAATGACAGCTTCTCTGTCCGTCACAATAAGAATTATATCGGTAAACCTGACATTCGTTCATCCTCTAAGAGAGTAGGAGTGTATGTGGACGTGTCGGCCGGCACTCTGTCCTTCTACAGCGTCTCTGACACACACACACTCACACACTTACACACATTCAACACCACATTCACTGAACCCCTCTATGCTGGATTTAAGGTTTATCCTCATTCCCCAGTATCTCTGTGTGACATTAAACAGCCTCCTGTGAGAAACAACAGTGATACACACACAACCGGGTGAGTGAAATATACTGTGTCTTAGTGAAGGATTTTTCCAGAGTGTGACTAATAGTTTAATCCCCTGTTCTTCATATTTCACTAAACAGTAGGGATTCAAGAAATTGGAATATTGCTGATAACCGATATACCAATATTTTTTCAACATATTTTGGCAGAGAGCAAATGCAGATACCAATCAATATATATTTTTCACATTGATTTGAAACAAGTCCAAGTCTCTCCTGTGCAAGAACTATAAACAAATTATCAAATTATTTTTCATTTTTGTTAGTTTTGAGCAAAAAGCTACATTTTCATTTAATTTAAGAGTTCTGAGGTCTCTGACTTAGACTGATTTACCAGTATTTTTTTCAAAAGCTCCTGATCACACATGATCCCTAAAATGTAATTTTATATTCATTTTCTAGCCGTGGTTTGAGCTTTTTTTTATTAATATTCCTGCGGTTGTGGAATAAGACAAAAATAGTCATATTCACTTGACTATTTTTACTTGATCTATTACTTGATTTATTTTAGCAATCAAGCACAATTAACTGTAGACAGGTGTGTTATAAGGACTAAAACATTTCTTTACAGAAATGGACTTTACTATGTGTACAGGTACATAGCTATGATGCAATCTGAACACTCCTCTAAAAAGTGTCCAAGACTGAGCTGACTTCAAGTCTATTTAATGTAAGCTGTGCAAAACTGCAAAAAACAACAATAGAAAATATGCATTAACTTACAAGACACTTAAATGAGCATAAACATCTTCTGATACATCCATTGTAAATATAGAAAGCATAGCATACCCAACAATAGCATAAACATCCTCTTATTATAAAATTTGATATTAAATCACTATTAAAGATTCTTAACTATAATTACCCAAATTACAATGTAAATCCAACAAGCTGTGAAAGACGCTTAATAGTCCAATATGTATTCTCATCTAACATCTTCAAATACAGCACCATGATATATAACACACCAAAGAACATTCATAAAATTATTGATATAGAAAACAACTTTGTTAACATTAGTTAATAAAAATTGAACTGTTCATTGTTAGGCTCATGTCCATTAAATCATATTTACAGATACAACTTTTGATTTTAATAATGTATTAATAAATCGTCCTCTTAAATTATAAGGTTTTATCTGACGTTTTTGTCAAAATTATCACATATTCTTATTCTGTGGCAATATATTGACATGATGTGATGTTTTTTAATGTTGTGTGTTGTGTACATTTTGGGACTTTTTATTTAGAAAACAAAAGGTTCTATCTAAAAAGTTGAATGGAATGCAAAAACTTCGAAGTTCAATATCCCAAAACTGCTCAGAATGCAGATAGAACCTTTTAATTCCAAGGGAATGAAATGTTGAAATTAACATTAACTGAGAATAAAAACCCTCTCACTTTCACTTTTCCTTCCTCTATGCCACAGGTTCTTCAATCCAATGGTCTCCAACCGGGGGTCTGCATCGGTACTGCAGGGGCTCCGCCAAATAATGTTTGATAACAATTAATTTTTTTGTTAAAAAATTAATATTGTAATATCATAATGGCGAAACTTTTGGCAGACCATCCAGTGTGTTTCATTTCTATTTACTTATTTTTGCAGCAGTGGGAAACGTACCAATCACAGTCATGTTTGTTGATTTCTTGAACACAATGGCCAATCAGAGGTGTTTAATTTAGCTAGAATCAACTCACTGCTCAAAACACAGTTTTTGTTTAGTTTGTTTGTTTCTAACTGTGTATTTCTTACTTGTGGGTGAATTGCTGAAGTATATTTTTATTGGTTACATATTAGCTGTAATCTTTAACACATCCATTTAGCTGTGCCTTTGTACGTCTGACTGATTGCACTTTATCTTATCTATGTATTATCTTTTTATTCTTTTAATTCTTTGTATAACTGTTTTAATTACTAATTTTTTGGGGCTGTTGGTTAAGGCTGGCTGGGTGAAGGAGATTAAGAGAAAGGAAAGTGAGAGGCACCAGCCTGGAGTAGGCTGATGTACTGGGAGCTGTTATATGACAGTGCCAGTGGGGCCCATGCTGGTGATGCTTAAGTGCGCTCTCTCTTGGGTTAGAGGTGGGGAACGGACAGCATGTAAGATTACTTACCCATGTAAAGTTTAAAACATAAAAACCCAATTGCAGCAGTGTTATAAATTTGTTCTAAGAATATAACATAAAAGTAGTGGACTTGTCTGATGAACTGTGATAGTGTTCTATTTTTAAAAGGGGTGAAGTGGACATTACGCTTAAGGTTTACCACCTCTGTGAGTGAATAGACACTAGATGCTGATAAGTTCGAGTGTAAAATCGCAGATCTGATTCTTAATCTCTTCCATTCCAGATGGATGAATGCCCTCAGTAACCTCCTTTTTATTCTAAACTAAATTCTCAACTCTTACTGTTATATTATTTCTTATGCAAGCTATTTTTAATTCATATGCATTTATTGTAATTATTTTGATTATTTTCATGTAAAGCACTTTGAATTACCATTGTGTATAAAATGTGCTTCATAAATAAACTTGCCTTGCCTAGCCATAAATTATGAAACAAGAAAACACAAGAAGATGGAGACCAATCTCTGATGGAAACATTAATGACAGAATCATAAGTGTTCATGCTTTTCTTTTTGGCTGTCTTTGAACATTTGATTTGATTGATTTAACTGCTCACTGAAGTTTAGTTTCAATCTTTTCCTCCTGCTCACATTATATTCATCAAAGAGCCTGAAAGGGATTCTCATTGGAGAGAGTGAAATAAAGATCAGCCAATCAGCAGATGGCTCCGCCCTTTCTTAAAATTCATAATAGATACTTAACCACTAACAAGATAAGAGAAGTTTGCTCTCAGATTATCCATTGTGTTTATCCTGTTAATATATTCTTAAAGAAATTTTTAAAAGATCTGTCTGTCTGTCTGTCTGTCTGTCTATCTATCTATCTATCTTTCTATATCTATCTATCCTTTCTTTTTTGTAATGTATCTCTTTTCTTTCTTTTTTGTAATGTATCTCTTTTCTTTCTTTTTTGTAATGTATCTCTTTTTTGTAATATATTTATCCCTCTTTTTTTCTAATGTCTTTCTTTCTAATTCTTTTTTCTAAAGTATCTACTTTCTTTCTTTCTTTCTTTCTTTCTGTTGTTATTTGCTTTTCACTGTTGGCCTTTCTTTACATTCACATTGTCTTTGATGGTTGTGTATATCTTCAACTAATGTTTTATATATATATATATATATATATATATATATATATATATATATATAGGCCACAATATCAAGACATTGTTTTAAGTACAGGATTGCAGCATATTTATTTGCAACAGGCAGATAAAATACAGATTACTAAATACCTCTTGGTTTTACAGGGTTGAATTGAATTGTTACCGTCTTACTACATATGGATTACTATCTCAGCTTCTCTTGAATTCAGTGTTCCATACAGTATGCACACCTCACATGAAAAAAAAAAAAATATTGCTGTGTTTCAGAAATTAATCACATTTTACTACCTCTTACAGCCTATATACACCTCATTTCAAATAATTAATAAAAAACAATGGTTTGTTTCTATAGGGGACATCCCAAAAAGTATGCATACCTCATATCTAAACTTTCTAATGCAGCAATGACTTCAGAGGCCTATAAACACCTCATTTCAAATAAGTAGAAAAACAATGGTCTGTTTCTACAGAGGATGTCCCAAAAAGTATGCTTACCTCATATATATCCATTTTACTGCAGCATTTTGGAGATATGCCACATTATTCATCTTCAGAGGCCTGTACCTCATTTCAAATAAGTAGAAAAACAATGGTCTGTTTCTACAGAGGATGTCCCAAAAGGTATGCTTACCTCATATATATCCATTTTACTGCAGCATTTTGGAGATATGCCACATTATTCATCTTCAGAGGCCTGTACCTCATTTCAAATAAGTAGAAAAAAAACAATGGTCTGTTTCTATAGAGGACATCCCATACAGTATGCATACCTCATATCTATCCATTTTACTGCAGCATGTTGGAGATATACCACTTTATTCAACCTCAGGGGCCTATAAATACCTTATTTCAAATAAGTAGAAAAAAACAATGGTCTGTTTCTATAGGGGACGTCCAATAAAGTATGCATACCTCATATCTATCCATTTTACTGCAGCAGTTTTTTGGAGATATATGTCATTATTCTTCCTTATACACCTAAAGACAGTTTCCATAAAGGACATCCCATACAGTATTTTTACCTCATATGAGTACATTCTAGCACAGGTGGTACATCCTTGTTCTATTTGGCATCTAAACTTTGGATCAGTCTTCCTAGCATTGTTCGAGAAGCAGGCAGACTGTATCAGTTTAAATCTAGACTAAAAACGCATCTCTTTAATATTTTCACATCCAGTAAAGGATTATTAGCTTGCATAAATTAGGTCAGCTGGAACCGGGAACACTTCCTATAACACCAGATGTACTCATTACATCAGAAGAAGAATGGCATCTACGCTAATATTAGTCTCTTTAGTAGTCGGATCCGGACCATGTCCAAGTACCTGTTTCATAAAACAAGTTTGTCAAATAAGCTAGGCTTATTTCAGTTAGTCTGATTTTTTTGAACCAAATCAACTGACAATAAATCAGACTTACTGAAATAAACCTGGATTATTTGGTAAATTTGTTTTATGAAACAGGACCCATGTCAGATTAAGGATGTGTGCCTTGACACAACAACAACACAGATCTGAAGTGTCAGCAGAGATTGTGTCAAATAGATCATCCCTTGTGAAGGCCTCACTGACACGAAAGCCAGTGGCGATCTTCGACTAGATGGAACTGGATTAAATATTTTGACTGCTGCAATCTCAATCGGACTTATGACCTGTAAAGTTGCATGAATTACACTAAAGCACTGTTTAGGATTGTCACATACTATTTAGGATGGATAGTATGCACATTGAGATGCAGGCTCAGTGAAAAACAGAATAATGACACACACCTGGAAGTAATCAAGCCTAATGAGTACATGCAATGGGTTATGGGAAATGAAGTTCATGTTCAGATAACAAAGGAGAAGGAAGGAGTACATTCTGGTGGAGATCATGGGCACTCCATGCTGGTGGTTGTAAAGTGACAGCACTGCAGCAAAACCGCTACAGCAGTACAGTCACCAAGAATTTATATTTTTTATTATTTTACTTTAGCTGCATTTTTTTTTTTTTAATTGGCATTATCTCTTTTAATAATGTTGTGACAATTTAATATGATATATATATATATATATATATATATATATATATATATATATATTCTAAATCTGAAATTAATCTATTATATTTTTGTCTTTTTCTTGAAAGTTGTGTTTTGAAATTAAAATAAAATCACAACAATCTCGGATATTTGCTTTTTTTTTTTCTCCATTATTTATTTTGTGACGTAGGCCTACATTTGGCATATGACATTTCATTGACGATAATTATGCATTACCGCCATGAGTTCCCACAGAAAAGGGTAAGTGGTAATTCTCTGTAATAAGGTGAATACATTCATAAATACATTTGACATTTTAATTGTTTATTAATAAAGTAATGTTTTCTGAATCAGTGTCGGCTGCAAAGATGAAGTTGACATTGCTGACTCTCATCATCTTCTCATATACTGGACACGCCTAGAGAGAAAATGCACATTTCATTCGGATTAGGCTACATAATAGAGTAGCCTATTTCTTTTCGTTTTTAGATATTTCAAGCTTTCTATAGATATATTTCTCATGTCTGCGAGGCAAGCAGCCTATACGCTGAGTTTCTGTTCATTTAGCCTATAAGACGTGCTCCAGTTCACGCGCCAGTGATCGCGCCCGCGCATCCATGATTATATTGTCTGCTATATTTGCTTCTTATTTGTTAAGTCCAGGCAATTGGTTGATGAAACATTGATTAAAATTAAGATACAATTTTTACAAAACGAAATTCACTTTAAAGAGAGGCTTTCTATAAAGCAAAACTTAATGAAGTGGTCTAAATTATGTCTGACCCACTCCATGCATCCCGATATATTGCGCATCTTATGATGCATCTTACTCATGCTGTTCACTTTTCATAATCAAGTAAATGAATTTAAAACATAACAAAGGACTATTTAAACATATATATTGTTACGACCCCCATCTAGGGTGAGGCCGCAGCATAAACTGCAATTTTCCTATGTACACTTTTATTTACAAAACCACAAATGAAAGCACAACTTCAGGGGTGAGCAAAGGCCAAAACAACAAACAAACACCGCACAAATTCCTAACAGAAAAACCCAAATTCCCTAACAAAAGAAAAGAAAAGAAAATACAATAAATTATCCTAACTCCCTATCTAATGAAAAACAGGAGAAAACAGTATTTACAAAAGAAATGGCACTCACCCCCTACAGCTTCCTGGTGTGGAAAAGATATTTACAATATTTTACAGAAATATACAAAAGAGAAATGAGATTGACAACAACTTATCAACTCAAACCCAAAAATAACACTGCACACAACAGGCAAGCTAACAGCAACAACACGCTGCAGCAAACACACAATAGCACACGTGCAATTGAACAACAGGAAATCAAAAATTGAGCAGAGCTCCCTCTTCAAGCCTTCCAGATCCTTTTATTGCTGCTCCCTGGTCCCGTTAGCACCAATCAGATCCGGAGATCACTTTGGTAGAATCCAATCCTATGAAAGAAAGGACGAGAGAAAGAGAGACAGGACCAGCAAAACACATATACACAATACGTCTCAGGACGTAACAATATGAAACTACATTTTCTTTAATGACAGTACAGAGAAATTTCATAAGCAACAGCGGATCACGAGTCACGAGTCGGATCAAGAATTATTTATTCTTAGACGTATATTTAATAATGGGGGCATTCAAGTTATTTGACATCTATTTATTTTATTTTTTATAAGTAACGCAATAGTTACTTTCCCTGGTAATTAGTTAGCCTACTTTTCTAATGATGTAACTCAGTTACTAACTCCGTTACTATTTGTAAGAAGTAACTAGTAACTATAACTAATTACTTTTTTAAAGTAACGTGCCCAACACTGCTGAAAGCGCGTTCTCTCTCTGCTGTTCCTGAAATTACCGCATTTATAGTAATAGGCGCGCACACTTTTTTTTTGGCGGCTGCCTTGACCGCAGTGAGGAAACGAAAGTAAAGAAGACCCTTAGGAAACAGACATAAATACCACATGACGGTAAGTTCATTTATCAGCATATCATGTCATATTATTAAATGTTTTCGCATTCGCGTCACTATCATATTAAACTCGATCTTCAAATATTAACAGTTTATTTGAAGTAAAACTGCAAAAGTTCATCTTCCGGATTATAACGATATCGAGCTCTAGGGATTCTGCTTTTATTTGAGATTAATGTACGGATTCTTCACAATCACAAATATACAAGGTGGAAATGTAAAGATTTACAGTAAAAACTAAGTCTTAATCTTGCTTCTGTAAGCCAGACTCGATCCACAGACCATCAGCTTCAGTGAAAGATCGATTATGACATACTGATGTGTGTTTGATCAAAACTACTCTCCAGTGAGGTGTTATTGTGTTATTTAAAGGATAAATATTAATAATATAACAAGATAAATAATATGCTGGAGAAAACAAGCAAACAATAGAAATCATTACAGAAATGCTGATGATTTCCACTACAAAACCATTACAAACCATCAGCTGTTAAAGGGTTAGTTCACCCAAAAATGAAACTTCTGTCATTAATTACTAATCATTTGTCGTTTCACACGTTCATCTTCAGAACACAAATTCAGATATTTTTGATGAAATCCGATGGCTCAGTGAGGCCTCTTTTGTTCAGAAAGCTGCTAAAGACATATTTAAATCAGTCATGTGACTGCAGTGGTTCAACCTTAATGTTATGAAGAAACATGAAAACTTTATTCAACAATATCTAGTGATGATTTCAAAACACTGCTTCATGAAGCTTCGATTCTTTATGAATCTTTTGTTTTGAATCAGTGGTTTATTATATTATGTTTAATGGTTTCCATTGCAGTTTTGTATGGGTCTTTGTCAGTCACGTGGGTTCATCATGTGTGACGTCACCGAGGGGTCATTTGTACAGTATCCCTATTCAGAGAAGAGATTAGAAATCGATAAACTGTTGAAGAATAAGAAAACATGAGACAATATCATGCTGAGATAAACTGAACAAATATTCCAGGAGCCTTATTTGGATGAACTGTATTGATTCAGAACATTTATCCACACGACCGGTGTCAAATGACAGTATTCTAGTGTGATCATCAGCACATTTCTACACTACAGTTCTGCACAAGATTCAAGTGTGCTCTTTCAGATTGGATGATTCTCTGTGAATCTCAGAACAGTCAATAATCTCTGCTACTCTGTGTTCAAACAGAGAGACATGATTCAGTGTAAATCATCTCCGTCTGTCCGTACAGCTGAAAGCTTCAGGTTTGCATCTAGAAATGACACAATTTCCCTGAATGATCTGAAGACGGTCACTTTACAGCAGCAGAAACACATGAACCTCTGAACAGGGAGAGATTCAGGCTGTTGAAGTTCAGTGAGACACAAGAGCATCAGTGAGGTCAGACACTGACGGAGAGTAATGATCCAGTTCATCTCAGAGGTGTGTCAGACCAGTTCTTCCACAGGAAACCAGTACTTCAAGAACATTATAAGAACAAGATCATCCACAAACTGCACAGAAATCTCTAGAGTGTGTAGTAGCTGTGGGATGTGTTTTTACAGGAATAATAATGTTTTGTATGGTTTGTTCTCTGTGTTTCCATATGCAGGTCTGAAGTCAGTTTCTCATTATGGAAAACATATGGAGCAGTGAGAGATCTTCATCTGCAGAACCCAGTGATGAACCCGTGACCTCTGACCCCAAGTGAGTTTAAACCTGTAGTGGAAATATGCTTGGAAATGCTTTCTAACATTTATGGATAAGGATATAACTGTAAAATGTAAGTGAAGCTCTGAGGAAAACACGTCTTAAAGGCATTAAACCAGTGTGTCCCAAACTTTTTTTCTGGGGACCCACATTTTAAATTCGATAAACCCTTGTGACCCAATAAACATTAGGCCCATATAGTTCATATATCACAAAGAGAATTTATGTATTAACAAAATATGTATGACCATTTTTAAGGTCAGTTAAGCTTCCACTTAACTATTTAAAAGAGATACAGATATTTGACAAAGCACAATTATTTTTTATTTACCTGTTGTTGACAATAAGTAAAATGCAGAGGTGAAATGAGAAAGGAAGAGTTGACAGGGCATCTCATTGTTTTCATATTCTCATCATTACAGTGTACACAATTTATACTTAATGAGACAAAGTGCAAAATAGGGCAGTTAATCATTTATTTTTCTTCCTATCATCAATAAAACCAGACAGAATCAATGCATGCCTTTCATATAACATTCAATGCTTTGCACATCTACCAGAATAATATGAACAAGTTTCTTACTGAAATATTTTTTGAGAACTTTTTTATGCACCCACTGTAATATACACATTTTATAAAGTGCACAGTATGACAGGCTCTCATTTTTTCTTCTCAAAACAAAAATATGAATGCAAACAATCTTTAGAACAATAGTAATATGAACCTTCAGAGCTATCAAAAACATGCTTTAAGTTTTTTTTTTTTTTTTATGTTGGTCAGGCAGAAGAAGAGTAATGTTTAAGTGCACCAGTCCTTATCATCAGTTTCACCAAATCAAGGCAGTTTACCCGGCTAATGGGAGAGATGGGCCTGCTTGTTTTTTAGAATTACATTCCAGTTTGGTGTACATGAGGAGAGTGCAACACGCATATCAGGTGCAGCATTCAGTCTATTCCTGTATTTTGTCTTTATTTTTGTGAGAACTGAGAACCCAACTTCACATTTGTATGTAGTTGTAAAAGGAATAAGCAACAGTATGCTTGCCTTGCTTAAGACAGGGTATTCAGATGAAATGCTTACCCAAAATGATGATAATGTCATGGATTCATGTCTTCTTTTAAGTGTCTGGTCACTGCTCAGCTGTAACAGTTCAGTTTCTTCAGAAGCAGTTAGTCCAAGCTCCAGCAGTGACTCTGGACTTTCAAAATCAAAGGGATTTTGGATCCACCTTTTATCATGCAAAATGTCATATCTGTCCTTAGGGAAATAGTGCTCAAAGTTATTAATGAGTGCAACTAGGTGTGTCACTATTAGCCCAGTCAGGTGTTTCACTTGTGTGTCAGTGACATCATTTTCCTCTATGTGCTGTAACACAGTAGGGAACATGTAGTGACTGCTTTGGGAATGACTGCATTAAACAACACACGCATCTGTCAAAGCACAACAGACACGCTAAACGCTTATAAATATAAAGGATTCTCGTGTTTCCCGCAGAATCTCACTCTGTTTCCTCTGATATTTTCCATATGTGTTTTGTCCATGGAAATTTGTTATTCTACTGTAAAACGACTTGACTGGCTGATGGTTTTTGTGCACAGTGTGCAGATACGACTAATTGATAATCAAATTTATTATCCATTTGATCAATTAGTTGTTGCAGCCTTATTTATAATAAATGAAACAGCAGGCAGAACTAAAGGAAGAATTATTTCTGTTTTCTCAGTGACTGGAGTCAGACATCTTCATCTCAAAGAGCTAAAAGAGAGTCTGAGAGTTACATTAGTTGTCTTCATGCTGAAGCAGGGACCTCTGACCCCAGGTGAGGATTAATGTGTTGTGGGTGATTTAACTGCTCTATGAGATTCAAAAACACACTGAATCACACAGACAGAATTTGACGCTTACTTTCTTCCCATGAAGCACATGTGCTCCTATATGAAAAGTTTAGGTATGAAAATGAAATGAAATGAAATGAAATGTAAATGTCAAATAATGTGTTTTTCTTTAACTCCCTGAGGTCTGAAAACACGCCGGCGCATTTTGCAGGATTTTTTTCACATTGCAGCAAAACAGACTTAAAATACTCCGTCATTTCTTGTCATAGAGACATAAGTAATATATCAATTGAAACTATAGAATGTCTTCTTTTATTTGTGTACACTCAGAGTAAAAACACAATGTTGTGCTTTTTGTAAAATAAAGAAAACTAACATGATGCGTGATCTCTCGTCTCCCTCTGAACGAAGTCCAATCTGATAGTTCTCAGAAAATGAACACTTACGTCTTAAGAAACGTTGAAATGTCAGGTTTTAAATCGTGCAAGAAAACAAACATTCTGTGTTTATGTAATCTGTATGAAAAAGAGAGCCATGTCAGAAGTCTGTGATTCAGCTCATTATCCGCTAATGCGGCCACGCCCACGGAGCCAGCGCTATTCAGACGCAAATTCAGAGGCAATACATGCATACATCGTCTCAATCGTGTATTTATTGTCTTGAAAAGTGTTTATTTGGATGTTAAAGCAATGGTTAGCGATCTCTAGAAGACATGCCGTTAGATCCTAGTTCCTTTTCTTCTTTATATGAATTTGTGCCCTAAAGGTGTACAGAGCGCCCTCCGGCTGCAAGTATGAATTTAAAACACCATTCCTGAAATGTCTTCTTCTTCTTTAGAATAATTTGTGGACTAAAGGTGTACAGAGCGCCCTCCAGCTGCAAGTATGAATTGAAAACACAGTATCCAGCACTCATAGTGATGACAATAAATATTATTTCTCAGTATAGAAAATTGACATAAATATATAAGAATCCATCAATATATCTCCAAATGTGCATGCTTTTAAGCTAAAAGCCTATATGAAATGCCATAGAGGTAACATAATTGTTCAGACACTTTGCATCACAGAAATACATTATATTTTAAAGAATATAATAGAATACCATTATTTTAAATTGTAATAATATTTCACAGTATTGCTGTTTATGATGAGCTGAGACATTATTACAGAGGGTTTTTTTTTCACAGCCTACCTGACTGAAAGGCCTCATTAATATGCAAGTCATTTCAGGTCATTATTATGTGATTCTTTTGTCTTCTCAGGTGTAAATGGCCCATTATTCATGCAGATTCACGCCTCCACGCATACTGTGTTTCTTGACAAAAAGTGTCTTACAAAAACTAAATCAATATATTGTTTTGGAGGATATGAAGGAGTAGGCAGCATAATTTTTTACATAATTCTGAAGCAAAAACTCTAGTCTACAACCTCCAATACCCAAAAGTCTTGTGAACACAGATTTAATATACTTTTTTTGGCCTTATTTCAGTGACTTAAGTTTTTTGTTTTTTCAATAACCATGCATAAACATTATTCCTTCAAAAATACAAACATGTACATACATGTTCCTCACATATTATTGTAGCCTAGTTTGTGCTGAATACAGTGTAATGACACTTTTGTCATTTATATGTTTATGAACAACTGAAAAAAGCACAAATGTCAGGGCATGTCAAAACCTCTCCAAGCCCCAAATCAGCCTCAGACTCCAGAGGGTTAATAAAGGGACACAAGAAGACATTCAGAAGCAAAAGTATTTAATTCAGAATAGAAAAATTACACAAAGTTTTTAAATATTTCTACTTCCCCTCATGGACATCCATGTGACACCCCTCCAGACTGAGGGAGACGTGTAATTTTCTCATTCAAACCTTCTTCTTCTGCTTCTGATGTCTTTTAGAGAAAAACCTGCCCATGACTGCTGCTCTGTTTTCTTTATATTAATAACATAATATAGAAAAATAGTTGGCAAATGATCCAGTGTGAATCTGTGTTTGTGATCTGGAGAATGTCAAATTATTCCATTTACAACCTGTTTTCACAGCAGTGAGCAATATAGCAATATGACATTTTCTGGAACAGGATCTGGCTCAAATTAAGTACTGGTATAAAGTTAATAAAGATAAAGTTAATAACTTAAATTATTGTTGTTATTATTAAAAGGCTGTTTATTTTCCTCAGAAGAAAGTTAGTCATACAGGTTTGGACCATAATCAGGCTAAATGATCTATCATTTTGGGGTGAACTAAGTTTGTGTCACAGAACAGATTGTGTGTTTCTTCTTCTTTTTTGTCTGAACTTTAGAAAACGAATATGAATCATGTTTGTGTTTTATAGTGTGGATCGTTGTGGAGAGTTCAGAAGTACAGCAGAACTACACAAATGTAGGTCTACACACACAATCATTTAGTGATTTGATGTTGATTTGTCTCATTTAGTGAAATGTTTCTCTCTTCTTGTGTTCAGATGCCTGTGATCTCACACTGGATCCAAACACAGCAAACACTCGTCTCATTCTGTCTGATGAGAACAGGAAGATCACATGTGTGAAAGATCATCAGTCGTATCCTGATCATCCAGAGAGATTTGATGAGTGGCCTCAGGTTCTGTGTGGAGAGAGTCTGACTGGACGCTGTTACTGGGAGATTGAATGGAGTGAAGATGCTGAAATATCAGTGACATATAAAGGAATCAGCAGGAAAGGATTGATTGACTGTTGGTTTGGATTCAATGACAAATCCTGGAGTCTGGACTGCTCCAATAACAGATTCACTGTCCGTCACAATAAGAAAAGAACTGTTATACCTGTCATCTGTTCATCCTCTAAGAGAGTAGGAGTGTATGTGGACGTGTCGGCCGGCACTCTGTCCTTCTACAGCGTCTCTGACACACACACACTCACACACTTACACACATTCAACACCACATTCACTGAACCCCTCTATGCTGGATTTACAGTTTATCATAACTCCTCAGTGTGTCTGTGTGACATTAAACAACCTCCTGTGAGAAACAACAGTGATACACACACAACCGGGTGAGTGAAATATACTGTGTCTTAGTGAAGGATTTTTCCAGACTGTGATTAATAGTTCAATCCTCTGTTCTTCATTCATCACTAAACACTAGAGATGCATGATATTGGATTATTGCTGATACCTGATATGATCATATTTGTCAGCATATTTTGGCTGATAACAGATGCAGATTCCAGTAAATCTTGAGTCTCGAGTCTGCGCAGTAATGAGTGATATCAAGGTCTCGCCCACACTCCTGCAGAATCAGTTAATAAAGCAGAACAACTCATTATGTCAGTGTGAAATAAACAGTTCTGGAAATGTAGAAATTAAAGTTCCAGTCTCCTCCCGAAAGTCTGTTGGTGCTTCAGTGACTTCTTCACTCAGAGAAGCTGTCAATCTCAGCTGTCAATCATGACGTCACACCCCCATTTTTATAGCATCAAATAACTAACTAAAAACAAACTTATTTAAAGAACGAACACTTTAACTAACATCAGCGTGATAAAAACTGCTTAAAATGACAGAAACCATCTTTGGAAAAAAAAAAATGACGTGTAACTGAACTGTTTAGTTTGTCTCAGATCCCATTATATTAGATGGAAAGGGTGGGGTTTATGACCTATACTGCATCTAGCCACATGGGGGTGATTGAGACGCTTTGGCTTCACTTTTCAGGACTCATAACAGTAAACTTGCACAACGTTCATGAATGAATAATTTAAACATGACGCAGAACAAAACGAACTGTGATTGGTTGCGTTACATGTCAGTCAAACATCCTCTTGGGCGGTCCTTGGCCAATGAAAGCTGCGATATTCTTGTGTGAATTTATAACACTTAAAGATAAGGGTGTAACCATAAAATGAAAGTTTTACGCTGAGGAAACGTATCACATATTAAACAGCACACACATCTGTATTGTTTGCTCTCCTATTTGTTCTCCTTGTGTTTGCAGTCCTGTGCTGGTTCGTCATCATATTTTCCCTTGTGTGTTTTCCTCAAGTCAAGAAGTCCAGTGTAGTCTTCTTTTCCCCCTTGGGTAGTTTTCGTTGTGTTATTATTTCTACTGCAATTGGGTCCTCAATGCTTCCATCATCCCACAAACCTGACATCACTAATGCTAAAATTAAAGTTCCTCTATTATGCTATTTTAAAGGTTCCTATTTTTGTTTAGGTTTACATGCAACAAAGGTCAAAAAACACTTTCATTTTCTCATAATATCACATCACCACATTTTTCAATGATTAAATTAATCATACAGGTTTGGAACAAAATCAGGCTAAACGATCAATCATTTTGGGGTGAACTAATTTTGTGTCACAGAACAGATTGTGTGTTTCTTCTTCTTTTTTGTCTGACATTTAGAAAATGAATATGAATCATGTTTGTGTTTTATAGTGTGGATCATTGTGGAGAGATCAGAAGTACAGCAGAACTACACAAATGTAGGTCTCCACACACAATCATTTAGTGATTTGATGTTGATTTGTCTCATTTAGTGAAATGTTTCAGTAACACTTTACAAAAAGGTTCACAAATTTCATTAATAAATGCTTTGTTGAATGTAAGTAATGATAGTAAAGTGCATATAAACATGAACATCATATCTGTTAATGTTCAGATGGTTTCCACTTCACAATTATGTTTACAGCCCAAATCAATGCCTTATTAATAAATAATGCGGATAAGGTACACAATGGCATTTTTACCTTTAGGGTAAGATGAGTTAGAAATGTTCACCCTTAGTGTGTCAACTGCTACATAAACTAATGTAAATATGTACAGTAAGTTAACCTTAAAACATTAAGGCTGTTTACAGGCATTGTTCATGATAGTCATAGTCATAGTTTATGTTAACTAACTAATGTTAACTAATGCAACCTTATTGTAAAGTGTTACCAATGTTTCTCTCTTCTTGTGTTCAGATGCCTGTGATCTCACACTGGATCCAAACACAGCAAACACTCGCCTCATTCTGACTGATAGGAACAGGAAGATCACATATGTGAAAGATCATCAGCCGTATCCTGATCATCCAGAGAGATTTGATGTTGTTCCTCAGGTTTTGTGTGGAGAGAGTCTGACTGGACGCTGTTACTGGGAGTTTGAATGGAGCGGATATGTTAATGTATCAGTTTCGTTTAAAGGAATCAGGAGGACAGGAGGAAGAGACTGTTGGTTTGGATTCAATGACAAATCCTGGAGTCTGAACTGCTCTAATATCAGTTTCTCTGTCTGGCACAATAAGAACATCACTTATATACCTGTCCTCCGTTCATCCTCTAAGAGAGTAGGAGTGTATGTGGACGTGTCGGCCAGCACTCTGTCCTTCTACAGCGTCTCTGACACACACACACTCACACACTTACACACATTCAACACCACATTCACTGAACCCCTCTATGCTGGATTTATGGTTTATCCTGATTCCTCAGTGTGTCTGTGTGACATTAAACAACCTCCTGTGAGAAACAACAGTTATACACACACAACCGGGTGAGTGAAATATACTGTGTCTTAGTGAAGGATTTTTTCCAGACTGTGATTAATAGTTCAATCCTCTGTTCTTCATTCATCACTAAACACTAGAGATGCATGATATTGGATTATTGCTGATTCCTGATATGATCATATTTGTCAGCATATTTTGGCCGATAACAGATGCAGATACCAATAAATATATCTTTATCAAGTCTCTACTGTGCAGGGACTATAAACAAATTATTTTTCATCTCAGTTAGTTTTTAAGCAAAAGCTCAGCAATCGGAGGACTCTGACTCAGACTGATTTATCAGTATTTCTCAAGCTCCTGATCACATGATCTCTAAACTGTAATTTGCTATTAATTTTCTGTAATTTTCTAGCTGTAGTGTGATCTTATTTTCTATTAATATGCCTGCAGGTGAGGAATAAGACAGAAATAATCAAATTCACTCAGTATTACTTGATCTATTCCAGCACTCCCTCAATCACAATCAAGCACAATTAAAGGGATAGTTCACCCAAAAATGAAAATTTGATGTTTATCTGCTTACCCCCAGCGCATCCAAGATGTAGGTGTCTTTGTTTCTTCAGTAGAACACAAATGATGATTTTTAACTGCAACCGCTGCCGTCTGTCAGTGGTATAATGCAAGTCAGCGGGAACTTGGACTATAAGAGTAAATAAAACACGACATACAAATCCAAATTAAACCCTGCGGCTCGTGACGACACATTGATGTCTTAAGACACGAAACGATCGGTTTTTGCGAGAAACCGAACAGTAGGCTATTTATATCATTTTTTTACCTCTAAAACACCACTATGTCCAACGGCATTCATCACTCGATTCGTTTGGTCTGGTTGCGCTCTGACAGCGGCAGTGATGTCTCGCGCATATACTTCAATGAGAGCGAGACATCACTGCCGTTGTCAGAGCGCGATCAGACCTAACGAATCGAGTGATGAATGGACATTGGACATAGTGGTGTATTAGTGGTAAAAAAATTATATAAATACTGTTCGGTTTCTCGCACAAACAGATCGTTTCTTGTCTTAGGACATCAATGTGTCGCCATGAGCTGCAGGGTTTAATATGGACTTGTCTAAGCAAGTTTTATTTACTCTTATTGTAGAAGTTCCCATCCACTAGTATTATTTGACTGACAGACAGCGACGGTTGGAGTTAAAAATCATCATTTGTGTTCTACTGAAGAAACAAAGTCACCTACATCTTGGATGCTCTGGGGGTAAGCAGATAAACATCACATTTTCATTTTTGGGTGAACTATCCCTTTAACTGTAGACAGTTGTGTTGTAAGCACTAAAACAGTCCAGTTCTTCATAGTCAAACTAATTTATTATGTTTGGATAATGAACATTTCTGTCCACCCCAGACTGCTTGCTGGCCTTTATCTGTCCACCTCTGTGAAATTATCCCGCTTCACCACAGTTAAAAACACAGATTTATAGAATACTTGAGACATTATTCAACTTGAGCTCATTGATGGAGAATATAGAGTTCATGTCGGCTAGTAAAACAGAGCCTACATAAAAATAACTTGTCAATGAAGTTCAAATTAAACTTTCATTAAACTATACCAATTTATTTAATGTACAAAATCTTTTGATGGTACATTTTCAACAAAGACAGTTGTTAGAAGGTGTGTGAATTGTGACAGATTTACTCTTTAGGTTTTTTATAGTAGACTGTTAGTATGTTGTTTATTTTGAGTTGTTAGCAGTGTTGGGCACGTTACTTTAAAAAAGTAATTAGTTATAGTTACTAGTTACTTCTCACAAATAGTAACTGAGTTACATCATTAGAAAAGTAACTAATTACCAGGGAAAGTAACTATTGCGTTACTTTAAAAAATAAATAAATAAATAAATAAATATGCCAAATAAATTGAATTCCCCCAATATTACATATAAGTCTCTTGCTCACGACATGAAATTTCTCTGTACTGTGTTGGTAGCCATTAAAGAAAACGTAGTTTCATATTTATGTTTAAATAGTCCTATGTTATGTTTTAAATCAATTTATTCGATTATGAAAAGTGAACAGCATGAGTAAGATGCATCATAAGATGTGCAAATATATCGGGAGACATGGAGTGGGTCAGATATGATTTTGACCACTTCATTAAGTTTTGCTTTGTAGAAAGTCTTTCTTTGAAGTGAATTTCGTTTTGTAAAAATTGTATCTTAATTTTAATCAATGTTTCATCAACCAATTGCTTGGATTTAATATATAACAAGCAAATATAGCAGACAATAAAATCATGACATGGAGGCGCGGGCACGATCGCTGGCACGTGAACTGGAGCGCGTCTTATAGGCTAAAAGAACCGAAACTCAGAGGCTGCTTGCCTCGCAGACATGAGAAATATATCCATAGAATGCTTGAAATATCTACTTTAACGAAAATGAAGTAATTAAAAACGAAAAGAAAGAGGCTACTCTGATTATGTAGCCTAATCCGAATGAAATGTGCATTCTCTCTCTAGGCGCGTCCATATGAGCAGATGATCAGCAATGAGAATCAGCAATGTCAACTTCATCTTTGCAGCCGACACTGATTCAGAAAACATTACTTTATTAATAAACAATTAAAATGTCTCCTTGCTGTTTTTGTCACACTCATAATCATTACTTTTGCCGGTTCTTTATGGCAATTATGCGTGCCATTGAGTGCTATATAGCCTATATTATGTAAACGCTCCTTATTATGGTTTATTCTCTCCAGTATTTAAGAAATTAAATTAATATAAATGTGATTAGTCAACTAATAGCTTAAATGAACTACTAGTCGACTAGAAAAAAATCTCATTTCACATATTTTCGATCAAGCATCAAAAAGGGTATTCTGGTTTGAGCTCGCGCTCAGCTCGCATGCTCTGACAGACACACACAGCGCATCGTACATTATTATCAGTTTAAAATAGGGATGTCCAGATCCGATCACGTGATCGGAAATCGGGCCCGATCACGTGGTTTCAGACTCGATCGGAATCGGACGTTACCTCCCGATCAGGACTCGGATATATATGTATTAGGGGTGCAACGGTTCTCAGTAAAAAAACGAACCCTACGGTTCTCCACTTACGGTTAGGTACGCACTTGCACCGCGGTCCATCTCGAATGACGACGCATCTATTGGTTAATATGGTTTGTTTAAAATAGCAACGTGGAAAACAGACAGACAGAGTTCAAATAATGTATGTTTCAGTCGATGGATGCGCAAAACGTTACAACAACGATAATCAGAAAGCGTGGACAAAACAGTCACTCTTTGTAAACTGTTAACTGCGAGTGCCGTCTGCTCTAATGTCCAGTCATTTACGCCGTCATCACCCGGGTGTTGATACAGGTGAGACCTGAACAGCACACGTTGCTGTCTGTGTTTAAACTAACTCATTTAAGCCTTGCTGATTTAAACCTTCAAGAACAAGACGCGAAAGAGAACTCGCACGCGCTGTGAGAAGATTTGTGTGCACTCATCCGAAGCGCGCACATGCTTATTTCAGTCAGCGCGCAAATACTGAGTTCTCTTTCAAGTCTTGCGCTTCAGCGGACAAGTTCATACAAAAATTATGTCAACATGCCCGTCTTAGCGAGTATCCTAGCAAACATAGTCGATTATGTCTTAAGTGAACGTATATTAGTCGAGAAAGACAGCGCATGTGTAACACTACTGGATCGTGCATGTCCTATAGGGAAAAAAAAACGATTCCTGCTGCCTGTTTTTAATGTTAAATCAAACAACAAATAACAAAGAAATCACTCACTGCTCTTGACTGAATAGTTTTTGTAACTTCAATAATGATTAATCTTTATTTATTTTATACAGTAAAGATAATATGCAGTGATATTTTATATTTGATTACTTTATCCATTTTCTGTACGTGAAAACGATTGTTAGATTCCTGAAAAACCTGAAAAGCACTGTTCCTGGATCTGTTTTTTTCGCTCTTCTTTATTCTTTTTCATGTATTATAGAAGTATCGGATCGGGACTCGGTATCGGTAGATACTCAAAAGCAAATGACTCGGACTCGGACTCGAGGGCAAAAAAACGTGATCGGGACATCCCTAGTTTAAAATTATATTTGTGTATGACTAACCACAGCACACACCAGAGAAAAAAACTTTGCAGGTCCTGGCTGAGAGAGAGCTTACTTGAATGAAAACCGCTTCAGTGAGCTCAATTATAGTAATGCGGCATTTTTTTTGTCAGTAACGGTAACGGCGTTGTAACGGGAGAAAAAGTAATTCGTTTGATTACTCGTTACTGAAAAAAGTAATCCCATCACTGGTTGTTAGTAACACTTCACAGTAAGATCCCATTAGTTAACATTCATTAATGCAGTAACTAACATTGAGTAATACATGTGTTATGGTATTAATCTTTAACTTTAGTTAATAAAAATTGAATTCTTCATTGTTAGATCATGTTAGTTCAGGTCATTAAATAATATTGACAGATGATTTTAATAATGATTTGATAAACACTGAAATGAACATTAACTGAGATTAATAAACACTTTAGTAGTTTTCATTGTTAGTTCATGCTAACTAATGTAGTTAAAGTCATCGTCATTGATTAGTTTATTATTAATTCATTCATTTTGTACCCTGTTTGTGTATAAAAATCATCTCACTCTTTCATTCCTCCTTCTCCTGGTTCCTCACAGGTTCTCTGACTCCAAACCTTCTGGGCTCAATATTCACCCACTGCTGAACTGTCAGTCTTGTGTCCATATAGCTGATTCTGATCAGTGGGTTCAGATTGAGCCGTCGGCCTGTACAGATGAAGGAGGGTCAAAGTTCAGGGTCAGCACTGACCCAGGCCGTTACGAGTGTGTCAGGACCAGAATGCGATGGGTCTGTGACTGTGACGTCACCCTTCAGTACTGTACCGTAGACGGACACTTCCTCAACACAGAGCTGGAGAGGCTGCAGTGCAACCGGATCGCTCCAGTGATTGACGTGACTGTGATCTCAGGGAAACTGGAGGAAGTTCATCTGCCCCATTACGCCTGTTTAGGAGAGTCTGACCCCTCTCTCAAAGATGCTGTGAAAGTCCTCACCGTAAAAGACGAGGGAATAACCACAGAACCTGTGCAGTTGACCCGATTCCATGCTAAGATTGTCCAACCATCCTTCTCTCTTAAAACATTAATAATAAGTTGGATAATGCGAGTGGATGAACACTGTGATCTTCTTCTCTACATGTGTTCTAAAGATCCTCTCATTCTACACGTCTATTTTTTTCCATTTGATGAGTGTTTGAAAGAAAAAGTTGAGAAGAATGAAAAGTCAAGTGACCTAATCAAGCATCCCAGACCTGACAGACCATTTCGGATGAAAACGCCACACATTCTTGATGTTCCTTGTGCCTCTATCCATCCCAAAGAAGGGATCACACTCAGAAGAGAAACTCCCCCAAACTTCTTCAAGGTCAAGACACGTCTGGAGAATGACCTTCAAATGACTCTTATCAGAGAAGAGGATCAGAAGACTGTCTGGACTGCAACAATTGAGAAAGATGAACTTGATCAGATTCATCCTAAGAGAGACGAGCCACGTCTGAATAGTGAGGCAGATAAAGCAAGATATTTTGATGACCATTGGCCAGATCTCATTCAGGGGGTTAAAAATGTCCAGATCATTGCAGATAAACTGTGTCAGCAGCAACTGATTCACGAGGAACAATATTCAGAAATCACACAGAGTTTAACCAGTCAGGAGAGCATGAGAAAGATCTGTGACATTATACGCAAGCACAGAGATGATGTGAAAGCTAAATTCATCTCAGTTCTTCAGGAAGAGAAGCTTTACCACTTCTGAACATTGGTCTGATTCACACTTCTGGTCTGATCAGTCACCATGGACACTAACCACCATCACAGCTGCACGTCATTAGTTAATCTCCCTTTGTGTATATATGTTCCTGTTTGATTTCAGTTTCTTTTCCGATCACCATCATTACATGTTGTGTTGTTCCTGCCTGTCTGCTTGTTAAAATTTAATTTTGGTTTACTTTGTGATTGAACTGTTCTTCTTCGTCTTCCTTCGTGAACACAGCCGTGACAGATTATTGGACCACCCGAAATGGACGAGAGGGCAATAATGCTCGTCTGGGCTCAGGAAAGCCATGATCTTTTTTCATTTGTTAAAGACTTTATTTGTTTGGTAATCACCAGCTTCCTGGACGACGAGACCCTCAAGACCTTGTTCCGGATTGGGGCTACTTTCCATCAACGCCTCGAACTCCCAGACACCACCTGACTGAACTGAGAGAAACTGTCATTCTGTGTCCGGAGAGCACAGCCAGACCCAGAGCCCGTAGCAACACCCTCGACCCCGCAGACGGTGAACCAGCACCCTCCACAACACATCAGCCAGTGTCAGAGGAAGAGAGGACAGAGCTGACCCTTGCCCTGGACGTTCAGCCCTACTACAAGTCGCTGGCTCACACCCCAGGTCAGACAACAACGGAGAAAAGAGTCACGACAACAGAGGATGAGGACTGGCTGATTGACTTCAGTGAGGTAGTTCCATCTCCCACCCTTTCCCATCTAGTATCTTCATCTTCATCATCGTTTCTGAACAATATAAATGATTGTAAAGACCATATATTACTCACCGTTATGCCGTCAATGTCTTCACCACCTCCATCACCCCAGAGCTCAGCCAGAAGTTATCAAAATATTCATTAGTTGCGTTACAAATGTTTTAAAAGTTTTTGCACATCTAAGTAAATGTTCTACAGGGAAGGTAAAGTACAAATACACAGTTAGACAAATATAAAACTAGCAATAAATTTGCTTTGACACTGAACTCGTTTCAGTGTCAAAGCAAATTTATTGCTAGTTTTATATTTGTCTAACTGTGTATTTGTACTTGTTGGTGAATTGCTGATGTACATTTTTGTATATAAATCATGAAATGTAGAATTTTACTAAAAGGATAGTTGTAGCAAATAGAATCCAGCTCTTTTTTTCCAAGTGATTATATTCCTTGAAATAAAATAAAAACTTTAACTGAAATGAAAATGAGAAAAAATCATTTCAGCTAGTTTCAAAGGTAACATTTCTTATTTCAATTTAGTTTCACTGTACTAAAATAATTGAAGCTAAAACTGAAATCTATTTCTCTAATTCCTTTAACAATATGCTATAAATTTCAATTTCTTATAAAAAAAAAACATTATTCTGAAAGAAGGGGACTCAAAATCTTGCATACCCCTTAAAAAAAGTTTATAATACAGGTCTAACTCGCCCTGCTCTGCGCGGGCCTCAAGCCTGGGTCTTCGGCATGGGAGTCAGACGCTCTAACAAGGAGGCTAAAGGCTGCAACCCCTATCATCAGTCTCTAGAGCATTTTGAGATCAGAGGAGTGAGGTTTACTCACACAGAGACTACTAGCTGGCCTCCATTACATCTCTAAATCCCTCCTTTCCGAGAGCCTGCTCTGCTCTGATTTGCCAGACGGCCAAGTCTGTTGTGATTAGTCTACTGCTTACAGCGTAAGTCAGAAACAAATGGCCATTACCATAACTGATTCAGCTCTGTTTTCTTCTTAGCTCAGCGACCGAAAGCTCAGTGTCTTTACACACTGTAAAGACAGTAGCGATGGTGTCGATTTTACCATATCAATCTGCATGTGAGTCCAATGATGAAACATTAGAAGAAATAGTTATTCAACCTGAGCTTCCATCATAATAAGTTTCTCAGTGATACACTACTCAGTTTGAGGTTGTCATGAGTCAGGTTTTGTCACGATCATTAATGGGAGTGCCCTTGTCTGCCACCAGAGGGCACTCCAACCCTGACTGTTTCCATCCTGGACTTTGGTTTTCACCCCACGAACTACATTACCCATACTCACCTCGTGGACTCATTATCCTTGTTTCATTGCACCCAGCTGTCTTGTGTTTGTTCATTAGTGTCTGTCTATTTATACCTGGTTTGTCTCTGCTCTGGTCATGGTGTCTTCATTCTTGGTTCCCGAGTCTCTGTTTTGGTTTGCTTTGTGTTTTCGTTCATGTCATTGTTTTGTTTGGACTGTCTCCCTGGATTTTTGACCATTGCCTGTTATAAGGATTACGTTGCTGGATTTCCCCAATAAATACCTGCAATTGGACCTACCCTGTTTGTCTTCGTGTGTGCCATGACAGAAGACACCATCAATTCAGGATCCAGCAGGATGGGGATTTGGATCACTCCTCCAGCCACGGTGAGGGAGCGGATGGCTCTTGTTCGGGCGGTGCTGGCTCTGCGACAGGAGGGAGAAGAGGTAGGAGGTTTTGCCCAGTTTTTCTGGACCATGGCGAGAGGGCTGCGCTATAATGATGAGGCGCAAAAAGGGATTTTCAATGGGTGCCTCGATGACCCGCTACCTCAGTGTGAGTTGGAGGGGCTCCAGACCCTGGATTTTTGGGGCTTTGTCGGCTATCTCTCCCACAAGAGTCGTTTGGCAACACATGCTCAGCCAGAGTCTGCTCCAGCCCGTGAATCTGCTCCAGAGCCCGCTCCAGCCTGTGAGGTCGCTCCAGAGTCCACAGAGGAGGTGGGCACAGGTTCACCGCCTGACTCACGGAGAAGGAAGAGGAGGAGGAGAAAGGCTTCAGTCAGTTCTCAAGGCCTGGAGGTCTTCCCGGAACCCGTTCCAGCTAGTGAGTCCACTCCAGAGCCCGCTCCAGCCAGTGAGTCCTCTCCAGAGCCCGCTCCAGCCAGTGAGTCCACTCCAGAGCCCGCTCCAGCCAGTGAGTCCTCTCCAGAGCCCGCTCCAGCCAGTGAGTCCACTCCAGAGCCCGCTCCAGCCAGTGAGTCCTCTCCAGAGCCCGTTCCAGCTAGTGAGTCCACTCCAGAGCCCGCTCCAGCCAGTGAGTCCTCTCCAGAGCCCGCTCCAGCCAGTGAGTCCACTCCAGAGCCCGCTCCAGCCAGTGAGTCCACTCCAGAGCCCGCTCCAGCCAGTGAGTCCACTCCAGAGCCCGCTCCAGCCAGTGAGTCCTCTCCAGAGCCCGCTCCAGCCAGTGAGTCCACTCCAGAGCCCGCTCCAGCCAGTGAGTCCTCTCCAGAGCCCGCTCCAGCCAGTGAGTCCACTCCAGAGCCCGCTCCAGCCAGTGAGTCCACTCCAGAGCCCGCTCCAGCCAGTGAGTCCATTTTGGGTGAGCCACCGCCTCACCCTCATAAGCGGAGGAGAAGGAGGAAAAGGGCTTCCTCCGTCCTACAAGGCCTGGAGACCACTCTGGTGGTTGTTAGTGGGTTCCCGAAGCGCCTTGCCCTGCCGGCGCCACCGAAGCGCCTTGCCCTGCTGGCGCCACCGAAGCGCCTTGCCCTGCTGCCTGAGCAGCCCGAGCCTGCTGCCATCACCGAGCTGTCCGCTCTCCCTGATATGGCCACGGAGCACCCTTGGTCCTGTCCTGCCGCCGTCATCCAAGCCTTTTGCCCTGCCGCCGCCGCCCAGGTTTTCTGCCTTGCCGCCACTGCCCAGGCCATCTGCACCGCTGGAATCTGCCTGGTCAGTTCCTCCGGCACCACCCTGGCAATCAGCCAGGACTCCAGACCCGCTGGAACCAGCCTGGTCAGTTCCTCCAGCGCCACCCTGGCACTCAGCCAGGATTCCTGACCCGCTGGAACCAGCCTGGTCAGTTCCTCCAGCACCACCCTGGCTCTCAGCCAGGACTCCAGACCCGCTGGAACCAGCCTGGTCAGTTCCTCCAGCACCGCCCTGGCTAGCTGTTGGGCACCCTGGATCTGGCCCGCCATCCCTCCCCCTGATCCTCCTCCTGTCCACCTCCCTCCTGAGTTTTTGTGTTTTTGTTTTTGTGTGTCTGGTGGAGCGTCTGGTAGCCGCTCCTTTGAGGGGAGGTAATGTCACGATCATTACTGGGAGTGCCCTTGTCTGCCACCAGAGGGCACTCCAACCCTGACTGTTTCCATCCTGGACTTTGGTTTTCACCCCACGAACTACATTACCCATACTCACCTCGTGGACTCATTATCCTTGTTTCATTGCACCCAGCTGTCTTGTGTTTGTTCATTAGTGTCTGTCTATTTATACCTGGTTTGTCTCTGCTCTGGTCATGGTGTCTTCATTCTTGGTTCCAGAGTCTCTGTTTTGGTTTGCTTTGTGTCTTCGTTCATGTCATTGTTTTGTTTGGACTGTCTCCCTGGATTTTTGACCATTGCCTGTTATAAGGATTACGTTGCTGGATTTCCCCAATAAATACCTGCAATTGGACCTACCCTGTTTGTCTTTGTGTGTGCCGTGACAGGTTTGATATCCTCCGTTTCTTTTCCTCCTGTCATTATTGCTATTTATACTCAGCTGTTTGTCTTTGCAGGACAGTTATCTTTTCCACACCTGTTTCTTCTCTACTCTAATTTTCTCTGCTGTTTTCTCACCTCTGGGCCAGATTATTATACATGTTTTCTTACGTGTTACTCGGCTCTTTATGCTTATCAGCCTCCATCTAGTGTTCTTTGTATTGTTAGTCTTTAGTCTAAGTCTTGTCTAGGAAACTATAAAGCACTCCTGAGAACAAAGAACGCCAGCTTCTGTGTCTTCAGCAGCGCTGTGTCTTATTTGGTGTTGTCTGTCCGTTATATACAGCAAAAACAAAAATATCTCTCCGTCTGAGGGCAAGAGTATATTCACCAAGCACAATATACAGGTGCTGGTTATATAATTAGAATATCATCAAAAAGTTGGGTAACACTTTAGAATAACTCACGCTATGAAGCATTAGTTAAGCATTAGTAAATAGTTAATTCATCATTTATAAAACATTAATAGACATTAGTACGCCATTTATAAATACAGCTATAAATGCTTTGTTCTTGATTTATAAGCATATCTATAATGAGTTTAATAATTGTATTTTCATGCTTTATTAATGATCAATTGATCATTTCTAAATTATGTATTACATTATTCACAAACCAGTTATTTAGGAGTTGTCAGTGGTTCATAAGATCATTTAGGAAGTGTAAGTAAATGATTAATAAAATATTTAAATGTACATTTATGCATCTTATTATTTAGACATATAGTATTAGTTACTGAGTGTGTTAATAAATGCTTTATTAACATATTCCTAGTGTCAAAACTACCTCGGTACTAACTTTAAAACATTAGAGAACAGCAGTGCAGAAGATCGCTGAACCTTTAAATCTCATTTATAAAAGCTTTATAAAGCATAAATAGTCCTCACTTTAGATGAGCTCACAAAAATAGTTAACTGACTACTTCTAAATGATTTATAACTACCTGAATTAATCATGAATTGCAGTAGGAATATGTGTTAATAAAACATTTACTAACACACTAAGTAACTATTACTATGTGTCTAAATAATATGTATAAATGAATGTTTAAATAGTTTATTAATCATTTACTTACACTTACTAAATGAACTACTGACAACTCCTAAATAACTGGTTTGTAAATAATGTAATACTTAATTTAGAAATGATAAATTGATTATTAATAAAGTATGAAAATAAAGTTATTAAACACATTATAGATATGCTTATAAATCAAGAATAAAGCAATTATAGCTGTATTTATAAACTACTTACTAATGTCTATTAATGCTTTATAAGTGATGAATGAACTATTAACTAATGCTTAATTAATGCTTCATAGCGTGAGTTATTATAAAGTGTTACCAAAAGTTGATTTATTTCACTAATTCCATTCAAAAAGTGAAACTTGTATATTATATTCATTCATTACACACAGACTGATATATTTCAAATGTTTATCTCTTTTAATTTTGATGATTATAACTGACAACTAAGGAAAATCCCAAATTCAGTATCTCAGAAAATTAGAATATTACTTAAGACCAATACAAAGAAAGGATTTTTAGAAATCTTGGCCAACTGAAAAGTATGAACATGAAAAGTATGAGCATGTACACCACTCAATACTTAGTTGGGGCTCCTTTTGCCTGAATTACTGCAGCAATGCGGCGTGGCGTGGAGTCGATCAGTCTGTGGCACTGCTCAGGTGTTATGAGAGCCCAGGTTGCTCTGATAGTGGCCTTCAGCTCTTCTGCATTGTTGGGTCTGGCATATCGCATCTTCCTCTTCACAATACCCCATAGATTTTCTATGGGGTTAAGGTCAGGCGAGTTTGCTGGCCAATTAAGAACAGGGATACCATGGTCCTTAAACCAGGTACTGGCAGCTTTGGCACTGTGTGCAGGTGCCAAGTCCTGTTGGAAAATGAAATCTGCATCTCCATAAAGTTGGACAGCAGCAGGAAGCATGAAGTGCTCTAAAACTTCCTGGTATATGGCTGTGTTGACCTTGGACCTCAGAAAACACAGTGGCCCAACACCAGCAGATGACATGGCACCCCAAACCATCACTGACTGTGGAAACTTTACACTGGACTTCCTCCAGACTCTGGGACCCTGATTTCCAAAGGAAATGCAAAATTTACTTTCATCAGAGAACATAACTTTGGACCACTCAGCAGCAGTCCAGTCCTTTTTGTCTTTAGCCCAGGCGAGACGCTTCTGACGCTGTCTGTTGTTCAAGAGTGGCTTGACACAAGGAATGCGACAGCTGAAACCCATATCTTGCATACGTCTGTGTGTAGTGGTTCTTGAAGCACTGACTCCAGCTGCAGTCCACTCTTTGTGAATCTCCCCCACATTTTTGAATGGGTTTTGTTTCACAATCCTCTCCAGGGTGCGGTTATCCCTGTTGCTTGTACACTTTTTTCTACCACATCTTTTCCTTCCCTTTGCCTCTCTATTAATGTGCTTGTACACAGGGCTCTGTGAACAGCCAGCCTCTTTTGCAATGACCTTTTGTGTCTTGCCTTCCTTGTGCAAGGTGTCAATGGTCGTCTTTTGGACAACTGTCAAGTCAGCAGTCTTCCCCATTATTGTGTAGCCTACAGAACTAGACTGAGAGACCATTTAAAGGCCTTTGCAGGTGTTTTGAGTTAATTAGCTAATTAGAGTGTGGCACCAGGTGTCTTCAATATTGAACCTTTTCACAATATTCTAATTTTCTGAGATACTGAATTTGGGATTTTCCTTAGTTGTCAGTTATAATCATCAAAATTAAAAGAAATAAACATTTGAAATATATCAGTCTGTGTGTAATGAATGAATACAATATACAAGTTTCACTTTTTGAATGGAATTAGTGAAATAAATCAACTTTTTGATGATATTCTAATTATATGACCAGCACCTATATATATTAGTGAGAATATATATTCTGTGGGATTGCAAATTTAATAATCTTTTTAAGATCTGATGACCTTACATCCTGACATAACCTCACATGAAATACTAAGGTGAAGTACATTGTATTTAGCATTTTAAGGTAAAGATGACGACATCAGATGAATGATTCTGTTTAGCAAAGTTTCTAGCAAGAGTTTTCTGCCAGTTCCTGTTTCTCTTTATTGTATGTCTAATGGGACAGATTACTGAGATTCTCACCTTTAGTCGTTAATGGCTCTTGGAGCCCCTCTCCCATTCTTTGAATAGGTATGCTGATTGAATTAGGACTTGTGACACTCTAGCGTCTGGGGCGGGTTCCTATACCTGAATACTTCATTTGCATGCTTTGTTATCTCCCTGGTGCTTTGTCTCTATCACTAAGCACTGCCCCATAAAATGTATATAAACTTCAATGTACACTGCCTTAGTCAGATTTTGGATGACCACAGCGACGCACAGCGTGTTTCTCAATAAAGAGTAACTTCTGCTTCAAGAGATCCCAAAGTCTCCTGGTCTATGCTTCTGAGATTTCCAACAATTCTCAGGTTCCTCCTCCCAGCAAACAGTCATGGTTTTACAGCCGTTACTCCATCTTTCCGAAGAAGGATGGAGGGTTGCGTCCCATTCTAGATTTACGCATGCTAAATCGTTCACTGCAAAAGCTCAAGTTCAAGATGCTTACACTCAAACAGATCACCACACAGATCAGGTCCAAGGACTGGTTCGTGACAATAGATCTGAAAGACGCTTACTTTCATGTATCAATCCATCCTTCACATTGGAAGTTCCTCAGGTTTGCTTTCAGGGGCGAAGCTTACCAATACAAGATTCTTCCGTTCGGCCTATCTCTTTCACCCCGCACCTTCACAAAGTGCATGGATGCAGCTCTGGCTCCCCTGAGACTCCAGGGCATCCGCGTGCTAAATTATATCGACGATTGGTTGATTCTAGCTCAATCAGAGCAACAAGCAGTTCAACATTGAGATGTAGTTCTGTCACATATGAGAAGGTTAGGGTTGAGACTCAGTGCCAAGAAGAGTGTGCTTCTACCGGCTCAAACTACCAACTATCTAGGGGTAGTCTGGGATTCCACTACGATGCAGGCACATCTGTCTCCTGCTCGGGTGAATTCCATTCTCTCAGCCATGAAAGGGGTGAAAATAGGCCAGTCACTCACTGTAAAACTAATATGCCTGTCATCCGTTCAATCTCTAAGCGTGCAGTACACATTGCAACTGCTGTGTTGCGTCATCTCCCATCTTATTGAACATTTTTGCCTGCAGTTCTCACACAACCCACATGAGGGCGCCAGTAAAACATGAAATTAACCGCTTAATTAAAAATGTTTTTAAAAAATGTAAAAAAAAAACTTGTGTCCTGTCCCGTCACACTGGTACTCGAAGGTTGGCAGGTCTGTCTACATAAAAATACTTTTGCCAATGAAGTTCAAATTAAACTCTCATTAAACTATACCAATTTATTTAATGTTCAGAATCTTCTGATGGTACATTTTCCACAAAGAAAGGTGTGTGAATTGTGACAGATTTACTCTTTAGGGTTTTTATAGTAGACTGTTAGTATGTTGTTGATTTTGAGTTGTTAGTAACACTTTACAGTAAGATCCCATTAGTTAACATTCATTTATGCATTAACTAACAATGAGTAATACATGTGTTATGGTATTAATCTTTAACTTTAGTCAATAAAAAATTTAACTGTTCATTGTTAGTTCATGTTAGTTCAGATCCATTATATAATATTGACAGATGGTTTTAATAATGATTTAATAAACATTAAAATGAACATTAACTGAGATTAATAAACACTTTAGTGTTTTTCATTGTTAGTTCATGCTAACTAACCTAGTTTAAGTCACCGGTGAACCGGCGAGTTTTATTTATTAGTTTATTCAACAATTAATTTTTTACATTGTTTAAAACCATCTGACTCTTTCATTCCTCCTTCTTCTGGTTCTTCACAGGTTCTCTGACTCCAAACCTTCTGGGCTCAATATTCACCCACTGCTGAACTGTCAATCTTGTGTCCATATAGCTGATTCTGATCAGTGGGTTCAGATTGAGCCGTCGGCCTGTACAGATGAAGGAGGGTCAAAGTTCAGGGTCAGCACTGACCCAGGCCGTTACGAGTGTGTCAGGACCAGAATGCGATGGGTCTGTGACTGTGACGTCACCCTTCAGTACTGTACCGTAGACGGACACTTCCTCAACACAGAGCTGGAGAGGCTGCAGTGCAACCGGATCGCTCCAGTGATTGACGTGACGGTGATCTCAGGGAAACTGGAGGAAGTTCATCTGCCCCATTACGCCTGTTTAGGAGAGTCTGACCCCTCTCTCAAAGATGCTGTGAAAGTCCTCAGCGTAAAAGACGAGGGAATAACCACAGAACCTGTGCAGTTGACCCGATTCCATGCCAAGATTGTCCAACCATCCTTCTCTCTTACAACATTAATTATAAGTTGGATAATGCGAGTGGATGAACACTGCGATCTTCTTAGGGAAGGTGGTCTGGTGGAAACTAGATATTTAACTTCATAACTTATTAAATATGGATTTTTTTTTTTACACAAACTCATTGCTTTGCTTCAAAAGGCCTTTATTAACCCCCCGGAGCAGTGTGCAGTACGTTTATTATGGATGGGTGTGGATGGAGACACTTTCTTCAGCTCATACTCGTGACCTCTGTTCACTGCCATTATAAAGCTTGGATGTGCCAAGATATTTATTAATATAACTCTGATTGTGTTTATCAGAAAGAAGAGAGTCATAAACACCTAGGATGGCTTGAGGGTGAGTAAAGGTTGGGCTAATTTTTTATTTGAAAGTGAACTAATCCTTTAAGACACTAAAATAGATGTAGATTAAAGGTGCTACAGAGGATGTTTTTGATGACTGAGAAACCAAAGACTGTTACTGAGTTTTTTAAATGAGCGCATGCGTAAGAACAGCCCCCCTCCTTCACAGCTCATTTAGAGGGAACGCCTCCCAAAACTCGTGCACGAGTATTGGAACACGAGTGTTTACCACCGGCATTCGCTGTGTCATGTTAGTGGATCCATTATGTCGGACTCACCGCAGGTAACTCATAATCTGCAGTTGTTACTCCTGTCTCCTGACAGTTGACCCGATTCCATGCCAAGATTGTCCAACCATCCTTCTCTCTTACAACATTAATTATAAGTTGGATAATGCGAGTGGATGAACACTGCGATCTTCTTCTCTACATGTGTTCTAAAGTTCCTCTCATTCTACATGTCTACTTTTTTCCATTTGATGATTGTGCAAAAGAAAAAGTTGAGAAGAATGAAAAGTCAAGTTACCCAATCAAGCATCCCAGACCTGACAGGCCATTTCGGATGAAAACGCCACACATTCTTGACGTTCCAGGTGCCTCTATCCATCCCAAAGAAGGGATCACACTCAGAAGAGAAACTCCCCCAAACTACTTCAAAGTCAAGACACGTCTGGAGAATGATCTTCAAATGACTCTTATCAGAGAAGAGGATAAGGAGGAGGTCTGGACTGCAACAATTTTGAAAGATGAACTTGATCTGATAAATCCTAAGAGAGACGAGCCGAGTCTGAATAGTGAAGCAGGTAAAGCACAATTTACTACTGCCCAGATCTCATTCAGGGGGTTAAAAATGTCCAGATCATTGCAGATAAACTGTCAGTTGAAACTATTTCATCAGGAACATTCATTTTAGGTCTTAGAGTCTCTTCTAATAAGCTGATGAGTTGATTCAGGTGTGTTTGATCAGGAATAGTTTGAAAATGTGGTGTTGGTGTGCCTCCAGGAACAGGCTTGGGAAACACTGCTTTTGTGTGTGTGTGTGTGTGTGTAACAATATAGTTTAAAAAATTAAAGTTAGACAAGTACATGATATGAACAACCACAGTGCTAAACATAGTTACTGAGTGTGAGTCACAATCATGTAAATATAAATCATACTGCATTTAGAAAAAGCCCACTCAAGTGAAGACCATACACTGTTGAAGCCTCTGATCTGATTCTTGTTTAATGGTATCATGCTACTACTTTGGGTGAAAATGATTGGTTTCCAAAAGCTTTTAGAGCAAACAGTGTGGAACTTTGTTTTTTGTGTTTTTTGTCATCAGCCCAACCTTTACTCATCCTCAAGCCATCCTAGGTGTGTATGACTCTCTTCTTTCTGATGAACACAATCAGAGTTATATTAATATCCTGGCTCATCCGAACTTTATAATGGCAGTGAACAGGGGTCATGAGTATGAACTGAAGAAAGTGTCTCCATCCACATCCATCCATCCATCCATCCATCATAAACGTACTCCACACGGCTCCAGGGTGTTAATAAATGCCTTCTGAAGTGAAGCGATGCGTTATTGTAAAAAAATATCCATATTTAACAAGTTATAAAGTAAAACTCTCGCAGTTCAGAATGCTTACACTACATCCTACACCTTTCCCATTCAACTCACGGAAAAAGATTAACTGACTGAAGTTGAATAGGGAAGGTGGTCTGGTGGAAACTAGATATTTAACTTCATAACTTATTAAATATGGATTTTTTTTTTTACACAAACTCATTGCTTTGCTTCAAAAGGCCTTTATTAACCCCCCGGAGCCGTGTGCAGTACGTTTATTATGGATGGGTGTGGATGGAGACACTTTCTTCAGCTCATACTCGTGACCTCTGTTCACTGCCATTATAAAGCTTGGATGTGCCAAGATATTTATTAATATAACTCTGATTGTGTTTATCAGAAAGAAGAGAGTCATAAACACCTAGGATGGCTTGAGGGTGAGTAAAGGTTGGGCTAATTTTTTATTTGAAAGTGAACTAATCCTTTAAGACACTAAAATAGATGTAGATTAAAGGTGCTACAGAGGATGTTTTTGATGACTGAGAAACCAAAGACTGTTACTGAGTTTTTTAAATGAGCGCATGCGTAAGAACAGCCCCCCTCCTTCACAGCTCATTTAGAGGGAACGCCTCCCAAAACTCGTGCACGAGTATTGGAACACGAGTGTTTACCACCGGCATTCGCTGTGTCATGTTAGTGGATCCATTATGTCGGACTCACCGCAGGTAACTCATAATCTGCAGTTGTTACTCCTGTCTCCTGACAAAAACATTGCATGCGGCGCCTGTGGAGTGTGGAAAGTTACTGGAGCGTGCAGCCGCGCTCGTCTCTCACAAGGAACGTCATGGCAGTGATTGACAAGCCAGTGTCACGGTTGATCAATCCGCTGTCTCATTCTGGTGTCTGTGTGTTTGTGTGGGTGTGTCTGGTTGATTGTTCTGTGTGGGCGTCGCCGCTGATTGTTGATCAGCGGCAGCTGTGTGCAATCATTATCTGCCTATTTAACACCTTGTCTTTCGTCTCGTGTTTGTCAGATCGTTGTTTGGAATCCTGGTGTTGTGTCCTGTGCTCTCTCGTGTTTGTTTGTTCCCCGGAGTGGATTACCTCGTCGTTGTTTCCTGTTCCTGTTCTCCGTCGGACTCTCACTTTGGATTGCACTCACGGATTCGGACGCACGGACTCACGGACTCACGACACCATCTCACCTCACCACAGGATTTCCAGCTGCCCATCGAAGTCCCTGCGTCACCACTCTCCTGCTACTGTCTCTCCTCGTTTAATGACTAACTCTGGTGTGAAGCTCTAATAAAGAGATTAACTTGCACTTGCATCTGTCATTCTTTCCGTGACAGAACGATCTGACCAACTATGGATGCAGCAAGTTCAGCAGCGTTGACGGAGTTCATCAATCACAGCATTTCTCGTATGGATCAACAACAGGAGAGTATCTCTTCAACCGGACGCGCTGTTCAAGCGCTGGTGACGCAGGTGTCCGAGCTCTCCCAGCAGCTTCAAGAACTTCGCGCTCCCACTGCGCCGCCCACGCCGCCGATTCCCCCCACACCTCCGGAGCGAATGGACCAGCCAGAGCCACGCCTCCCGGTTCCGCAGACCTACGCTGGTGAGCCAAACTTTTGCAGAGCCTTCTTGACCAGATGTTCCATGCATTTCTCATTGCAGCCACGCACATTTGAAAAAGAAGAATCCAAGGTGGCGTTCGTACTGACGCTTTTGACTGGTCAGGCTGCTTTGTGGGGAACGGCGGTGTGGGAGAACCAGGACCCGTGCTGCGCCTCGTTCCAGGCACTCGCCGCCGAGATGAAAAGGGTGTTTGACCGTGCGGTGGCGGGCAAGGACGCCGCTCGACAACTCACTGAGCTCAGACAAGGAAATCGCACGGTCGCCGAATACTCTATTGAGTTCCGCACCCTGGCGGCGGAGTGCCGATGGAACGAGGAGGCGCAGTGGGATGTATTCCTGCATGGGTTGGCCGACCGTGTCCACAGAGAGATCTACGTGTTGGACCTTCCTCAAACCCTCAATGGACTCATCGATCTCGCCTTACGAGTGGATGCTCGCCTCCAGCGGCTGGAGCGTCTCGCTCTTCCCAGTCCTGTTTCCCGTGGAGCGGAGGGACGGTCGGCCAGCTCAGCGGACACGGTCGGCCCTTCATCCGATCCTGAACCCATGCAGCATTGTAGCTCGGCTTTCCCGGGAGGAGAGAGAAAGGCGGAGATCCCAGGGATTATGTTTGTACTGCGGCGGAACGGGCCACTTCCTACGGTCATGTCCAGTAAAAGACCAAGCCTGGTAGTAATGAAGAGGCTACTATCGGGTGGGATCTCCGCCGAGAAGTCCTCACCATCCACTCTCCTTCCGGTAAGACTGAGATGGGCCACACACAACCTCACCTGCCAGGCACTCCTAGACTCTGGGGCTGAGGGGAACTTCATGGACACCGGCTTTGCACGCAACAACAACTTACCCACCATTCTACTCAACCAGCAGATCACAGTCAACGCACTCAACGGACAACGGCTCCCCAACATTTCTCAGTCTACCGATTCCATTACTCTCGTCACGTCTGGCAACCACACCGAAAGCATCAAGTTTCTTCTCATGGACTCCCCACTGGCACCCATTGTACTCGGACACCCTTGGCTCACTGAACACAACCCCAAGGTCGACTGGCAGCAGCACTCCATCACGGAGTGGAGCACTCATTGTCACAGGTCTTGTCTTTTGTCTGCTTGTTCCACTGTGTCTGCTTCTGTGTTACAGGAAGAGGTGGTGGATTTGTCAAACGTGCCCACGGAGTACTCGGATCTGAAGGAAGTGTTCAGTAAGTCCCGTGCTGCTTCTCTTCCTCCGCACCGTCCCTACGACTGTGCTATAGATTTAGTGCCCGGTAAGTCTCCGCCTAAAGGCAAATTATACTCTCTGTCCGCTCCCGAGAGGGAGGCCATGGAGAAATATATTTCTGATTCTCTGGCAGCGGGGTTCATCCGTCCTTCCTCTTCTCCAGCGGGGGCGGGGTTCTTTTTTGTGGGGAAGAAGGATGGTTCCTTGCGACCTTGTATTGATTACCGAGGGCTGAATAACATCACGGTAAAGAATACTTATCCTTTGCCGTTGATGTCTTCAGCCTTTGAGAGGTTGCAAGGAGCATCCGTTTTCACTAAATTGGACTTAAGAAACGCTTATCATTTGGTTCGCATCAGGAAGGGGGATGAATGGAAGACCGCTTTTAACACCCCTAGGGGGCACTTTGAATACTTGGTCATGCCCTTCGGGCTGTCCAACTCCCCGGCGGTCTTCCAGGCACTCGTCAATGACGTGTTGAGAGATATGGTCGACCAGTTTATTTATGTCTACCTGGATGACATATTGATTTTTTCTTCATCTCTCCAGGAACATGTGCAACACGTCAGACGAGTGCTTCAACGTCTGTTAGAGAATGGGCTTTTTGTCAAGGCGGAGAAATGCGATTTTCATGCACAGTCTGTTTCTTTCCTAGGGTACATCGTCTCGTCTGAGGGAGTGCGCATGGATCCTGACAAAGTTAAGGCTGTGGTGGATTGGCCAAGTCCAGATTCCCGTAAGGCCCTACAGAGGTTTCTGGGGTTCGCCAATTTTTACCGGCGGTTTATTCGCAATTTCAGCCAACTAGCCACGCCTCTGACCGCCTTGACCTCCCCCAGAACGACGTTCAGGTGGTCCGATGCAGCGGAGGCTGCATTTACCAAACTGAAGAGTCGCTTCGTTTCGGCTCCCATTCTCATTGCCCCTGATTCCTCACGTCAGTTCGTGGTGGAGGTCGACGCGTCAGAGGTGGGGGTAGGTGCAGTGTTATCTCAGCGTTCTCCCACAGACGATAAGATGCACCCTTGCGCGTATTTTTCTCATCGTTTGTCTCCCGCCGAACGCAATTACGACATTGGTAACAGAGAGTTGTTGGCAGTCAAATTAGCGTTGGAAGAGTGGCGACATTGGTTGGAAGGTTCTGGGGTACCTTTTATCGTTTGGACAGATCACAAGAACTTAGAGTATATCCGATCAGCTAAAAGACTTAACTCCAGGCAGGCTCGGTGGGCACTTTTTTTCGGACGATTTGATTTTTCTCTCTCGTACCGCCCGGGCTCCAAGAACATCAAGCCCGATTCTTTATCTCGCATTTTTGACCCTTCCGAACGCCCGTCTACTCCCGAGTGTATTCTTCCTGAGACATTAGTGGTCTCCACTCTTACATGGGAGGTCGAATCGAAGGTCTTGGTGGCCTTAGAAGGGGTAACGCCTCCGCCCGGTTGCCCACCGAATCGTTTATTTGTGCCGGAGAGGTTGAGGTCCTGCGTTATCAAATGGGGTCACTGTTCCAACGTAGCTTGTCATCCAGGGGTTAATCGTACCAGGTTTTTGGTTAAGCAACGATTCTGGTGGCCTGCCATGGCTCGTGACATTCGCAGTTTTGTTTTGGCTTGCTCGGTTTGCGCCACTGGTAAGACTTCCAACCGACCCCCAGATGGGTTACTCCAACCGCTGTCTGTCCCTTCGAGACCCTGGTCCCACATCGCGCTAGATTTTGTCACCGCCCTCCCACCCTCTCAGGGTTACACGGTCGTTTTGACCGTAGTGGACCGGTTCTCGAAGGCGACTCATTTCATTCCCTTAACCAAATTACCCTCTGCTAAGGAGACAGCGGTAACTGTCGTTGACCACATCTTTCGGTTACATGGCCTCCCGGTAGATGTGGTGTCCGACAGGGGTCCCCAATTTGTGTCCAAATTTTGGCGAGAGTTTTGTAGATTACTGGGGGCGACTGTCAGTCTTTCATCTGGGTTCCACCCCCAGACCAATGGTCAAACCGAGAGAGCCAACCAAGATTTAGAGAGAATGTTGCGATGTTTGGCTTCCAAGAATCCTTCCTCCTGGAGCCAACAACTCTCTATGATTGAGTACGCACATAATTCGTTACCAGTGTCTTCCACGGGCCTCTCACCGTTTGAAGGTAGTGTAGGTTACCAGCCACCTGTTTTTCCCAGTCTGGAATCCGAAGTCGCGGTCCCCTCCGCTCACGCCTTTGTCCAGAGGTGCCACCGCACTTGGAGTAGAGCCCGTGAGACTCTTCTGCAGGTGAGGGCGCGCACCAAGGCTAAGACTGATCGCCACCGGTCGAAGCCTCCCGTATACGTCGTGGGTCAAAAAGTGTGGCTTTCTACCAAGAATATTCCGCTCCGCTCAGTTTCTAACAAGTTAGCTCCCAAATTTATCGGCCCGTTCCCTGTCACCAAGATCATTAGTCCGGTGGCAGTCCGACTCAAACTTCCTCCAGCGTACAGGAGAATTCATTCCGCCTTTCATGTCTCCAAAATTAAACCTGTGTTTCATTCACATCTTAATCCGCCCACTCCGGTTCCCCCACCGCCGCGACTCGTAGACGGGGAACCCACTTATTCGGTCAATCGTATTCTGGACTCTAGGCGGAGGGGACGTGGATTCCAGTACTTGGTGGACTGGGAAGGTTACGGTCCGGAGGAGAGAAGTTGGGTTCCTGCTAGGGACATCCTGGATCACTCCCTTATCGATGATTACAATCGACAGGTAGGTGGTTCTGGGAACGCCGTGAGGCGTTCCTAGGAGGGAGGGTACTGTCACGGTTGATCAATCCGCTGTCTCATTCTGGTGTCTGTGTGTTTGTGTGGGTGTGTCTGGTTGATTGTTCTGTGTGGGCGTCGCCGCTGATTGTTGATCAGCGGCAGCTGTGTGCAATCATTATCTGCCTATTTAACACCTTGTCTTTCATCTCGTGTTTGTCAGATCGTTGTTTGGAATCCTGGTGTTGTGTCCTGTGCTCTCTCGTGTTTGTTTGTTCCCCGGAGTGGATTACCTCGTCGTTGTTTCCTGTTCCTGTTCTCCGTCGGACTCTCACTTTGGATTGCACTCACGGATTCGGACGCACGGACTCACGGACTCACGACACCATCTCACCTCACCACAGGATTTCCAGCTGCCCATCGAAGTCCCTGCGTCACCACTCTCCTGCTACTGTCTCTCCTCGTTTAATGACTAACTCTGGTGTGAAGCTCTAATAAAGAGATTAACTTGCACTTGCATCTGTCATTCTTTCCGTGACAGCCAGAGGGCCAATCGTTTACGCGATGATCGCATAAACGATTGGCTGATGTTTTTATGGCCCTACCTCGTGCATAGATGATGTATATTAATATTATTCCTTTCAGTGCACCTAATAAATAGTCTTTTATCAGTTAGCAAAGACAGTTTCAAGTAATATTGCAAAAATGTATAAAACAAAACATTCTCTTTAGCACCTTTAATACGGATGTAAAAATCCTGATCGGAGCATAAAAACGGAGTGTGGTGAGACACTCAGCGTCCTGAGGAAGATGAACCAGAACAATATTCCTGAACAGTCAGAGAACAAACACAAGGATGGTAATAAAGATGTCCGTCTTTAAGAAGCTTATATATGTGCCTTTGTCTCTATTTCAGTGCAGATGAGCAGTAACACTCCCACTGGAGATAGTGTTGGTGTAACAGCTGACACAGGTGCAAGTGTAAACGCTCCTGTACTCAGTAGAAACACTATCACGGGCCCATTAAACATCAACTACATCTTAAACCCTGCAGTACACAATGTGGCAACAAGAATCAATGAAGGTACTGTATAATTTAAATAGGAACTTTAAATAACTGCCTTTTAGCAGAATGTTTGTTTACAGCTGTGAGTATTTAAACAGGGATTCTCAGAAAGTTGTCCAGTGCTGCTCATTTTGTATGTCTCTCATCTACCACACCTGATTCAACTCCTCATCAAATTAGTAGAGACTGCAAGACCTGAATTGGTTGTGTTAGATAAAGAAGACAAGCAGAATGTTCAGTGCTGTTGATTCACAGCACAGCTCCAGGACAGGTTTGAGAAGCACTGCTTTAGAGAATAACTTAAGCTGCTTTTCCACCATCGAGCCAAACTGTTCTAAGGACAGTAAGGAACGGCTCCAGTTATATTAACACTTCAGCTTAGTTCTCATGATTACAGACCGTTCTCTGCCCAGAATTCTCAGCACACTTAGCCAACTGGTAGAATGCATGTAGTGACGTTGCCACTCAGGACTGGTCACATGTCTGTTACCAGTTTCTCTGTAGCTGGCCAAGCACGCTATATGAGTGAAGTAAACTCAAATTATTAATAATATAAAAATCTGATCATTCTCCATAATGTGGTTGCTATTTACATCTTATACTACGGGCTGTTGAATGCTTAAATCTGATTAGAACATTTGTCAACCAAGGTGTGCAGTTATTTTCAGGGAAATGCATGGGTAAAGCAGTTCCAGGAAGGTCTGGACCGCATTACAGTTCCATATCACTTTGCCAAATTATTTCAGTTCTTTCAAAGGTCCTTACAGCCGACAATAGCAAAAGAAAACAACTCGCAATCACACTGATTAAGCAAATAAATATAGTAAACACAAGGATAAAATCGACAAATTATTTCCATGTTTTTTGCCACAAAACTATGTTTTACTATACGAAAAGCACATACTGTCTTTCTCTCACTGAAACGCACACACACTCGCACAGACACGTGTTGACCATGCTGCTCATCAGTAAAAAAGTTTAGCAACTTAAAATAGATAGATGACATTTCTCACTAGTGAGGTAAAAACACTGCTGTATTTGAAGCAGATAAACTTACAGTTTCACTATTAGAGAGGCTGCTGTCGAACACTGTTGAGAGACACACAGACTGAGGTCATTCACACATGCCTCTCTCTCTCTCTCCCCAATAACTGTACTAATAACTGCATTAGTCTTCTATTTATGGCTCAAGCCTCCGTTATTATCTCTAAAATAATAATTTGGATTTAGCAACAGAGACGTGGGATGAGATGTGTAAGATATTAGTCCTACAGACAAGAAATACAACATCTGAACAATGTCTTGTGGTGTGAGAACTGTAGTATAAGAGGAATAATTGATTCCGGTACGTTGAATTATTAGAAAATAATGCACACCTGTGACGTAATGTAATTTCAGTCCAAACACAGTTAATTATTCTAAATCTGTGAGATCTCTTACTCTTTGACCTATTATTGCTTTTCCTCTTTTTCAAAGACTCAGCTACAGAGGACAGTAAATTTGAAAACTGAAACCATCATCTGTCACATCAGGAAATCCAGGAGTACATCATGTGCCACATCCCCATCTTCTGCTGGATCTCTCTCACTGTTCTTCAGCCTCTGCTGGCTCGAGAGACCAACAACTCTCACAGAGATGTACACAAACTTCTTACTTTCTCAGAAGCAACAAATGAAAACAAAATACCATGATCATCCTGCACCTAAACCCAAAGCCAAGTCATTTGATCAGATTCTTCTGAAGCTTGGGAAACTGGCCTTTAATCAGCTGGAGAAAGGTAATCTGATTTCCTACAAAGAAGATCTTGATGAGTGTGGACTAGATGTCAGACGCAATGTCACTCTTACCCTGTAACTACATGAAACAAAAGCATATTTCCGAAAGCGTAAGATTGTTGTTTATCATAATAGTATAAGCACCCCTTAGTTCTAAAATACTTACATTCCCAAGACTTTACATATTGTTCCCCTATACTTACATGTACTTACTTTATAGGTACACTATAATTACCTAAAGTTACACTGTAAATTTGTTGTAATTAATATAAATAAAAGAAGATGGAAACCAATGATATTGTTATAAATTGTAATGAAATGATGTAATTTCTGGATAAACCTGAATTGATTAGCAGACCATATTTCAGACGCATGAGAACTGCTGAGAAACTGAGCTTTTCGAATCTCTGAATAGATTAAACTAATAGTTTGACAGAACGATTGAGACGGTCGATGATGGACCTGATTAATCAAATATGTAGTTGATGTTTGACACTAAACACATGCGCATAGCGGCTTAAATGTAGTTTCTTGCACAGACCTTCATTTATTTTATATCACAAGATCTTTAAAACCTAAATGTATTGGATGAACAGTAGAAACTGAACTAACCCTAATGCCACCGTGTTACAACATCAACTACATGTCTGATTAATCATGAGTGTTTGTCTTTCTTGATCTCTGCTCTTCTTTTACTACAAATACTTGTACAGTATAAATTCAGTCAAGTCAATCCCAAAGGAAAGAGTTTCTAGATCAAGCATCTGATGGTGTGACGGCCATCTCTGAGCTTATGAAATCACCTGAAATAGCATTTACTGACTGACATTTGTCAAGATTACGCCACCCATGTGACTCCATCACTTTCCTCTGCTGCTGAAGACTTCCATCCAATAAACACGAGAACATTATTATATCCGCTCTCTCTGACCTGATTGACACCAGGTATGAAGAAACTGATCAACCACGCTATGAAAACACTGTTGAAGCTAAAAGACCAATGCAGAAGAAGAAATGAGGGAATCTGTTCATTCAGACTGATTCATAGGGACATGTGTGTGTAATGTCACTGATCTAAACTTGACTTATAATATTATGGCCAATATTTATGGATTTAACTGAAGGTCTGAGAAAGCTTCTTCTCTTGAGTTTATAAAGCAGACGACTTTTACTTTTACTCTCTGCTTGATATGGGTGTGGATGTCAGTGCTGTGACTGACAGCGCTCTTGATAAATGTCCACCAGGCCGGCTCTCGTCACTTCATTCAGAATAGAAACGATTCATGGAGAGACTTGATGTGATTGATGTCTGAGGACCAAATTCACTGATAATGAAGCTTTTACTGGAGAAACAAGACCGCTTCTCATTCCTCTCATACAGACTTTGAGCTGATCTCTGAATCTATTGATATTCACAGTACTTTAATTTATATTATTCCAACTTCTTCTAACTGACTGTAAGAGTGTCTATATACAAACTAAACTCTCTGAAACCACTTTGAATTCTATTAAACCATCATATTGGAAGTTCAATAGCTCTCTTGTGTCTCATAATGCTGCTTAAAATGAATTATTTTGTCAACTATTGTTGTTACACAAAACAAAAATCATCTGGGATAGACTGACTGTTTGAGGCGACACCTGCTGGTCAAACTGAGCAATGAAAGTCTCAGCCCAAACGTGTGTAATGTTGATATACTGTATATATAAGTGATAGATCATGTGCGGTTTATTACCAAAAAAATATTACAATATTCATAATTCAGTAAAACTGAAACCCTTCAGAAACAGAAGGCATCACATATACTAGATTATAATAATCTATTTCTCATGAATAAAACACACAGATAAATGTGATGTATATTGAAAGAGATGTGGAGTGTAAATTAATTACAAAATTTTACAGAAATAATTACATTGAAAGAAATTATAACTCAAAATGGAAGGAAGTGGAAACGAACTAGAATAGAAACACACTAGAAAACTATAAGAAGAAGAGAGATGGGTGGGGTGTATTTACTGTTGACGGCTGAGGTCTCTGCGCATGCGCATTCTGAGGAAACACCTGCGTGTCGAAACCGAAAGTGTCCTCAGGAAATCTAAAACCAGTTCAGAAATCTTGAAACAGACATAAATATCACATGACGGTAAGTTCATTTATCAGCATATCATGTCATATTATTAAATGTTTTCGCATTCGCGTCACTATCATATTAAACTCGATCTTCAAATATTAACAGTTTATTTGAAGTAAAACTGCAAAAGTTCATCTTCCGGATTATAACGATATCGAGCTCTAGGGATTCTGCTTTTATCTGAGATTAATGTACGGATTCTTCACAATCACAAATATTCAAGGTGGAAATGTAAAGATTTACAGTAAAAACTAAACCTTAATCTTGCTTCTGTAAGCCAGACTCGATCCACAGACCATCAGCTTCTGTGAGGCCTCTTTTGTCCAGAAAGCTGCTAAAGACATATTTAAAACAGTCATGTGACTGCAGTGCTTTATTTAAACATGAAAACTTTATTCAACAATATCTGTAAATCTAATGTAAAATCTAATGTAAATCTAACTCAGAGATTGGGCTCTAAATGAGTTCAGTGATTCAGATCGAATAATGATTATGTGAAAACATAACCAACACCACCTGATCGATCATCTTTTCCACTTGTTTGTCTGGATGTTATAACTCAGTTAAAACAGCCCAAACAAAATTTTATTTTAAAAAGTCAAGGGACAAGAGCCCAACTAAAACAAACCCTCATCTCCACGATGGTGGCTTAAAAATTGTGATTTTCTCCTTTGGTGATTCTGCTTGTTATCATCAGGTGTCTTCAATAATGGTCAATCATCACTGTTAATCACTTAATTATCTTATTAACTTTAACACTTTTCAGTGTTCTTTTAACACTCTTATTTTAACACTTTAACACTCTTGAGTATGGTCTCACATATGCTCCCTGGAGAGTTAATTTAACACTGCAGTTTTTGCTGTGTAGGAACATAGAAGTATGCTTAAAGTGCAAAAATAATATATAAAAAGTAAACTATAAGTGTGATGTCATGTTCACTTAAAGAAAACTTAAAAGTATACTTGCACTAAACTAGCAGTTTACTGAGAGTATATTTCAAAGTGTACTTTCGTATACTAAAAATGTAGCTACTACTAGTATTAAAATAGTAAACTACTAGTATACTAGTATAAGTTCACTTTTAGTACAGATGCAGTACAAATGAGAAACATAGCTGTGAACTAGTTAAAGTTTACTACTGTTACACTTATAGTACACTTAAACGTATACTTCAATTGGGCCAATTTAGTCCCAAGCGGTATTAAAATAGTACACTTACAAGTTTACTACTAGTACATTGATATTATACTTACTACATAAAGTATACTTAAAAAATATACTTGAACATTACTTTAGTATACTTGATCAAATTAACTTGAAGTATACTAGTTTTTCGTAAGGGTGTCTGGTAGCCTCTGTTAGTTCCATGTATGTCACATGACTGCCTCTTGTTCATGATGTATTATTTGTGGATGAAAGGTGCACAGAGCGCCCTCCGGCTGCTGGTATGGTTTGAACACACAGTAGTCAGTGTATACAGCGCTCATATAATGACAACAGCGTGTTTTGGGTAAAAATTTAATAAATATTAATCCTCTGTATAGCAAATTGACATAAACGTATGACAGTCCATCAATATTTCTCCAAATGTGCATGCTTTTAAGCTAAAACCCCGAGGGATGTTATTTTGTGGAGTTTTTTCATGATGATCGTACAGAGTTTTTTTCTCAATGGCTGAAGCTGACGCTCATATTTCAATGAAAAGGTAACGACTCCGTTTCTCATATTCATAACTCCCGACGCATATTAACAAATAACGGTCACTATACGATGTTGAGAGTAAAATAAAGATTAAAAATTGAAGCTCGAGTCTTAGATCTTTTTAATGATGTATAGTTTGTCAAGGTAATTACATTAAATCTAACAGTAAATTTGAGCTAATTTAAACAAAGAAGCTTCGGTGCGTCGGCGTGCCAGTGCTGGTTAACAGGTTAAACTGTAGATGCACTGTTAAAAATAAATGTAAATTTACAGGTAATAGTCTTATGATAGTATTTTTTTTTTTCTTTTACAGATTTTTCCCGTTTTGTCATTATACACTGAAAAATGCCTGTTGTTTTACTGATATTTGCTGTAATTTAATTTTCCACCATTAAATTTACAGGGAATTGCATGTATTTTAATATTACATTCAATTTCTGTTTTTTTTAAAAGAAATGTTCTGTATTTTTACAGAATAATGTGTAATTTTACATAAAATGTTGATTAATATTTTACAGATTAAGTAAACAAAGTTGCATAAATGTCAAATGACAGTATTCTAGTGTGATCATCAGCACATTTCTACACTACAGTTCTGCACAAGATTCAAGTGTGCTCTTTCAGATTGGATGATTCTCTGTGAATCTCAGAACAGTCAATAATCTCTGCTACTCTGTGTTCAAACAGAGAGACATGATTCAGTGTAAATCATCTCCGTCTGCACGTACAGCTGAAAGCTTCAGGTTTGCATCTAGAAATGACACAATTTCCCTGAATGATCTGAAGACGGTCACTTTACAGCAGCAGAAACACATGAACCTCTGAACAGGGAGAGATTCAGGCTGATGAAGTTCAGTGAGACACAAGAGCATCAGTGAGGTCAGACACTGACGGAGAGTAATGATCCAGTTCATCTCAGAGGTGTGTCAGACCAGTTCTTCCACAGGAAACCAGCACTTCAAGAACAAGATCATCCACAAACTGCACAGAAATCTCTAGAGTGTGTAGTAGCTGTGGGATGTGTTTTTATGGGAATAATAATGTTATGTTTGATTTGTTCTCTGTGTTTCCATATGCAGGTCTGAAGTCAGTTTCTCATTATGGAGAACAGAAAGAGCAGTGAGAGATCTTCATCTGCAGAACCCAGTGATAAACCCGTGACCTCTGACCCCGAGTGAGTTTAAACCTGTAGTGGAAATATGCTTGGAAATGCTTTCTAACATTTATGGATAAGGATATAACTGTAAAATGTAAGTGAAGCTCTGAGGAAAACACGTCTTAAAGGCATTAAACAGTCAAAGCACAACAGACACGCTAAACGCTTATAAATATAAAGGATTCTCATGTTTCCTGCAGCATCTCACTCTGTTTCCTCTGATATTCTCCTGTTTTCACCATGGAAAATTGTTATTCTAGTGTAAAACGATGTGACTGACTGACGGTTTTTGTGCACAGTGTGCAGATACGACTAATTGATAATCAAATTTATTATCCATTTTATCAATTAGTTGTTGCAGCCATATTTATAATAAATGAAACAGCAGGCAGAACTAAAGGAAGAATTATTTCTGTTTTCTCAGTGACTGGAGTCTGACCACTTCATCTCAAAGACCTAAAAGAGAGTATCTGAAGACTCATAGACTCATGAGTTGTCTTAAAATTCATGCTGAAGCAGTGACCTCTGACCCCAGGTGAGATATAATCCAGTATTAGGGACTAGAGACTGATACACAAAACCACAGACAGAACTGAAGGATTATTTTTTTGTGTGTTTTCTCAGTTTCTCGAGAAGGAGTCCTTCATATATAGGATACAACAGAAAGACTCTGAAGAGTGACAGATCGGTGACCTCTGACCCCAGGTGAGGATTAATGTGTCGTGGGTGATTTAACTGCTCTATGAGATTCAAAAACACACTGAATCACACAGACAGGATTTGACGCTTACTTTCTTCCCAAGAAGCACATGTGCTCCTATATGAAAAGTTTAGGTATGAAAATGAAATGAAATGTAATGTAAATGTAAAATAATGTGTTTTTCTTTAATAAAGGGACACAAGAAGACATTTAGAAGCAAAAGTATTTAATTCAGAATAGAAAAATTACACAAAGTTTTTAAATATTTCTACTTCCCCTCACGGACATCCATGTGACACCCCTCCAGACCGAGGGAGACGTGTAATTTTCTCACTCAAACCTTCTTCTTCTGCTTCTGATGTCTTTTAGAGAGAAAAGCTGCCCATGACTGCTGCTCTGTTTTCTTTATATTAATAACATAATATAGAAAAAGAGTTGGCAAACGATCCAGTGTGAATCTGTGTTTGTGATCTGGAGAATGTCAAATTATTCCGTTTACAACCTGTTTTCACAGCAGTGAGCAATATAGCAATATGACATTTTCTGGAACAGGATCTGGCAAGATCCGGCTCAAATTAAGTACTGGTATAAAGTTAATAAAGATAAAGTTAATAACTTAAATTATTGTTGTTATTATTAAAAGTTTATGTTCCTCAGAAGAAAGTAAGTCATACAGGTTTGGACCAAAATCAGACTAAATGATCGATCATTTTGGGGTGAACTAAGTTTGTGTCACAGAACAGATTGTGTGTTTCTTCTTTTTTGTCTGACCTTTAGAAAATGAATATGAATATGAATCATGTTTGTGTTTTATAGTGTGGATCATTGTGGAGAGATCAGAAGTTCAGCAGAACTACACAAATGTAGGTCCACACACAATAATTTAGTGATTTGATGTTGATTTGTCTCATTTAGTGAAATGTTTCTCTCTTCTTGTGTTCAGATGCCTGTGATCTCACACTGGATCCAAACACAGCAAATACTCGTCTCATTCTGACTGAGAAGAACAGGAAGATCACATATGTGAAAGATCATCAGTCGTATCCTGATCATCCAGAGAGATTTGTTGATGTTCCTCAGGTTCTGTGTGGAGAGAGTCTGACTGGACGCTGTTACTGGGAGATTGAATGGAGCGGATGTGCTGAAATATCAGTGACATATAAAGGAATCAGCAGGAAAGGATGGAGTGAAGACTGTTGGTTTGGATTCAATGACAAATCCTGGAGTCTGGACTGCTTTGATGACGGATTCACTGTCCGTCACAATAAGAACTTCACTTATCTACTTGTCATCCGTTCATCCTCTAATAGAGTAGGAGTGTATGTGGACGTGTCGGCCGGCACTCTGTCCTTCTACAGCGTCTCTGACACACACACACTCACACACTTACACACATTCAACACCACATTCACTGAACCCCTCTATGCTGGATTTAGAGTTGATTATTATAAATCCTCAGTGTCTCTGTGTGACATTAAACAGCCTCCTGTGAGAAACAACAGTGATACACACACAACCGGGTGAGTGAAATATACTGTGTCTTATTGAAGGATTTTTCCAGTCTGTGATTAATAGTTCAATCCTCTGTTCTTCATTCATCACTAAACACTAGGGATGGATGATATTGATTATGATCATATTTGTCAGCATATTTTGGCCGATAGCAGATGCAGATACCAGTAAATACACCAGGTTCCAACATCACCCAATCACAACGCAATCCCACCATCTCCTGGAAAACGGGCGAAATCCTGAAGTGGGGCGACACATGCTTCTCTCGCTGTCTGGCTGAACTTCCTGTTCCACCATCTCCTTCACCTGACCTCTCTCTCTGCGCCACGTCCATCGAAAGTCCAGTCGAACAACGCTCCGTCGACATCCCCAAGTGTTACTCCCCCTTCAGCGATGTCTTCTGCCCGCAACGGGCTTCCAAGCTGCCTCCACACTGGCCATGGGACTGTGCCATCGACCTGCTTCCGGGTGAACCAGTGCCAAAGGGTAAGATATACCCACTTTCCATCCCGGAGGAGAAGGCCATGGAGGATTACATCAAGGAAGCCCTCGCCCAAGGTTACATCAGGCCGTCTACTTCCCCTGCTGCTTCCAGCTTCTTCTTCGTGGCTAAAAAGGACGGAGGCTTGCGGCCATGGATCAACTATCGCTCACTCAACAAGATAACCGTCAAGTTCAGGTATCCCCTTCCTCTCGTCCCAGCGGCCCTGGAACATCTCCGTGTTGCCACTGTGTTTACGAAGCTGGACCTCCGCAGCGCGTACAACCTCATTCGGATACGTGAGGGGGATGAGTGGAAGACCGCCTTCATCACCCCTACTGGCCACTACGAATATCTGGTAATGCCGTATGGTCTGGTCAACGCCCCCTCCGTATTCCAGGATTTCATACATGAGGTGCTCCGGGAGTTTCTCCATCGCTTCGTCCTAGTCTACATCGACGACATATACTCATATACTCCCGAAGCCAGGCCGAACATCGCCAACACGTTGCGGAGGTCCTCACCCGTCTTCGACAACACAACCTGTTCCTCAAGGCAGAGAAGTGCTCCTTCCACCAACCCTCCGTCTCATTCCTTGGTTACAACGTAGACCACAGTGGCATCCGGATGGACGAGAGGAAGGTGGAGTCCATCACCAACTGGCCAGAACCCACCACCATAAAAGAGCTACAGCGCTTTCTCGGATTCTCCAACTTCTACAGACGGTTCATCAAAGGTTACAGTTCCATCACCCATCCACTTACCAGCCTGCTCCGTAATAAGCCCAAGTCTCTGTCCTGGAACCCGGCAGCCACCAACGCCTTCAACCACCTTAAAGAAGCCTTCACCACCGCTCCCTTACTCGTCCACCCAGATCCAGAGAAACAGTTCGTCGTTGAAGTGGACGCCTCGACCACTGGAGTGGGAGCGGTGTTGTCGCAGCAGCAGGGGACGCCAAGTAGACTCCATCCATGCGCCTTCTTCTCCCGCAAGCTCAGCCCGGCGGAAGTCAACTACTCCATCGGTGACAGGGAACTTCTTGCTGTTAAGCTTGCCTTGGAAGAGTGGAGGAATTGGCTGGAGGGAGCCAAACATGCGTTCCTGGTGCTGACAGACCATAAGAACCTTGAATATCTTCGGTCAGCAAAGAGGCTGAACCCAAGACAAGCTCGCTGGGCCATGTTCTTCTCCCGATTCAATTACACCATCTCCTACCGTCCAGGTACCAAAAACGTTAAAGCGGACGCTCTCTCCCGTCTCCATGCTCCTGAGGAAAAGACCGAAGAACCTGAACCTATCATCCCGAGCTCTCTCATCGTGAGTCCTATTATCTGGTCAGAAGAGACCATCCCCTCCTCCAATGCCTCCACGAACCCTCTGCCGGGCTGTCCACCCGGCTTGCTGTACATCCCTCGGACGCGACGCACTCCCACCATTCACTCAGCTCACACGTCGCTTGGCACTGGTCACACGGGGGTCAATGAAACCCTCTCGTTGGTAAAAGAACGCTTCTGGTGGCCAGGGATGGCTTCGGATGTCAGAAGGTACGTGCAGGGCTGTCGGGAGTGCGCCATCTCCAAAAGTCCTCGTCATCTGCCAGCTGGGAAACTCCTTCCGCTGCCCGTTCCAGATCGCCCATGGTCACACCTAGGGGTGGATTTCATCACTGATCTCCCTGTCTCAGAAGGAAATACCACCATCCTAGTCGTTGTGGATCGTTTCTCAAAGTCTTGCCGTCTGATTCCACTCCCAGGATTACCCACTGCCATGGAGACCGCCGAAATACTCTTCAACCAAGTCTTCAGATATTTCGGAATACCAGAAGACATAGTCTCTGACCGTTCATATCCAGAGTATGGAGATCGTTCTACTCCCTCCTAGGTGTGGCCGTCAGCCTGACTTCCGGATACCACCCGCAGTCGAACGGGCAGACGGAAAGGAAGGTGCAGGAGATTGGCCGCTTCCTCCGTACCTTCTGTCATGACCACCAGGACTCTTGGAACCAGTTCCTGGGTTGGGTAGAGTACGCCCAAAACTCTCTCCGGCAGTCGACTACAGGACTCACACCATTCCAGTGCGTACTCGGCTACCAACCCCCACTGTTCCCCTGGACCGGGGAACCCTCCAACGTTCCGGCAGTGGATTACTGGTTCCGAGAGAGCGAGAGGGTCTGGGACTCAGCACACCATCAACTGCAACGATCTTCCAACACTCCGGTCTTCCAGCCTGGTCAGATGGTTTGGCTGTCCACCCGGGATATAAGACTGCGTCTGCCCTGCAGAAAGCTGAGTCCCAGGTTCATTGGCCCATTCCCCATCGTCAAGCAGGTCAACCCAGTCACCTACTAACTCCAACTCCCACAAGGGTATCGTATACACCCCACTTTCCACGTGTCACTGCTGAAAGCTCACCACCCTTCTGTTCTTCCCACAGGACCTGACGTGGCTCCCGCCAAACCCCCCCTTCCACTCATCCTGGAGGATGGAGCTGCGTATGAGGTTCATGAGATCTTGGACTCCCGGCGTCGTGGTGGTCAGCTGGAATATTTAGTGGACTGGGAAGGATACGGCCCCGAGGAACGCTCCTGGGTCCCAAGAAACGACATCCTGGACCCCAGCTTACTCCAGACGTTCCACGACAGTCACCCTGAGAAACCGGCACCGCGGGGAAGAGGACGACCACCACGGCGTCGGGGTCCTCGGCCCTCTGGAGCGGCCGTGGAGGGGGGGGTACTGTCACAGACACGTCAGGTTCCAACATCACCCAATCACAACGCACGCTATCTCCAGAGTACTGATCACCGCCACCTGCACCTCATCACCCCACTCATCAACAGCACTATAAAGCACACACGCACACAGCACTCCATGTCCGGTCTCGTTCGCATATACTTCCTGTTATGCTTACCTCAAGGACTCCTCTTTGTATACTCACCTGTCTCCAGCGTGTCTCCTTCCCTCTGTGTGCCTCGTCTGCTGTGTGGGTGTGTTTCAGCCAGCTCCAAGTTACTCCAGCGATCTCCAAGCTCCAACGTATCTCTACCTGCAACGGAAAGGACAGTAACTATCCCTCATACTACTAGTTCTACATTATCTACATCCAGTTCACTCACCTGTGTGTTATCCTCTGCTCTACTGTGGTCAATAAAACTACCATTACCTGTTACATCTGTGTCTGCCTCCTGTGTACCGTAACAACATCAAGTCTGTGCAGGAACTATAATTTTTCATTTCAGTTAGTTTTGAGCAAACACTCAGAGTTCGGAGGTCTCTGACTCAGATTGATTTACCTGTATTTCAGTCAGAACCACTTTATAGAAACAGAAAATTTATTGACAATATGAATTTGGCGAAAGGCTTAGGCATCAAGGGGCTCGGCTGCCATACTAGACAGCTAAGAGTCATCCATAGCATAAATCCCCCAGCCTGACAGTAACCAGATATTTCTTAGCTAAACAATGCAGAAGAGATACAGCAGTTACAAAAGATTGACAAATAGTTGAATGTTCTAAGAAGATACAACGCTGTATAACGGAGGTACTAGGAGGTGAAGGGGTGGTGGTGGGTGCAAATGTCTGTGCAGCACACTGTAGAGCGCACGTTTGACTGGGCTTAAATACGGTTGATTAGAGTAGGTGGAGTAATTGATCAGCTGAGCGTCAGCTGATGTAGTCAATCAGTGGTCTGCCGGAACTACCTTTGAATTCCATTTGGTCACTCAAGCTCCATTTCTCAAAAGCTCCTGATCACATGATCTCTAAACTGTAATTTGGTATTAATTTTCTGTAATTTTCTAGCTGTAGTGTGATCTTCTATTCTATTAATATGCCTGCAGATGAGGAATAAGACAGAAATGATCAAATTCACTCAGTATTACTTGATCTATTCCAGCACTCCCTCAATCACAATTAAGCACAATTAACTGTAGACAGTTGTGTTGTAAGCACTAAAACAGTCCAGTTCTTTATAGTCAAACTCATTTATTATGTTTGGATAATGAACATTTCTGTCCACCCCAGACTGCTTGCTGGCCTTTATGGACATCTCTGTGAAAATATCCCGCTTCACCACAGTTAAAAACACTGATTTATAGAATACTTGAGACATTATTCAACTTGAGCTCATTGATGGACAATAGAGAGTTCATGTCGGCTAGTTAAACAGAGCCTACATAAAAATAACTTGCCAATGAAGTTCAAATTAAACTCTCGTTAAACTATACCAATTTATTAAATGTTCAGAATCTTTTGATGGTACATTTTCCACAAAGACGGTTGTTAGAAGGTGTGTGAATTGTGACAGATTTACTCTTTAGGTTTTTTATAGTAGACTGTTAGTTTGTTGTTGATTTTGAGTTGTTAGTAACACTTTACAGTAAGATCCCATTAGTTAACATTCATTAATGCAGTAACTAACAATGAGTAATACATGTGTTATGGTATTAATCTTTAACTTTAGTTAATAAAAATTGAATTCTTCATTGTTAGTTCAGATCATTAAATAATATTGACAGATACAAATTATGATTTTAATGATGATTTGATAAACATTGAGATGAACATTAACTGAGATTAATAAACAATTTAGTAGTTTTCATTGTTAGTTCATGCTAACTAATGTAGTTAGTCACCATCATTATTAGTTTATTATTAATTCATTAATTTTGTACCGTTTGTGCGTAAAAACCATCTCATTTTATCATTCCTCCTTCTTCTGGTTCTTCACAGGTTCTCTGACTCCAAACCTTCTGGGCTCAATATTCACCCACTGTTGAACTGTCAGTCTTGTGTCCATATAGCTGATTCTGATCAGTGGGTTCAGATTGAGCCGTCGGCCTGTACAGATGAAGGAGGGTCAAAGTTCAGGGTCAGCACTGACCCAGGCCATTACGAGTGTGTCCGGACCAGAATGCGATGGGTCTGTGACTGTGACGTCACCCTTCAGTACTGTACCGTAGACGGACACTTCCTCAACACAGAGCTGGAGAGGCTGCAGTGCAACCGGATCGCTCCAGTGATTGACGTGACGGTGATCTCAGGGAAACTGAAGGAAGTTCATCTGCCCCATTACGCCTGTTTAGGAGAGTCTGACCCCTCTCTCAAAGATGCTGTGAAAGTCCTCAGCGTAAAAGACGAGGGAATAACCACAGAACCTGTGCAGTTGACCCGATTCCATGCCAAGATTGTCCAACCATCCTTCTCTCTTAAAACATTAATAATAAATTTGTTTAGTGTGCGAGTGGATGAACACTGTGATCTTCTTCTCTACATGCGTTCTAAAGTTCCTCTCATTCTACACGTCTACTTTTTCCCATTTGATGATTGTGCAAAAGAAAAAGTTGAGAAGAATGAAAAATCAAGTTTTCCAATCCCACATCCCAGACCTGACAGGCCATTTCGGATGAAAACGCCACACAATCTTGATGTTTCTGGTGCCTCTATCCATCCCAAAGAAGGGATCACACTCAGAAGAGAAACTCCCCCAAACTACTTCAAGGTCGACACAAGTCTGGAGAATGATCTTCAAATGACTCTTATCAGAGAAGAGGATCAGAAGACTGTCTGGACTGCAACAATTAAGAAAAAAGAAATTGATCTGATTCAAACTAAGAAAAACGAGCTGTGTCCGAATAGTGATCAGATTCATCCTAAGAGAGACGAGTCATGTCTGAATAGTGATGCAGATAAAGCAAGATATTTTGATAATCATTGGCCAGATCTCATTCAGGGCGTTACAAATGTTGGGTTCATTGCAGATAAACTGTGTCAGCAGCAACTAATTCATGAGGAACAATATTCAGAAATCACACAGAGTTTAACCAGTCAGGAGAGCATGAGAAAGATCTGTGACATTATACGCAAGCACAGAGATGATGTGAAAGCTAAATTCATCTCAGTTCTTCAGGAAGAGAAGCTTTACCACTTCTGAACATTGGTCTGATTCACACTTTGAGCTCAAGGAGCATTTTTTTTAAACGGATCTAAAACAGCAACATCTGATAAACCCAAAGCTTCTCCAGTGATGATACATCAGACATTTATCATTATTTTGTTGTGTCAGAATTTAACATTTACTGTATATATTGCATTTTGGATATTTCACTGCATGGAAATATTCTGAATGTAAGACTGTTCTGAACTATAAGACTGTAAGACTTGATTTTCCTGCTAAGACAAAAGTTGAGATTAAGCACCCTGCAATAAAGCAATAAAACTCATCTGGAGAGAAGATCTCAAAAAAATAGCACAGGACAACGCCTTGCCCTAAACTGTCCTCACACATCTACAGTATGCAGTGTCTAATTGCCTAACTATGTAATTGGCATGATACATTTTTACCTGACAAATAAAATGTTATATTTGATTTACTCTGGATTCTTCTGAAATCATTATGACCAGTAGATTATTGGAGTCCATATTTCCGCAAATCTGCATCAGAATAGATTCAAACTAAAGGCTCAGTGACAGGAGCATGTGGCACATTATGTGAAACCTTCAGATTTCTATCTATCACTGACTTAGCAAGTTGCAGTATCATGACTAGAAAAACTGTGTTTTTGTATGAACAAGCATGTGGCGGTTCAACTCAAATGCATTAGTAAACTCTGCACCCTCTGACTAAAAATCAGAACTGGCAAATTTGTGTTGTAAGATCCGTGCAAACCCGGGGCGTGTGACTCTAAGCGATATGGGTCCGTAATGAACAAATAATTAAAAGTACAGGATACCCATAATAATCAAATATCTAAATCAATACATAACCAATGATTAATTTCTAATTGGAAACACAACCTAAGAGTAATAATCATTTGAAATTTGAGACGGATTAAACGAGTGAAATTAAGTGAACTTCACAGGGGCGCTGAAAAGACATAAACGCGTTAAAACTTCACCCAGGCCGTCAGATTGTGTTTGGGGGGTTTCTTACAAGACTGTCATGGGATATGTAAAAAAAAAAAAAAAAAAAAAAAAACCTAATATTTATTTATTTATTATAAATTAAAATTCCCCATACATACTTTAGCCTTAATGTTGGGTAAGTTGTGCCACTTCTATGTCATTAGCACTATTTCAGTGTCCTTATGATCCTTTCCTTTATTTCTCCTGATAGAAGACAGCTGAAATCTGATTTGTTGTATAATAATGCTGAAGCACAGATATTTAGCAGTGAAGAATATGTTCTCTGAGCTTCATGTCTCTACAACAGTCTCAGTCTTCCTCCAACATCAGGCCGCCTGAACGAAGCCTCGACAACATCTGTCAGATTCAACATTATTCAGCTGGAGTGAATAAATCATTTCAACAAAGAGCAGAAAATAAGAGTCCAGTGATGCTCTTCCCATGAAAGCAGCTGAGCGTTCTGGATGCTTTAGAAGCAGAACGTGAGATTCGTCACATTTCTTCTAATGTTGCTCGATCAAGTCATGGTTTAGTCTGGAGTTGCAGCACAGTTTGAGTCTCCAGGAGCTTTTGCACACGCTTAACCTCCAGCGGCACCTGGAAAACATCTGCATGTATTTATAATCAGGTGTTCTGGGTCAATCTGACAAACTGAAATGAGTGAAATATTTCTGATCATAATGAATCCTCCTCTGATTGGACAGAATCAGCTGAAGGAAGACATCAGATATCAGTCAGTGTTTGTTTCAATCTCAAGCTTTGATTCTCAGTAGATGCTGTAGTTTCAGACTCGGCCTTATTGAGTCTTTCTTGGATTATGAGGAGTTTGTGTTTTTCATTCTCTCAGTTATTAATGGAGTCTGTGCTGCTCTTCTGAAATCTAATGTCATTTCTACAGGTGTTTGTGTGTTCAGCAGCAGATTCAGAAGTGTGTTCAGTCGCCAGGATCCTCCTTCACTCCTGATCAAGAAGAAACGCTGAGAGATGATTATTAATCATAAATATCACTGTAGTTATTTGTCTGTTGTTCAAGAAATAAGGCACTTGAGGATGAGCATTACAGTGATTTTACCATGGTAAGGTGGTGTTCCTCTGAGTATGTGTGCTTATACTGGTTTAAAGCACTTATAGTGTGATAATGTAAATGTGTTCAGGTTTCTATCCCTACATTATGAGGGCGTCCCAGCTGTCCCATAATTCAAATGTTGACAGTCAAACATCTGCATTCATTACTGTACTGAGATTATCTGCATTACAATAATGAGAATTTAGAGTTTTATTCTCATTATAATAATGGCGTAATACTAAAAGCATTCATGGTTCTAAAAATATGTTTCTTTTTTTTATGATAAATATAATTTCTTTGTTCTTTTCTTGTGATTTTGTAGTGAATGTGACCTGGACATGTTCTGGTGATTATTATAATTGTCATTACAGACGTGAACAATTAAAGAATAGCTTACAAACAAACATTTATCTTAAGTAATTATAATATTTCAGCAATGTAAACGGAGACATAAGAGAGTAAAATAAAGATCAGCCAATCAGCAGATGGCACCGCTCTTTCTTAAAATTCATAATAGATACTTAATTACTAACAAGATAAGAGAAGTTTCCTTTCAGATTATCCATTGTATTTATCCTGTTAATATTTTCTTAAAGAAATTTCAATACAAAATGTTCTTTTTGTAAACAGCACCCAGAGTCTATGGCCCAAACGTGTGTAATGTTGATATACAGTATATATAAGTGATAGATCATGTGCAGTTTATTACCAAAAATATTACAATATTCATAATTCAGTAAAACTGAAACCCTTCAGAAACAGAAGGCATCATATTTACTAGATTATAATAATCTATTTCTCATGAATAAAACAAACACAGATAAATGTGATGTATATTGAAAGAGATGTGGAGTGTAAATTAATTACAAAACTTTACAGAAATAATTACATTGAAAGAAATTGTAACTCAAAAGGGAAGGAAGTGGAAAAGAAATAATAACAGATGAAAGCAATCATGATGTCACACACTCAGTATTCAGCAGGTGGCGCTAAACATCCTTAACAAAAGAAACCCACTAGAAAACTATAAGAAGAAGAGAGATGGGCGGGGTTTATTTGTTGTTGACACCTGAGGCATCTGCGCATGCGCATTCTGAGGAAACACCTGCGTGTCGAAACAGAAAGTATCCTTAGGAAATCTAAGTTCAGTTCAGAAATCTTGAAACAGACATAAATATCACATGACGGTAAGTTCATTTATCAGCATATCACGTCATATTAATGAATGTTTTCTCATTCGCGTCACTATCATATTAAACTCGATCTTCAAATATTAACAGTTTATTTGAAGTGAAACTGCAAAAGTTCATCTTCAGGATTATAACGATATCGAGCTCTAGGGATTCTGCTTTTATTTGAGATTAATGTACGGATTCTTCACAATCACAAATATTCAAGCTGGAAATGTAAAGATTTAAAGTAAAAACTAAACCTTAATCTTGCTTCTGTAAGCCGGACTCGATCCACAGACCATCAGCTTCAGTGAAAGATCGATTATGACACACTGATGTGTGTTTGATCAAAACTACTCTCCAGTGAGGTGTTATTGTGTTATTTAAAGGATAAATATTAATAATATAACAAGATAAATAATATGCTGGAGAAAACAAGCAAACAATAGAAATAATTACAGAAATGCTGATGATTTCCACTACAAAACCATTACAAACCATCAGCTGTTAAAGGGTTAGTTCACCCAAAAATGAAACTTCTGTCATTAATTACTAATCATTTGTCGTTTCACACGTTCATCTTCAGAACACAAATTCAGATATTTTTGATGAAATCCGATGGCTCAGTGAGGCCTCTTTTGTTCAGAAAGCTGCTAAAGACATATTTAAATCAGTCATGTGACTGCAGTGCTTCAACCTTAATGTTATGAAGAAACATGAAAACTTTATTCAACAATATCTAGTGATGATTTCAAAACACTGCTTCATGAAGCTTCGAATCTTTATGAATCTTTTGTTTTGAATCAGTGGTTTATTATTTTATATTTAATGGTTTCCTTTGCAGTTTTGTATGGGTCTTTGTCAGTGTTGGGGAGTAGTTAACTACATGTAGTGGCGCTACTAGTTTAACTACATTCTTCAGTAGCTTGTATATAGTTCAGCTTCTTTTAAAAAAATGTAGCTTTTCCAGTAGTTAACTACATTTTCCAGCAAGAAGCGATGTATCGCGACCAAAGCTACAAGCTACATTCCGATTTGCGTTCTGCGATGCATTAGCACCATCTATTGTTATATCACTCATCTTGCAGCTTTATCAGTTCATCAGCAGTTCATCAAGAAGAGATCGTCTGATGATTATGTAAAGCACAGGAGTGGGTTCACACTGCATGAATCGATTAGTAAAGGTTACGCTTAATTTATAAACAAATGATTAAAATGCTGTCTGTGTCGAAGACTTCAAGCACATACAGGTGAATAAATAGCCTTTTTAAATGGATCGTCCTGCTTTATTGCAGTCTATGCAAACTATTTTATTACAGTGGTGACCCGCCTTAGTCTAATCTGTTTTATAATGAGCATAAGATCACTAACGCAGTGTTTTGCGTCATTGCGTTGGCAAAGCATCCGTAAACTGAACAGAAAACAAAATCGTGACATAGCTTTGGCGCTCATCGCACGACAAAGGCTGATCTAATAAAATCGCTTGCTCGGTTATAAGAATGTTCATGTGAGAAGCGCATGATTCGCGTCTCAAAGCTTTATCACTGCATGTGTTCTGTGCATCCAATTTAAGTTCTGGTTCGGTTTAAGTGCAGGTCCGGTTCCAGAATCAAATCATTGAGGGTACTTCTGAAATAAATGAGCTATAGTAAAGTGCAAATGTAATGTGTAAACAACGGCTCCACCATAATAAGAATAGCAATGCATAGTGGGACATTTAAGATTTTAAGTCATTTTACAAATAATTGGAATAGAATTATAAAAATATTGATACAAAAATTCTAATATTTTTCTAGTCTGCATTTACATTGCTTATTATTATTTTTATCATTGCATATTTTTTCAATGTAGCTAGCTACTTTTTGATAGTAACTTGTAGTGTACAGTGGGTACGGAAAGTATTCAGACCCCCTTGAATTTTTCACTCTTTGTTATATTGCAGCCATTTGCTAAAATCATTTAAGTTCATTTTTTCCCTCATTAATGTACACACAGCACCCCATATTGACAGAAAAACACAGAATTGTTGACATTTTTGCAGATTTATTAAAAAAGAAAAACTGAAATATCACATGGTCCTAAGTATTCAGACCCTTTGCTGTGACACTCATATATTTAACTCAGGTGCTGTCCATTTCTTCTGATCATCCTTGAGATGGTTCTACGCCTTCATTTGAGTCCAGCTGTGTTTGATTACACTGATTGGACTTGATTAGGAAAGCCACACACCTGTCTATATAAGACCTTACAGCTCACAGTGCATGTCAGAGCAAATGAGAATCATGAGGTCAAAGGAACTGCCTGAAGAGCTCAGAGACAGAATTGTGGCAAGGCACAGATCTGGCCAAGGTTACAAAAACATTTCTGCTGCACTTAAGGTTCCTAAGAGCACAGTGGCCTCCATAATCCTTAAATGGAAGATGTTTGGGACGACCAGAACCCTTCCTAGAGCTGGCCGTCCAGCCAAACTGAGCTATCGGGGGAGAAGAGCCTTGGTGAGAGAGGTAAAGAAGAACCCAAAGATCACTGTGGCTGAGCTCCAGAGATGCAGTCGGGAGATGGGAGAAAGTTGTAGAAAGTCAACCATCACTGCAGCCCTCCACCAGTCGGGGCTTTATGGCAGAGTGGCCCAACGGAAGCCTCTCCTCAGTGCAAGACACATGAAAGCCCGCATAGAGTTTGCCAAGATGGTGAGAAATAAGATTCTCTGGTCTGATGAGTCCAAGATAGAACTTTTTGGCCTTAATTCTAAGCGGTATGTGTGGAGAAAACCAGGCACTGCTCATCACCTGTCCAATACAGTCCCAACAGTGAAGCATGGTGGTGGCAGCATCATGCTGTGGGGGTGTTTTTCAGCTGCAGGGACAGGACGACCGGTTGCAATCGAGGGAAAGATGAATGCGGCCAAGTACAGGGATATCCTGGACGAAAACCTTCTCCAGAGTGCTCAGGATCTCAGACTGGGCTGAAGGTTTACCTTCCAACAAGACAATGACCCTAAGCACACAGCTCAAATAACGAAGGAGTGGCTTCACAACAACTCCGTGACTGTTCTTGAATGGCCCAGCCAGAGCCCTGACTTAAACCCAATTGAGCATCTCTGGAGAGACCTAAAAATGGCTGTCCACCAACGTTTACCATCCAACCTGACAGAACTGGAGAGGATCTGCAAAGAGGAATGGCAGAGGAAAAGACTCCGAGGAAATGACTCAATGGCAGAGGAAAAGACCCAAAAAGACGCATGGCTGTATTAGATCAAAAGGGTGCTTCTACTAAATACTGAGCAAAGGGTCTGAATACTTAGGACCATGTGATATTTCAGTTTTTCTTTTTTAATAAATCTGCAAAAATGTCAACAATTCTGTGTTTTTCTGTCAATATGGGGTGCTGTGTACATTAATGAGGAAAAAAAATGAACTTAAATGATTTTAGCAAATGGCTGCAATATAACAAAGAGTGAAAAATTTAAGGGGGTCTGAATACTTTCCGTACCCACTGTACCTAACTACTTTTTCAGAAGGGTAGCTTGACTGTAGTTCAACTACTTTAATTTATGAATAGCTTGTAGCTTGTCAAACTACAGTTTCAGAGTAGCTTCCCCAACACTGGTCTTTGTCAGTCACGTGGGTTCATCATGTGTGACGTCACCGAGGGGTCATTTGTACGGTATCCCTATTCAGAGAAGAGATTGAAATCGATAAACTGTTGAAGAATAAGAAAACATGAGACAATATCATACTGAGATAAACTGAACAAATATTCCAGGAGCCTTATTTGGATGAACTGTTATCGATCCAGAACATTTATCCACACGACCAGCCCATAATAACTTGGAGTGCCGACCCCACATTGCTGCATCTATCCTCATTCATGGAAATGAATAAATATCTGGTTAATTATCTGGTTTATGGATTGAGGATATGATCTTCATAAGTGTATATACCTTTGAATTCGTAAAATAAAATAAAATAAATTACAAATCACTTACTCTGTGTGTGTGCAACATTTGGTTTGGACACTGATGACTGTATTTCCTCTCTAGAATGTATATAGCAGTGGGATGTGTTTTTATGGAAATTACTAGAATAATTATGTTGTGTTTGGTTTGTTTTCCGTGTTTCCATATGCAGGTCTGAAGTCAGTTTCTCATTATGGAGAACAGAAAGAGCAGTGAGAGATCTTCATCTCCAGAACCCGGCTGTTCGTCTCTGAAGAGTGACGGATCAATGTATAATCCTCCTGAATTCAGTGATAAAGCCGTGACCTCTGACCCCAGGTGAGGCACAGTCAAGAGATGGTCTTATTATTGACAGATACGAGGGTCTGTGTCTCTACTATTGGAAAAAGCATTGAGGTAAACTTGGATCCTGGGTGCCTTTAATTTAAAGGGTTAGTTCACCAAAAAATGAAAATAATGTCATTAATTACTCTCCCTCATGTCGTTCCACACCCGTAAGACCTTCGTTCATCTTCAGAACACAAATTAAGATATAATAATAATAATAGATTTTATTTATGAAGCGCTTTTCATTCCAGAGAATCTCAAAGTGCTATATTAATAAGTGCTAATAATATTTTTGTTGAAATCCGATGTAGGGCTGCACGATAATGGTTAAACTGATAATTACAATTATTTTTGCTCAAAATCATAATCACGATTATTCTATCAAAAAGGGTAATGCAGTTATGGCTATTTTGCAAGTTCTTTACAAACCTACACTTCACCCAAAAGGCCTGTAGGTGGCACACCGACTTCATTTAACCAACTATGATAACTTCGTTGGATGGTAAATCAATGCAAAACATGGTTTGGTGAGCGCTTTGTAATCTGTATTCACATTAGATTTTATATCCCTGGCTGTATATCATTTTCAACTGATTAACATGATGAAAACTGGTAACCTTTAGGAACTTCAAAAGATAAAACGGTGAAACTCATAATATTATTTCCAGTAATTCCAAATGATGTTAATTTTCCCGATTGAATTGTCACATATGTTGCAAAAGTGCATTCTGCAAACAGTAAGGTGGAGATCAGTGTTGCATTTGTTGAAATTCATTGCTGAAGGCATGTGTTTGTTTTCAGATCATCAGCGCTGCTTCCGCATTTAAAGGGAACGCAGAATGCATAAATGAAGTAAAACACCGGGAAGAAAGTATATCCTTTTAAGGGAAAAGCTCTATTTGGGGGATTTAAGCTCTTTGCATCTGGCAACCACAAGCATATCCCAAAGAAAAACACGTTTTCAGGATCAATAATGAGCGGGCCAATATAGTGACGATTATTTAAAATCAATCGAGAGAAGCAGATATCGTTATCGCGATTAAAATACGATTAATCGTGCAGCCCTAATCCGATGGCTCAGTGAGGCCTGTATTCACAGCAATGACATTTCCTCTCTCAAGATCCATTAATGTACTAAAATCACGTGACTTTGGCGCTCCGAACCGCTGATTCGACACAAAAGATTCATAACGCTCCGAAGCTTCCTGAAGCAGTGTTTTGAAATCGGCCATCACTATATAAGTTGTTATTTTGTTTTTTTGGCGCACCAAAAATATTCTCGTGGCTTTATAATATTAATATTGAACCACTGTACTCACATGAACTTATTTAAATATGTTTTTAGTACATTAATGGATCTTGAGAGAGGAAATGTCATTGCTGGCTATGCAGGCCTCACTGAGCCATCGGATTTCATCAAAAATATCTTAATTTGTGTTCCGAAGATGAACAAAGGTCTTGGAATGGCATGAGGGTGAGTAATTAATGACATAATTTTCATTTTTGGGTGAACTAACAGCTGTGTTTAAGTGAATATATTTATAAATATAAAATTATTTACTACAAAATTAAAAGACATTTCTTTTAAATGTATAGTGCAGCTTTTTAATGAAGCAGCAACATATGATAGACAGAACAGAACAAGATAGACTGTCTTTCATTGCGCAAACATATTATTAAATTAAGGGCTCCAATACAGAATGACACAAAGTGCTTATGCACATCCCGTGTGCAGAATGATGCGCTTGAAGAAACATGGAGTCACAGCATTGAAAAATTCAAAGCACAAAGTGAGATGTGCGTGTGAAGAACAATTCATATTGCTCTCTACTCCAGTGTTGTGATCTAACAGACACCGGGGAGAAACGGCAATAAACTCCTGCAAGATGAAGTCCTTCTATGCAAAACCATAGACCTTTGTGTACAGATCAAGTATAATAATAGGAACATTGAAGAGAGATTATTGTGTTGACTGTCGTAACCGAACGCGGCACGCTGTTTGAATGCTGAATGGAGAATGACTGACAGCTGCAGTGGAGGGAAACACTGGAAACACTGCCAGTGACTTATATTAAATAAAACAGGCAGAACTAAAGGAATAATTATTTCTGTTTTCTCAGTATCTCTAAAAAAAAGAGTCAGGGATCTTCATCTCCAGAACCCGGCTGTTCGTCTCTGAAGAGTGATGGATCAATGTATAATCCTCCTGAATTCAGTGATGGAGCAGTGACCTCTGACCCCAGGTTAGTGTAAGCCTGGCATGGGTAATTTAACTGCTTTTATACCACCCTAAAACCCACTGAATGTCCACAGAGAGATGAGATTTGATTTCACCTCAAATCTGCGGACAAAAGTTCAGTGATGTAAAGTTGACATTTTTTTTTATATAATTAACTAATATTTAAAGTGAACTTGAATTGTAAGACATTAAAGGGGATCTATCGTGCCTATTATGTCTATCGTAGGAATTATAACACAGCATTGTCTACAAAACCCTGCTTCATGAAAGTGCCAAAGTCACGTGACTCCAGTAAATGAGGCTCCGTTACGTCATAATTGTTTCAAAACATTTCAACATTTCAATGGTCACCTCACAGGAGGCGATCTCTCTCTGAACCAGGTCATCATGAGATCGCCCCCCAGTGATGAACTTTTGAACCATAATCTAGTTTATACCTGATCTCTGATCTGATCTTTATACATTACTAGATGTTTTAAGGAGACATTTGTATTATTAAAAGGAATAATAATCTTAATAATAATCTCTTACTGGCCTGTTCAGCTGAGTCATCTATAGAAGAATCAAAATCATCCCTGAGAATTGAAAGAACACATATTATACAGACACTTAATATTGATAATAAGTTTAGTGTATTTGATCAGTTATACTTTCATTTATATTTCTCAGGGGGCCGAGTGGGGGTGGATAGATTTCCATCAAAGTTGTTTCAAAGCAGCTTCACAGAAAATTCTTATCAAGCTAAAGCTGTTTTTTTTAATAAACACTTCCCTTATAAAAATCACTTTAGGGGCCACTTAAATTCCTACTGAAAACTGAAGACCTTTAATGTATTCTTGCTGTTCATTTACGTGTTTAGTCTATAGGTTTGTGTGTTTGATCTATCCGAACTCGAATAATTTTGATATGCAAGTTTACAGGTCCCATGACATGAAAATTTCACTTTATGAGTTTTTATAACCTTTATAACATTATTATGTGTTCCGCTAGCCTGCTTATGGTCCCCCAGTGGCTAGAAAAGGCGATGGGTGTAAATCGTGCTCTGGGTATTTAGCTTAGCGTTTGAGAAAATGAAAGTCAAGTCAAGTCAAGTCACCTTTATTTATATAGCGCTTTTTACAATGCAGATTGTGTCAAAGCAGCTTTACATTGATAACTGGTACATAATTTGGCTGCACAGCAGCTCTTAAATAATAGTGTCAATGCAGGCAGATCAGAAGCACTGTTGAATAAATGTCAAGAATACTATTGAATATCAAATGTCAAGTGTCCCCAACTAAGCAAGCCAAAGGCGACAGCGGCAAGGAACCCAAACTCCATCAGGTGACATCAGGTGGCAAACAAGTGGCAAATAGTTGTTAAAATGGAGAAAAAAAAACCTTGGGAGAAACCAGGCTTAGTCGGGGGGCCAGTTCTCCTCTGGCGAACAGTGCTTTGTTACGAATCAGGTTGCTATCATAAGTCTGATAGGTTCGCAACAATCAAAGTATTTATTTAAGTTCCATCCAGTTGAGGATCGTATTCATCACGCCGGTATGGACGGTCTGTTGAGGAACTGTGCTACTGGCTGTCGTGTCGATGAGGCCTTCACAATGGATGATCTAGTTGACTCGATCTCTGCTGATACTTCAGGGCTGCGTTGTGGTCGTGTCAAGGCGCAGATCCTTGGTCTCAGCTGGATACGGCCCAGATCCGGTTGACTATGGTAAACCTCGGGATAAACAGAAAGACTAATATTAGCGTAGATGCCATTCCTTTTCTGATGTAACGAGTACATCTGGTGTTATAGGAAGTGTTCCCGGTTCCGGCTGACCTAATTTATGCAGCCTAATAATCCTTTAACGGATTTGAAAATATAAATTGATAATGTGTTATGTGTATGCCAGGTTAAAGAGATGCGTTTTTAGTCTAGATTTAAACTGACAGAGTGTGTCTGCTTCCCGAACAATGCTAGGAAGATTGTTCCAGAGTTTGGGTGCCAAATAGGAGAAGGATCTACTGCCTGCAGTTGATTTTGATATTCTAGGTATTATCAGCTGGCCTGAATTCTGAGATCGCAATAAACGTGAAGGACTATAATGTATTAAGAGCTCGCTCAGGTACTGGGGGGCTAAACCATTTAGTGCTTTGTAAGTAATTAGCAAGATTTTAAAATCTATACGATGTTTAACAGGAAGCCAATGCAGTGATGACAGAACTGGGCTAATATGGTCATACTTCCTAGTTCTAGTAAGAACTCTAGCTGCTGCATTTTGTATGAGCTGTAGTTTATTTATCAAGCGAGCAGAACAACCACCCAGTAGAGCGTTACAGTAATCTAGCCTTGAGGTCATAAACGCATGAACTAACTTCTGCATTTTTCATTGAGAGCATATGTCGTAGTTTAGATATATTTTTAAGATGGAAGAATGTGGTTTTACAGATGCTAGTAACATGGCCTTCAAATGAAAGATTGGTATCAAAGAGCACACCCAGGTTCCTAGCTGACGACGAAGACTTAACAGAGCAGCCATCAAGTGTTAGACAATATTCTAGATTATTGCATGAAGTAGTTTTCGGTCCAAAAATTAGAATCTCTGTTTTTCCTGAATTTAGTAGTAGAAAATTACTGGTCATCCAGTTTTTTATATCAGCTATACATTCTGTTAATTTAGCGAATTGGTGATTTTCGTCAGGGCGCGAAGAAATATAGAGCTGAGTATCATCAGCGTAACAATGAAAACTAACGCCATGCTTCCTAATGATATCTCCCAAGGGTAGCATGTACAGAGTGAAAAGCAACGGTCCTAATACTGAGCCTTGCGGTACTCCATATTAACTTGTGATCGATATGACATCTCATCGTTTACTACTACAAACTGATAACGGTCAGATAAGTATGATTTGAACCATGCCAATGCAATTCCACTAATGCCAACATAATTTTCAAGTCTGTTTAGAAGAATATTGTGATCAATAGTGTCAAATGCAGCACTAAGATCCAGTAACACTAATAGAGAGATACAACCACGATCTGATGATAAGAGCAAATCATTAGTAACTCTGATGAGAGCAGTCTCAGTACTATGGTATGGTCTAAATCTTGACTGGAAATCTTCACAGATACTATTTCTTTCTAAAAAGGAACATAGTTGTGATGAAACTGCCTTTTCTAGTATTTTTGACAGAAAAGTGAGATTTGAGATCGGCCTGTAATTGACTAATTCTCTAGGATCAAGTTGTGTTTTTTTAATAAGAGGTTAAATAACAGCCAGCTTAAACGTTTTTGGTACGTATCCTAGTGATAAAGATGAATTAACAATATTAAGAAGAGGATCTATGACCTCTGGAAGCATCTCTTTCAATAGCTTAGTCGGTATAGGGTCTAACATACATGTGGATGATTTTGATGATTTAACAAGTTTAGACAATTCTTCCTCTCCTAAAGCAGTAAATGAATTGAATTTTTCTTTAGGGACACTACAATGCACTGCCTGACACAAGACTGTAGGAGACGGTTGCATGGTTATAATTTTTTCTCTAATATTATCAATATTGCAAGTAAAGAAGTTCATAAAGTCATTACTGCTGTGCTCTTTGGAAACATCAGAAGTTGAAGCTTTATTTCTTGTTAATTTAGCCACTGTATCAAATAAATACCTAGGGTTGTGTTTATTTTCTTCTAAAAGTTTTGAAAAATAGGCAGATCTAGCAGTTTTTAAGGCCTTTCTGTACTCAGTCATTTTCTCTCTCCACGAAATGCGAAATACTTCTAGTTTTGTTTTCTTCCAGCTGCGCTCCATTTTTCTAACTGCTGTTTTTAGGGCCCGAGTGTGCTCATTGTACCATGGTGTTGGATTAATTTCCTTAATCTTTTTTAAACGCAAAGGAGCAACTGAGTCTAATGTACTGGAAAAGAGAGAGTCAATAGTTTCTGTTGCAATATCGAGGTCTTCTAAGCTGTCTGGTATGCTAAGGCGATGAAACTGATCAGGAAGATTATTTATAAAGCGATCTTTAGTGGTAGAAGTGATGGTTCTACCATATTTATGGCAGGGAGGCAGTTTAGCCGCTTTCACTAAATGTAATATACACGAGACTAGATAATGATCTGAGATGTCATCACTCTGCTGCAGAATTTCAACGGCATCAATATCGATTCCATGTGACAATATTAGATCTAAAGTATGATTACGACAATGAGTGGGTCCTGACATGTGTTGTCTAACACCAATAGAGTTTAGAATGTCTGTAAATGCCAATCCCAATGAGTCTTTTTTATTATCTACATGGATATTAAAATCACCAACAACAAGGACTTTATCTGCAGCTAGTACTAATTCTGATAGAAAATCAGCAATTTCTTTGATAAAGTCTGTATGGTGCCCTGGTGGCCTGTATACAGTAGCCAACACAAATGTCAACTTACATAATGTTACGTAAAGTAGCATCACTTCGAAGGAATTATATTTGAAAGACTTCTGGCTGATGCTGTAAATATTACTATAAATTACAGCAACACCTCCCCCTTTGCCTTTCTGTCGAGGATTGTGTCGATAATCATAACCTTGAGGACTAGACTCATTTAAAGTAGTGTAATCGTCCGGTTTTAGCCAGGTTTCTGTCAAACACAGCACATCTAGATTATTGTCTGTGATAATATCGTTTACAATAAGTGCTTTTGAAGAAAGTGATCTAATATTTAACAACCCAAGCTTTATCATTTGTTTATCATTATTATCTCTATTTTTTATTTGTTGAACATCAATTAAATTTTTACCATTAAATGGGTTTGGAAGTTTTTTTGTTTTTATTAATTCGGGGTACAGACACAGTCTCTATTTGATAATATCTAGGTGCAAGAGTTTCTATGTGTTGGGAATTATCTGACTTCTGAAAAGCTCATATGGCCCAATCTGGAATCTTCCCCATATGTCGTCATCAGGGCAGAGGTGTAAAAACTACTCAAAAATGTTACTCAAGTGAAAGTACAAGTACTGAGTGAAAATTTTACTCAAAAGTAAAAGTATCTGGCCAGAATCATACTTGAGTAAAAGTAAAAAAGTACTACATTAAAATTGTACTTGAGTATTAAAAAAGTAAAAGTAACAGCAAGAATGAAAACTAGAGATTCTTGTTTAAGCTTTTAATCTCTAAAAACATGAAGTGAATGAACCACATACAAAGTTTTATCCTCCTTTAGAACTGTTTATGTTTAATTGTATTTAATTATCAAACTAGAGAACTAACTAAAGACTACTACCTAATGCCAGTATGCAACATTCTACTAAAAGTTGCAAAACCTCGGATTTAACTTAAGCAGAAGCTGATTTTCAAAATTGTGAGTGTCAAGCCTAGCTCTTTTGGGGCTAAAAATCAATCCTGCAGTGCCTGAAACACTGGTGTCTGAAACACAGGCCAGATATCCATCCAACTCTTTGCTGGCTTCATGTGTTGTCTGTTTCAAAGAAGTGAAAAAATCTTCATCATCAGATGAACTGTTGGCCACGGGTGCTCTTGATTCTGTGGCTGATTTTTGACTTCCTCCATTTTCTTCCACTGACTGTTATAATTTCCAGGTCAACAAAGAGTATAGAACCCAAGAGGTGACACTCTGATACTTTTTAGGCAACAGTCACTAGATGGCGCTCCGGTAGCGCGGCCGCCATAGAGTGCCCCAGGGATGACGCGTTTTTGTAGGCCAACCCGGAAGTTAGCGGCGCACGGGTTCCCTCGGTTGAAAGCCTATGCATTTTTCCCATAGACTTTTGGAAAATCGCAGAAAAATAAGCTCTGTTTAATAAAGGGTTATGACACTTACACGTTTTGTCTATCAAGATAATCTTTACAAGTTAACACAACATTTATAGATTTTGAAGCCTAAATAAAGTGGTCAGATCTAAAAGGCTAACAGTAGGCTATAAATGGACTACAGCACACCATGGTCGCGGATCAGCGTTGTCACCACCAAGCTTCCTCAAACTGTATTTAAAAAAAACTTTATTTACAAACATGCTCTTTGATTTTGATATGCGCTGTGTATGAATACTTATCCACTTTTTCATGAGAAATGCTGTCCAAATGTCCTGTTTGTCATGATGACGTCTAAAGTCCCCGCCAAATGAAGTAGTCCCTTTTAGCAATTTGTTAGCAACCGCCAATTTTAAGACACTGTAAAAGTTTAAAAAATCACAAGCGGGTTATAACTGGTGTGTTTTATGTCATAGATCAAAACGTGAAAGTATTTAGAGGCTTTGTTAACCACAGACCTTATTTCAGGCGATTTAGCAAAAACCCATTCAAAAAACCCATAGACTTGACGGCGATGGAACCGGAAGTCCTAAAATGCTAACTCGCTTCCGGGTTTTGCCTACAAAAACGCGTCATCCCTGGGGCACTCTATTATGGGGTGAAAATACTAACTGGAGCATTGAATCCTTCACATCTTACGCACCCAAAATCGGCGAATTTCACTGCCAAATCAGAAGCGCAGTAAAACAGTTTTTTAAATTAAGTCAGCAGTAAATTGTATGGCTCCTACAGTAAATGTTGTATTGTCTTATATACGTTTTATTTTACCAGTTGTGGAATCCAACCATTCATCCATCTGAGGTAACGTAGTTAGCCTACTTTATTGAGCATTTCCATTTTATGAAACTTTACACATTTATTAATAGTAAATTAATAATTAATACATTTAAGATCATCATATTTACAGCGATCAGTATATTTCAGACCTAGTGGAGTAATAATAATAATATCTAGGTCTGAATTAAAATAAGCTATATTGTACATTTTTATTGTACACCAGTTACTGTCGCTAATGTAAAGGTAGACAGCATCAAGTGTGTGTGTGTGTGTGTGTGTGTGAGAATGCACACACTGTAACGCGAGTACATTTCTTTGTTGTTTGGATAACCGTTCTGCTGTTGGCGCACGCGATATCCACATTTCCAGATTGCAGAGCCGATGTAATTGTAATAAGAAAGACTGTAAAAACCTTTAACCCTTTAAAGCACATTGTTGCAGAATTACAACATCACTTTCAACAATTTAAAAAAAGACCACATCTCTCAAGACCACATTTACATAGTTAATAGGTTCTATTGTTTGTCCTCACAATGCTATTGGATATAAGAAGTACCTGCAGATTTCGTGTCAAGCTCATCTCCTTTTTTTTACATGACTGGATTTGTCAAGATTCAAGTAAGTAAAATTCATTACACATTTCTTTTGTGTTTACTACAATGTCTAGAACACAGATATATTTAGTTATTTTGGAAAACATTAATTAAATTTGATTTAGAGATTAAGTCGGTGTTGTAATTCTACAACGTTGGGCTAGAGTGGTAGTCAAAATAGCCTGTGCTAATACACATTACATAAGGACACTGCACTTCTCACATGGTCATGAATAGAAATTTAAACTGAGATTTGAAATTACTTAGTTACTTGGTACTTAGTTTAGCTTTTACCATAATTTTATACCATAAGTGTTTTTTAACTTCTAAATGATCCTGAGATTTTTTTTATGAGTATTGCCTTAGTAGCAGTTTATAGCATTAGGAGCTCTGAATGATTTTGGGGGGATGCCTGTTGCATTGTTCAGAGACAGGTGTGAATGGTCTTGAACATGAACCTGTAAGTGCTCTGGGGGGATGCATGTGTTCCTTTAGTATGATAAGTAGAGAGCATAATAGGCCAGCCAGACAGTATTGTTTGAATGTAGTAGTGGAATTTTGATTAGCATTTGCATTGAAATTATAATACTTTGATGGATAATTCTTAGATCTCTACCCTCGACACATGGTCTACCACCCTGTCTATTCTTTCAGTTTATCTACAATATAAGACCTTTGTATTATTCACATTTTTTTACTTTTTCCATTTCAGAATGCCAAGATGTCATCGGAATACCCCCCACTGGATGTATGCAACGACATGACTGCACATTTCCCAGTAAAGACGAAGAGAGGATGCTGCAGACACTGCAATAATGTATACACAAATACACTGTAGCAAGTGCAATGTTCGCCTGTGCTTCTCAAATGAAAAGAACTGTCTTAGGGACTAAAAAATGCAAAACACAGACTTCATTCAAACCGCATTGAAAGTGATAGAAGAAAAAGTTTTGTAAATACACATTTTTTTCAATATTTTTATTAATAAATACTTATTCATAAAAATATGATTGTTGTGTGATTATTACTCATGATATATACTGTTATGGGGCAAAGTAAGTAATCAACCATGCAAATGAATGCTTAAATGCTCTGTATATCTGTTCAGACAAAGTGAGTACAAATACAGAAATTCTGCTCCTAACTAGGCCCAATGTTGCAATATTACAACATTTCCCTAAAAACTTACTAAAAAGTAAAAAATATGAAACATCTTTCATTTCTACATCATAGGCCTCCTAAAACAATATCTGAGAGGTCAAAATTTTTTTTTTACAGTTTTACAGGGTTAAGATATATGAAATATAAAATATGTAAACACATAAATGATGTTGGCATGGTAGCACATTTTCCACAACGGCACCTATCCAAAAAGGTATTTGTAATAATGGCAGAGGTCTGACTAATTTAGTGGCACTGGTTAGTGTCTATAGCTGATAATTATATATAAAATATATATACGATAGCAAATCAGAGCAACATGAAAAGCCGACAACATAGGCTAGCATTAGCTACATGATAATAACTGTAACAGCATACATAAACAAACTAAAGTACTGAATCCAGACACAATGTTTTAAACTAACCAATTGGAGACGTCCTGCTGTAGCCGCTGAGTTGCAACTTCTTCAATCCGGTGCTTCTCCATCCGGATCAGATTTTCTGGTCAAACTGAAAAGCTTGAACAACTGCGTGTCTACGAGCCATTGTGGTACATCCACTGTCAACATTAGCGCATGGTAAACTGGTTAAGGCCACACCCACCCTTCACCTTGCCCTGCCTCTCTCCTCATTAGCATTTAAAGCTACAGACCCAGAAATAGCGCGTCGTGAGGAAAGCTCATTGTTGGACCGGCTTGTAGTGGCTGCAATTCTGCACCAAGGCTGAATTTCAGGAAAGAAACTTCAGATACAGTACTAGGGACCACTTAGGCCTATATAAAAGCATCCAAAAAGTAGCATGTCATGGGACCTTTAAAGGTGGTACAGAGGATGTTTTGTTTTATACATTTTTGCAATATTACTTGAAACTGTCTTTACTAACTGATGAAAGACTATTTATTAGGTGCACTGAAAGTAATAATATTAATATACATCATCTGTGCACGAGGTAGGGCCTTAAAAACATCAGCCAATTGGCCCTCTGGCTTGTCAATCACTGCCATTGTGAGAGACGTGCGCGGATTGGCCCTCTGGCTTGTCAATCACTGCCATGACGTTCCTTGTGAGAGACGCGCGGCTGCACGCTCTAGTAACTTTCCACACTCCGCATGCAATGTTTTTGTCAGGAGACAGGAGTAACAACTGCAGATTATGAGTTACCTGCGGTGAGTCTGACATAATGAATCCACAGCTTTAGGTCGCGCACACACTTAACGATTGTAAGGCCGATTATGAATGTAAATTGATACTTATGACTGATCGCACTCAAACGCGTCCAGTCAGAGCCAGTTGCGTTCAGTCTGCGATTACAGTCGGTGTTCAAATTCCTTGTGAAAGTATATAAATCTGCTTCAGGAGCAGGAAACAATCGCTGTATGTTGAGCACAGTCTTAGAATGTTTTAGCTAGTCGTTAAATGTGTGCCCGGCTTAATAACACAGCGAATGCCGGTGGTAAACAAACACTGAAGGAGGGGGGTTGTTCTTCCACATGCGCTCATTTCAAAAACTTAGTCGACGAAAACATCCTCTGTACCACCTTTAAACAGATGTGTTTTTAGTCTAGATTTAAACTGACAGAGTGTGTCTGCTTCCCGAACAATGCTACGAAGATTGTTCCAGAGTTTAGGTGCCAAATAGGAGAAGGATCTACCGCCTGCGGTTGATTTTGATATTCTAGGTATTATCAGCTGGCCTGAATTCTGAGATCGCAATAGACATGAAGGACTATAATGCTTTAAGAGCTCGCTCAGGTACTGGGGAGCTAAACCATTTAGTTGTACTTCTCAGAAAGAGTGTTATAAATTAATCTTAAACACTGATTCCTTAATTTGTCAATTTTTGCAAGGCTAAACAAAGAGGTTTTGCTTTCTTATCCAAACAATCTCCATGACATGGTGATAACACTACAATTAATTCACTATACTGAAACCTCATCTTTTTTTGCTTGTGCCTTTTGCTAATATTTCACATTGTGACGTAGATGTTTGTGGAAGTTATATCTGGATTGGATTGAGGCATTTTCTTTAAGAGCTGCTCTCCAGGCAAAATTATATACCAGTTATCACTGTAAAGCTGCTTTGACACAATCTGCATTGTAAAAAGCGCTATATAAATAAAGGTGACTTGACTTGACTGATAGAAACAATACCACTGTCACATGTGTCATGTTTTCTGTGACCTAATTTTCCCCATTCTGTTTGATTAGTTATTTGATTTACCTGTGTCCCTGCCACGGAGAAAGTGCCAGCGAGCCCTGCTGAGTGCATTATGATGTCTGACCAGGTGCACAAGTCGGCAACAACGCCCATCCCCGAGAGAGTTTTAGTGGAGCTTGAGGGCTCAGAAGGAAGCCCCGCCCACACTCCCGCCACTGCGTGTGAGTGCAATATGGACACTGGGAGACAATTTGGTTATTTTGAGGATTTAATAGACTGGTTTACCAAGGATATTTCTGCAGACATGTCTTTCACCCCTGTATCTTCAGCGCCCACTGTATCTCCTGTGCTTCAAGTATCTCTAGTAACCTCTGTATCTCCTGAGCTCCAAGTATCTCCAGCAACCACTGTATCTCCTGTGCTCCAAGTATATCCAGTGACCCCTGTATCTCCTGTGCTTCAAGTATCTCTAGTGACCCCTGTATCTCCTGTGCTTCAAGTATCTCCAGCGGCCACTGTATCTCCTGTGCTTCAAGTATCTCCAGCGACCACTGTATCTCCTGTGCTTCAAGTATCTCCAGCGACCACTGTATCTCCAGCGGCCACTGTATCTCCTATGCTTCAAGTATCTTCAGCGCCCACTGTATCTCCTGTGCTTCAAGTATCTCTAGTAACCTCTGTATCTCCTGAGCTCCAAGTATCTCCAGCAACCACTGTATCTCCTGTGCTCCAAGTATATCCAGTGACCACTGTATCTCCTGTGCTTCAAGTATCTCCAGTGACCCCTGTATCTCCAGCGGCCACTGTATCTCCTGTGCTTCAAGTATCTCCAGCGACCACTGTATCTCCTGTGCTTCAAGTATCTCCAGCGACCACTGTATCTCCTGTGCTTCAAGTATCTCCAGTGACCCCTGTATCTCCAGCGACCACTGTATCTCCTATGCTTCAAGTATTTCCAGCAACCACTGTATCTCCTGTGCTTCAAGTATCTCCAGCGACCACTGTATCTCCTGTGCTGCAAGTATCTCCAGTGACCCCTGTATCTCCAGCGACCACTGTATTTCCTATGCTTCAAGTATCTCCAGCGACCACTGTATCTCCTATGCTTCAAGTATCTCCAGCGACCACTGTATCTCCTGTGCTTCAAGTATCTCCAGTGACTACTGTATCTTCTGTGCTTCAAGTATCTCTAGTGACTCCTGTATCTCCAGCGACCACTGTATCTCCTATGCTTCAAGTATCTCCAGTGACCACTGTATCTCCTGTGCTTCAAGTATCTCCAGCGACCACTGTATCTCCTATGCTTCAAGTATCTCCAGCGACCACTGTATCTCCTGTGCTTCAAGTATCTCCAGTGACTACTGTATCTTCTGTGCTTCAAGTATCTCTAGTGACCCCTGTATCTCCAGCGACCACTGTATCTCCTATGCTTCAAGTATCTCCAGTGACCACTGTATCTCCTGTGCTTCAAGTATCTCCAGCGACCCCTGTATCTCCTGTGCTTCAAGCATTTCCAGTGACCCCTGTATCTCCTGTGCTTCAAGTATCTCCAGTGACCCCTGTATCTCCAGCGACCACTGTATCTCCTGTGCTTCAAGTATTTCCAGTGACCCCTGTATCTCCTGTGCTTCGAGTATCTCCAGTGACCCCTGTATCTCCTGTGCTTCAAGTATCTCCAGTGACCTCTGTATCTCCTTTACCCCACATATCTCCAGCACCTCTTATGTCTGCAGATTCCCCACCCAGCCTCCCTTTCCCCCCTCCTCTATTTGACCAGCCTATTTCTATAGCTGCTACTCCTCTGGTTCCTGTCTGCCCCTCATCTCCTCCTCGCAGTACTGCGGATTCCTCATGGGGCTTCCAGTCTCCAGGCTGGCTTTGGCGTGAGGATCCCCTGTGTTCTTCTCCAGCCACAGAAACCCAGACTTCAACTGGGTTCTTTGATCCGTCAGTTTCGCCTTGGCTCATTGCGCTCTCAGTTCCACTGTGGCACGTCATCCCACCCGCTCTACCAGGCTTCCTCGTCTCACCGGCTGTGTCTTGGTCAGGCATTACCCTGGTACCACCTCGGGATTTCTGGCTGCTGGCTGCACTTCTGCCTTCCAATCCTTCTGGCTCCACCGGGCTCCGCCTTCCCTCCAGCTCCTCCATTATCCTTGGTCGCACTGGCTCCACAGCGATCTTTCATATCCCCATCTCCGCCTCTATCTCATGAGCTGTCAGCTCCACCTTGGCCCTCCGGACCTTCAGTGTCACCCAGGCTCTGTGTCTCTTCGGCTCCATCTGGTTCTCCACCACGGCTGGCAGCATCGCAGGAGAAAGCACCCCTGGCTCATTCCACCAAGTCTCCTCCATGACTTCTCCCTCCTGTGCCACCGCCAAGGAACATCTTGCTGACTGTGGCATGGGTCATCATCTGGCTCCCTCTGCTCCTGGCAGTCCCCTGGCTCCTCCCACCCTCCACTCCCCCTTGGACTTTTTTTGTTTTGCTGTGGACTTTAGTTGTTCCTGATATATATATATATATATATATATATATATATATATATATATATATATATATATATATATAATGTATATATACCTTGTGTTCTTCATTCCTTGTCTGTTCTTGTTTATGTTAAATGTGTATTTTGAATTTTCTTCCTGTTCCTATAATTAAATACTGCTCCTCGTATTCGCCTTTATCCCTGTGCCTTTTTGATACACGTCACGTAACAACCACAAAAGATGCTGCATCAGGAGCTTCTCTCCTGTGATCATCCTAAATTACACAAAGATCAGCAGTTGTGCTTGACATGCACATTCTGTCACTATTAATTCACCTTGAATATATTATGTTCCACAGAAGAAAGTAAGTCATACAGGTTTGGAACAACATCTGACTAAATGATCGATCATATTTGTTCATATCTGAACTAAGTTTGTGTCACAGAACAGTTTGTGTGTGTGTTTCTTGTTCCTTTTTGTCTGACCTTTAGAAAATGATTCATGAATTATGTTTGTGTTTTATAGTGGGGATCATTGTGGAGAGTTCAGAATTACAGCAGAACTACACAAATGTAGGTCTACACACAATCATTTAGTGATTTGATGCTGATTTGTCTCATTTAGTGAAATGTTTCTCTCTTCTTTTGTTCAGATGCCTGTGATCTCACACTGGATCCAAACACAGCATACACTCGTCTCATTCTGTCTGAGGAGAACAGGAAGATCACATATGTGGAAGATCATCAGCCGTATCCTGATCATCCAGAGAGATTTGATGATGTTTCTCAGGTTCTGTGTGGAGAGAGTCTGACTGAGCGCTGTTACTGGGAGGCTGAATGGAGTGGACGTGCTCGTATAGCAGTGGCCTATAAAGGAATCAGTAGGAAAGGATTGATTGAAGACTGTATATTTGGATACAATGACAAATCCTGGAGTCTGGACGGTTTTGATGACAGATTCACTGTCTGTCACAATAAGAACAGCACTACGATACATTTTGTCCGTTCATCCTCTAAGAGAGTAGGAGTGTATGTGGATGTGTCGGCCAGGACTCTGTCCTTCTACAGCGTCTCTGACACACACACACTCACACACTTACTCACACTAAACCCCACATTCACTGAACCCCTCTATGCTGGATTTGCAGTTTATCGTAACTCCTCCATGTCTCTGTGTGACATTAAACAACCTCCTGTGAGAAACATCAGAGATACACACACAACCGGGTGAGTGAAATATACTGTGTCTTAGTGAAGGATTTTTCCAGACTGTGATTAATAGTTCAATCCTCTGTTCTTCATTCATCACTAAACACTAGAATGGATGATATTAGATTTTTTGCTGATACCTGATATGCCCATACTGATAGTCAGCATATTTTGGCCGATAGCAGATGCCAATACTGATGCGGGGCCACTGAAGGGGCTGTAGCTTAATACGGAGCAGAAAGAGAAAAAACTGCACATTCAACAGGCTGATGAAGAGAACTTTTAGTGTGAGAAAGAATATATAAAAAAGCATTACTTAGCATGCATTTGTTAGATGTGTATTTTGAGTTTTCTGCCTGTTCTTATCATTAAATACTACTCCTCCTATTCGCCTTCGTCCTTGTGCCTTATTGACTCACATGTCACGTAACAGAAGAATGCACCAACACAGTTTATATTGCGGCATTTTCTTTAGTTTAATTATTTTGTTCGTCACCATGGACCCTGCGGTTTCCCTATTATGCCTGGAGCAGAAGGACCGCTCCCTGGAGTTACACACCATGGACTTTTTGGAGTTGGTGTGCCTCACACACTATCCTGACCGATCTTTCGATTGAAGGCCATGTTACTAGCATCTGTAAAACTGCATTCTTCCATCTTAAAAATATATCTAAACTACGACATATGCTCTCAATGAAGAATGCAGAACAGTTAGTTCATGCGTTCATGACCTCAAGGCTAGATTACTGTAACGCTCTACTGGGTGGTTGTTCCTCCCGCTTGATAAATAAACTACAGCTCGTACAAAATGCAGCAGCTAGAGTTCTTACTAGAACTAGGAAGTATAACCATATTAGCCCAGTTCTGTCAACACTGCATTGGCTTCCTGTTAAACATCGTATAGATTTTAAAATCTTGCTAATTACTTACAAAGCACTAAATGGTTTAGCTCCCCAGTACCTAAGCAAGCTCTTAAAGCATTATAGTCCTTCATGTCTATTGCAATCTCAGAATTCAGGCCAGCTGATAATACCTAGAATATCAAAATCAACTGCAGGCGGTAGATCCTTCTCCTATTTGGCACTTGATCATCCATTGTGAAGACATCATCAACACGACAGCCAGTGCCACAGTTCCTCAACAAACCGTCCATACTGGCGTGATGAATACGATCCTCAACTGGATGGAACTGAAATAAATACTTTGAATGTTGCAATCCTATCAGACTTATAGATAGTAATCTGAATCTTAACAAAGCACTGTTCGCCAGAGGAGAACTGGCCCCCCGACTAAGCCTGGTTTCTCCCAAGGTATTTTTCTCTCCATTTTAACAACTATTTGCCACTTGTTTGCCACCTGATGTCACCTGTTGGAGTTTGGGTTCCTTGCCGCTGTCGCCTTTGGCTTGCTTAGTTGGGGACACTTGACATTTGACTTGACATTTGACATTCAACAATGCTTTGATCTGCCTGCATTGACACTATTGTTTAACAGCTGCTGTGCAGCCAAAAATATGTGCCACTTATCAATGTAAAGCTGCTTTGAACCAATCTGCATTGTAAAAAGTGCTATATAAATAAAGGTGACTTGACTTGACAGAGCCTATCAGCACCGCTCCACCTAACCCAGCTCCCAGTCAGCTTACGCCCAGCCAGACGGAGCTAAAGCCTGATTCCACCGCAGACACGGAGAGTGCGCCTGCCACGGAGACAGTGCCTGCGAGCCCTGCTGAGCCGTGTTTCACCCCCGAGCCAGAGCCTGTTATGATGTCTGATCAGGTGCGCGACAACAACAACGCCCATCCCCAAGCGAGTTTTAGTGGAGCCTGAGACTGCTGTGCAGCCAGTGCGACCGAGGATTACGGAGGAGCTGGAGGGAAAGCATCACCCTGGTTCCACCTCGGGATTTCTGGCTGCTGGCTACATCTCTGCCTTCTAATCCTTCCGGCTCCACCGGGCTTTGCCTTCTCTCCAGCTCCTCCGTAATCCTCGGTTGCACTGGCTGCACAGCGGTCTTCCGTATCCCCATATCCATGAGCTGTCAGCTCCACCTTGGCCCTCTGGACCTTCAGTGTCACCCAGGCTCTGTGTCTCTTCGGCTCCATCTGGTTATCCACCACGGCTGGCAGCATCGCAGGAGAAAGCACCCCTGGCTCGTTTCACCAAGTCTCCTCCATGGCTCCTCCCTCCTGCGCCGCCGCCAAGGAACATCTTGCTGACTGTGACTGTGGCCTGGGTCATCATCTGTCTCCCTCTGCTCCTGGCTGTCCTCTGGCTCCTCCCACCCTCCACTCCCCCTTGGACTTTTGTTCTTCTCCTCTTTGCCCCAAAAGATGCTGCATCAGGAGCTTCTGTCCTGTGATCATCGCACATTACACAAAGATCACCAGTTGTGCTTGATAACATGCACATTCTGTCACCATTAATTCACCCTGTATATATTATGTTCCACAGAAGAAAGTAAGTCATACAGGTTTGGAACAACATCAGACTAAATGATCGATCATATTTGTCTGAACTAAGTTTGTGTCACAGAACAGTTTGTGTGTGTGTTTCTTGTTCCTTTTTGTCTGACCTTTAGAAAATTATTCATGAATTATGTTTGTGTTTTATAGTGTGAATCATTGTGGAGAGATCAGAAATACAGAAGAACTACACAAATGTAGGTCTACACACAATCATTCAGTGATTTGATGTTGATTTGTCTCATTTAGTGAAATGTTTCTCTCTTCTTGTGTTCAGATGCCTGTCATCTCACACTGGATCCAAACACAGCATACACTCGTCTCATTCTGTCTGAGGAGAACAGGAAGATCACATATGCGGAAGATCATCAGCCGTATCCTGATCATCCAGAGAGATTTGATGAAGTTTCTCAGGTTCTGTGTCAAGAGAGTCTGACTGGACGCTGTTACTGGGAGGCTGAATGGAGTGGACGTGCTCGTATAGCAGTGGCCTATAAAGGAATCAGCAGGAAAGGATTGAGTGACTGTATGTTTGGATCTAATGACAAATCCTGGAGTCTGGACTGCTCTGATGACAGATTAACTGTCTGTCACAATAAGAACAGCACTACGATACATTTTGCCTGTTCATCCTCTAAGAGAGTAGGAGTGTATGTGGACGTGTCGGCCAGGACTTTGTCCTTCTACAGCGTCTCTGACACACACACACTCACACATTTACTCACACTAAACCCCACATTAACTGAACCCCTCTATGCTGGGTTTGCAGTTTATCATAACTCCTCCATGGCTCTGTGTGACATTAAACAACCTCCTGTGAGAAACAACAGTGATACACACAGAATCGGGTGAGTGAAATATACTGTCTTAGTGAAGGATTTTTCCAGACTGTGATTAATAGTTCAATCTTCTGTTCTTCATTCATCATTAAACACAAGGGATGCATGATATTAGATTTTTTGCTGATACCTGATATGCCCATATTTGTCAGCATATTTTGGCCGATAGCAGATGCCAATACCGACGCGGGACCAAGCCACTGAAGGGGCTGTAGCTTAATACGGAGCAGAAAGAGAAAAACTGCAGCAATTAGATGAACATGAAAAACAGCTGGTTCAGAAGTATCGGTCAAGTCTATGGGATCAGATTCCCGCCAATAGTATTGCGGTCACGGATCAAAAAATAATAAGCATGAATCAAAAATGTAAAAACACATGTAAAAATATATACAGTAGATGGACAACCAAAATGGGTATTACCGCCGCGCATACCGCCGCCGCAGGGCCGTTGCGTTAACTGAAATTCAGTCGCGTGTAAAAAACTACCGCCAGGTGGCGCAAAGGGACGGATTGGAAAGTGACTGTAATAATAAAATGTCGGTTTGTAAACGGAGACGAAAGGACGAAGTAAAACAACGATAACATTATAATATAACCTTTTAACATCCTTAAAAACCATTAGAAAATTTAAAGTGAGTTAATTTCAAAACGTGGGGTTGTCTATGCATCAAAAATTAAAAGAAAGACCTTTACATTAAACAGTCATTACTAGGCATATATATATATTAGGAGCACACACACACAGATTAAAAATGTAATATTTTCATTCTGGTTTGCTCTTAGCAAAAAAAACAAAAAAAACAAATCCTTCAAGTTCCATATGCGGAGCGAAATGAGAACGGTCCAGCATTAAGACCGCATTAAGAGCAATAATTCTTATTAACTGCTATTGTTCTTGATTTTTTTTTTTTTATTGTTCTTGATTTTTTTTTTTTTTTGCTATGTAATGTTTAGTGATTTTGATATCGCAAACTAAAATACCGGCAGGAATAAATACAGTAGGTGGACAACCAAAATGGGTATTAAAATGGGTCGCGTGTAAAAAACTACCGCCAGGTGGCGCAAAGGGACGGATTGGAAAGTGACTATAATAATAAAATGTCGGTTTGTAAACGGAGATGAAAGGACGAAGTACAACAACAATAACATTATAATATAACATTTTAACATCCTTAAAAACCATTAGAAAATTTAAAGAGAGTATTTCAAAACGTGGGATAGTCTTAGGCAACAAACACAAAGTCTTACTGCATGCTATTGTCATTAAACAGTCATTACTAGGCATATATATATATATATATATATATATATATATATATATATATATATATAGGAACACACACACACTGATTAAAAATTTAATATTATCATTCTGGTTGGCTCTTAGCAAAAAAAATAAAAAATCCTTCAAGTTCCATATGCGGAGCGAAATGAGAACGGTCCAGCATTAAGACCGCATTAAGAGCAATAATTCTTATTAACTGCTATTGTTCTTGATTTTTTTTTTAATTGTTCTTGATTTGATTTTATTTATTTATTTATTTTTGGCTATTAGGCTATATAGGCTATGCTATGTAACGTTTAGTGATTTTGATATCGCAGACTTAAATACCGGCAGGAATAAATATTTAAGCTAATTTACTCATTAAAACCAAAGGTGTTCATCAGTGATTGTACGTCAAGAGCAAGGACACGTTGTGTGCATTTTGTTTTGTGCTTTTACCAGAACGAAACGCTGGATTGTCTGTGTGAAAACTGCGCGTGTGCACGAGCGCCAAGAGAACTGATAACAGCAGCAACGAGCACTGGCCATGATTTCAGAAACAACACATTCCAGCGGATAGATCGCCTCTTATTTAACACAGACCTACGAATTTATTGTCGAATTGAGATATTTCTTTCTTTTTAGGTACAATTATTCGCTGAGTTTAAGTTCACTTTTGAGACGTTTCAGATTCTCGCAGAGAAACAGCTGAAAGCGCACCCTGTTTTTATTTTATTTTTCAAATGTACAAGGTTTTGTTGTTATTGTGAGGGTACACAAATAAAAGTAGACCATTTGTAGTCTTGCACTAATCTGTAGGCTATCGCCAAAAATGACGGAAGGCCTGTTTTGAGTTGTTTCCGCTGTCATGAGGAAAAAATCCATCAGAACGCGCCGGCGCTTTCGTCGGCCAGAGGGATAAAAATGTAGCCAATTTAGATTCATATTTATATTTAAATATTGCGCTATTGCCTATTATTATTATTATTATTATTATTATTATTACTATTATTATTATTATTTTAAATTTCACCTATGTTCATTATGAAAAGGGAATAGCATGACGGATGCGCAATGTTGGGAGACATGCAGCAGGTCAGACATAAGTTTGACCACTTCACTAAGTTTTGTTATATAGTAAGTCTTTGTTTAAAGTGAATTTCGTTTTGTAGAAATTGTATCTTAATTTCAATCAATGTTTCATCAAGCAATTGCCTATATTTAATAATTAGGAAGAAAACCAAGAACGTCGGGTGTGGAATGGATTGAAGTGCGTAACAAACGAAACCATGTTTCCGCGGCCTTTGATTAAGGCTGAAGCAATAGACGCCTTTCTGTTTTAATTAAATTTATTTATTACTTTATTACATGTCTTTATTACTTTAATAATTGATAAGATGTTTTTGGTCGAACAATAGCCTATATTTTAGCTGGTTCAGTTAGACACAAATTTGCGTATGGCTTATTGTGCAAACTTTTTTTTCCTACCACACGCCAAACTCATAACATTTCTTGCAGATTTAAAAACAACAACAACAACAGAAAAAAAAAAAAAAAAAAAAACACGACGCTCCGACTTTTAAAAAATCCCTCCTTGCTCCAGTCAAAACTTCGCACATACGCAGACGCTGGTAAACGAGGGTTGATTCCATTCGGAACTTCTGCAAATCCCCATAACACAAACAAATAAAGAAACTTACTGCAAATACTCATAACAGAGTCTAACAATTGTGTATTTCGTCAGCTTATTTCATATGATCAGATCAGGATGTTAAAATTAACAAAAAGCACCAAGATTGCAAAAAGGTCTGTCACACGCATAGCTTAGGCTAATATTTTGAGTCTCCCGCCCTCTGGATTAATGGCTTTGGTGACAAACATTTTAAACAAAGCGCCCTTTCCCCTATCTCGAACTTGTCAAGTGTTGCAGAGCAAGCACTGTTAGGTTGGGTGAGTGCTTTTTATACACTCAAGATAATGTAAACATTATACATTGATATATAAATGGAACACAATCGGTTTGTTGTTTTTGTTTGTTTTTCTTTAACATTTTTATTTTATTTCTTTGTCTTTAAGGAACATTGGATGGCAGTAAAGATTCTGTACAGTTATTGTTCTAATAATACGGAGCCATAATGTTACATATCTTGGTCAATTATTTCGAGCTGCTTTACAGCTTAACCACAGTTTGCAACATCAGCAGTTATTGAAATAAACTGAATCAACACAGATCTGCTGATATAAATAAATAGGCCTAAATAAATAGCAAAAAACAAGATTGGGTTTGTACGGTTCATTTGAACTATAATTTAATAATTTATGTTATGATGTTATAGAGGTACAATGTACAGATGCCTATATGTTTTGCATAAAGTAAGAATATTTAATAAAGAATCTTAAACTTCCAGTGTTAAACATGTTCTCATCATTTTGCTCTAACTGCAGTCAAAATACAAATAGGCCTATAAAATATTCATATGCATTGTGTAGCCCATTGTGGAGAGTCAGATTAGGCGCTAACTATCTATAGCAGAAACTTTATCTTAATAGCACTTGTTGAATAACAAAATGTTGATTATTGGAATATCAACATTTTTTTTGTTCGTAATTGTGTAGCTTATGGCATGACATTTCTTTTTGTAATGTTTATGAGCGTGTTAATGGATACAAACTGCACAATTGCAGTTTATCAGATTGTTGCATAGCTAATTGCACAATATGGTTGAAACATTAACACATTAAAATCTCTGTCTGATAATCATACAGTAGTTAACATGAACCCTTTGTAAGCGATGTGTTACCATTACATCATGGGCGTACGGGACACCCCCTCAGCCCCCACCCTATGATGGGCCCCGTCGCAGATTATTTACCAGCCTTTGCTTTTTTTAGAACTAAACTCAATTGACTAAAGATAAAAATAAAGCATCCAAATGAATCCCAAAAATGCAAGCAGAATACCATAAAAAAATAGTGCTAAATTACCACAAAAGGGGGAAAAATTCACTGTTGTTTCCATCGCAGTTTGTAAGGTAGCCAAGACAACAGCAAGCTTTGATGCGCTGTGCTACTGTGTTACTAGCGGTGGTGTATCGAGACAAATAAATAATAAATAAAAAATAAATATGTTCGGTCTTTGCTGAGATATTATTATTATTATATATTGCCCAAACGTAAATATCCTAGCCAATAAGTCTAGAGTTAGGCTATTTCTTTATTCTTTTACTGTAAATACATGAATTTAGTTTAGGCCTATATCATTTGATGCACTGATCGAAATTACTGAAAATTTGTGGCCGAAACGGCAATTTACGCGCTTTTCTAGAAGGGAACCTTATATAGCCTAACCTAACGCAAATTTGTGTCTAACTTAGAATTTAGACCAGCTAAAATATATTGTTTGACCAAAACATCTTATCAATTAATTAAGTAATACAGACATGTATTTAAGAAATTTAATAAAAACAGAAAGATGTCTATTGCTTCAGCCTTATTTAAAGGCCGCGGAAACATGAGTTCGTTTGTTACGCACTTCAATCCATTCCACACCCGACGTTCATGGTTTTCTTCCTAATTATTAAATATAGGCAAATGGTTGATGAAACATTTATTGAAATTAAGATACAATTTCTACAAAACGAAATTCACTTTAAAGAAAGACTTACTATAAAACAAAACTTAATAAAGTGGTCAAACTTATGTCTGACCTGCTGCATTTGTCTCCCAACATTGCGCATCCGTCATGCTATTCACTTTTCATAATCAACATTGGTGACATCTTAAAAAAAAAAAAAAAATTAGTTTATAGCCCAATATTTAAATATAAATGTGAAACTAAATTGGTTACATTTTTATCCCTCTGGCCGACGAAAGCGCCGGCGCGTTCTGATGGATTTTCTCCTCATGACAGATACAACTTAAAACAGGCCTTCCGTCATTTTTGGCGATAGCCTACAGATTAGTGCAAGACTACAAATGGTCTACTTTTATTTGTGTACCCTCACAATAACAACAAAACCTTGTACTTTTGAAAAATAAAATAAAATAAATAAAAAACAGGGTGCGCTTTCAGCTGTCTCTCTGCGAGAATTTGAAACGTCTCAAAAGTGAACTTAAACTCAGCGAATAATTGTACCAAAAAAGAAAGAAATATCTCAATTCGACAATAAATTCGTAGGTCTGTGTTAAATAAGAGCCGATCTATCCACTGGAATGTGTTGTTTCTGAATTTGTATTTGATATTTTAAGGAATAGAATACACTCCTGCATTTAAATGCGGCTGCAGGAGTTGCAGTTTTTTATGACGTTTTATTAATCCGTCCATTCTTTTTAGTTTCAATAATTTAGCTAAATCGTGCCTTAATAATGGGAGCGAAATTATTCAGTGACTCACGTTTTACTAAAATAAAGGATATAATTCATGAAACACGCAACAATTTCTTAATCAGTGTCCAAACAGATATATTTTTCCTAAGTAGTCAAATAAAGGACAGGTAACGAATAACAAAGTATGTGCATGTCAAAAATCCATGCTGTTTTATTAAAGGAGTTTAAAATGTAATTAAAAAATGTATTTGTGACAAATATCGGCCTAATATATGAGAAAATTGACATTTTGCATAAAGATAATGTGCTTTGATGCATTTGTTGGATAACATGTGGTTAAAGCGCCACTCAGCGGTCAAAAGCTGCAAATGCACTTTGCGACGCGGCGGCGGCACGCGCGGCGGTAGAAACACCGTTTTGGATGGCCACCTACTGTAGCACAAACTTAAAAAAATAATGCAAAATGATCGGAATGGCAAAGAATGTGGTCACGGATCAAATTGTAATAAGCGTAAATCGAAAAATTAAAAGCATATTTCAGAAAATAACAAGCATGAATCAATTTTAAACACATTAAAAATGATATTGCACAAATCTTAAACTTGTGTTTATGCGTTCTTAAAAGATGTTTTCCTTGCTTTTATTACTCTTTTCTTTCTGCTCTCTTACATTTTCTGCTCATATTTTACTCTTTTGTGCGCTTGTGCTGTTTTTCTCTTTGCTCTTCTTTCTACGTTTTGCTCTTGCGTTTCCAAATGTTGCAGTTTGAGTTTCATGTAAATTAGGCCGGGCTTAAGTGCCACCATTGGTCAACTAGTTCTAGATTGACAGCTCCTCCTCTAGCAAATCAATCGAAGAGAGGGAGATGAAATCACTTCAATGCAACTCATGGCTGCTGATGCTCACACTCATACTAGATAACAGTTTAATCTGAAACTTTATAAAGACTTTAAATCTGTAAAGTTATTTGAACTATAGACAAATAATTCCTCTTTTTGAGATACTCTTTTTATTGTGCAGTCTACTTATGATTGTTAATCTTTATGTTCATAATGGTATTTGGTGTTAAAATATTAGGCTTCTTGGCTCATGGTGCTAATATGCTAAGGCTACTGTAGCTAATATACTTCTTAATTGTTGTTAAACGATCATGGGTAAATTAATTCTAAGACTGAATGTATCGTCTCTGCATTGACTACGATAGTGTTACAGAGAAGATACAGAAACCAGGTGAATTTGATATGCAGTGATTTATTCACACATTTATTGTGTTTATTTACAACTACATAATTGCACAATACTATAAGATTAATGTTTTAAATATAAATAAATAAAAACAAATGTATAGATCAGGGATAGACAACATCATCTGGAATTCATTAATGAAACACTGCTGTGTTGCTCAGAGACTAGCGAAGCTGTTCTGCTGTGACTTTGTTTGATACTCCTTTCATCAAAATAGTGCAAAAACACACTCAAAATTAACATACAGCTATATTGATTTATACAACAGCTCAATAAATATTTTCAATTGTTCTAATATTGGGGAAAACACTGATGTGAAGGCTATTGCTTAACTTTATAATTTTATAATCTCAGTGTTAAAATGTGATCAAATTCATAAACCAACACCCATGTCAATGACATACTGTACAAGGAAGACAAAATCTATAAATCTGTTCACAGGAAAACAATACATGACAAAATATGCACAGTTTACAATTACGAGCAATATACAATGATCTAAACCAGTTCCAAACTTTTCAGAGTGGAGTACCCCCTGAGACATTGCATCCTTCTGCGTACCCCCTCTCTTCCACTTAGATTGTAAATTTTCCATTAAGGTACAATATTTGCCCCCTAAATTGCCTTTCTAGTGCAGTGTTTAATCTTCATGAATACATTACAACATTAATAATGTTTTAAATTAAAAAAAAATGTTCAATAGAGAAATATGCATTGCTAAAAACGTGAAAAGTGATTATGTTAAATACTAAAACCGGCAGTAGATCGACGGTAAGTCACTGTCTTAATGTGTGAGTCATCATCAAGTCATTCATTCAAAGAAGCAAGTGACTGTATTTATGAATGAATCATTGAATCATGACTTTCACAAACAATTCATTCAAAGTTGCAGATTCGTTCTCGTGTTGTAATCCTGCTGTTGTTTTCATTGGAAAATAGTGCAAATACTGACAATACTGTGAAGAATAACACTTAATATTACTTGTTGAACTGTTGTGTAGATATTTGGATTTGCATTCTTGCTCGTATAATGTTATCAACATTAAAAACAAGAACTCACAAAAGGTAGGCTATGTTTTGTATCAAGAGTTTGAATCTTAAATTGATATTTATGCCCGTTTTGTGCCAGGCTGTTCTTCATGCTAGTCAGTGCTAAATGTGCAGGTATAGAATGGCAGTGTGTAGCGCGATTTGCTCAGGCAGTTTACCCCAGCTCGGAAATTGCCAGCTGTGATGGTTATCTTCTCCTGTGTGAGTGTGAGCATCAGTAGCCATGATTCACACTGAAGTGATGTCATCTCCCTCTCTTCGATTGATTTGCTAGAGGAGGAGCTGTCAATCTAGAACTAGTGGACCAATGGTGGCACTTAAGCCCGGCCTAATTTACATGAAACTCGAACTGCAACATTTGGAAATGCAAAAGCAAAACGTAGAAAGAAGAGCAAAGAGAAAAACAGCACAAGCGCACAAAAGAGTAAAATATGAGCAGAAAATGTAAGAAAGCAGAAAGAAAAGAGTAATAAAAGCAAGGAAAACATCTTTTAAGAACACATAAACACAAGTTTAAGATTTGTGCAATATCATTTTTGATGTGTTTAAAATTTCGATTCATGCTTGTTATTTTCTGAAACATGCTTTTAATTTTTTGATTTACGCTTATTACATTTTGATCCGTGACCACATTCTTTGCCATTCCGATCATTTTGCATTATTTTTTTAAGTTTGTGCCATATATTTTTACATGTGTTTTTAAATTTTTGATTCACGCTTATTATTTTTTGATCCTTGACCGCAATACTATTGGCGGGAATCTGATCCCATACAAGTCACCTTTATTTATATAGCACTTTTTATAATGCATAGCAGCTCTTAAACAATGGTGTCAATGCAGGCAGATAAAACCACTGTTGAATATCAAATGTCAGAATGAACCAAAATGAGAATGAACACAGCATGAATACAAAACATTTATTTCTAATCTAAGAGGCAATAAAGGAATCAAAACACAAAATTTCATAAAACCACTCCACCCTAGATTCAAACCCACTATCACTATCTGTGTATTTTGAGTTTTCTGCCTGTTCCTATCATTAAATACTACTCCTCGTATTCGCCTTCGTCCTTGTGCCTTATTGATACACACGTCACATAACAGAAGAACTCACCAACACAGTTTATATTGCGGTGTTTTCTTTAGTTTATTTATTTTTTCGTCACTATGAACCCTGCGGTTGCCCTATTATGCCTGGAGCAGAAGGACCGCTCCCTGGAGTTACACACCATGGAATTTTTGGAGTTGGCGTGCCTCACACACTATCCTGACTGCTTGCTCTGTGTGTTCTTCATCTCCAGCCTCAGCTAGCGGTCCCGGGCACGCCTCCCAGGGAGCGGTCCTCGTGAAGATTTCACCGCATGTGTGGATTGGGTGCTGTTAAACAACAACTCAGCATTCACCATCGGCCCAGCAGAGCCTATCAGCACCACTCTACCTAACCCAGCTCCCAGTCAGCTTACGCCCAGCCAGATGGAGCTAAAGCCTGATTCCGGAGCCTGCGCCTGCCACGGAGAAAGTGCCAGCAAGCCCTGCTGAGCCGTGTTTCACCCCGGAGCAAGAGTCCGTTATGATGTCTGACCAGGTACGCGAGTCAGCAACAACGCCCATCCCCGAGGGAGTTTTAGTGGAGCTTGAGGGCTCCGGAAGGACGCCCCACCCACACTCCCGCCACTGCGTGTGAGTGCAATGTGGACACTGGGAGACAATTTGGTTATTTAGAGGATTTAATAGACTGGTTTACCGAGGTTATTTATGCAGACACCCCTATGTCTTTCAGCCCTGTATCTCCAGCGACCCCTGTATCTCCTATGATTCAAGTATCTCCAGTGACCCCTGTATCTCCAGTATCCCCTGTATCTCCTGTGCTTCAAGTATCTCCAGTGACCCCTGTATCTCCAGTAACCCCTGTATCTCCTGTGCTTCAAGTATCTCCAGTGACCCCTGTATCTCCTATGCTTCAAGTATCTCTAGTGACCTCTGTATCTCCTGTGCTCCAAGTATCTCCAGCAACCACTGTATGTCCTGTGCTTCAAGTATCTCCAGCGACCCCTGTATCTCCTGTGCTCCAAGTATCTCCAGCGACCCCTGTATCTCCTGTGCTTCAAGTTTCTCCAGCAATTCCTGTATCTCCTATGCTTCAAGTATCTCCAGTGACCCCTGTATCTCCTATGCTTCAAGTATCTCCAGTGACCCCTGTATCTCCTATACTTCAAGTATCTCCAGTGACCCCTGTATCTCCAACAACCACTGTATCTCCTGTGCTTCAGTATCTCCAGTGACCCCTGTATTTCCTGTGCTCAAAGTATCTCCAGTGACCCCTGTATCTTCTGTGCCCCACTTATCTCCAGCACCTCTTATGTCTGCAGATACCCGCCCAGCCTCCCTTTCCCCCCTCCTCTATTTGACCAGCCTATTTCTATATCTGCTACTCCTCTGGTTCCTGTCTACCCCTCGTCTCCTCCTCGCAGTACTGCGGATTCCCCGTGGTGCTTCCAGTCTCCAGGCTGGCCTTGGCGTGAGGATCCCCTGTCTTCTCCTCCAGCCACAGAAACCCAGACTCCACCTGGGTCCTTTGATCCATCAGTTTCGACTTGGCTCATTGCGCCCTCAGCTCCACCGTGGCACATCATCCCACCCGCTCCACCAGGCTTCCTCATCTCACCGGTTGCGCCTTGGTCAGGCATTACTGTGGTACCACCTCGGGATTTCTGGCTGCCGGCTGCACCTCTGCCTTCCAATCCTTCTGGCTCCGCCGGGCTCCGCCTTCCCTCCAGCTCCTCCATTATCCTTGGTCGCACTAGCTCCACAGTGGTCTTTCGTATCCCCATCTCCGCCTCTATTTCATTGGCTGTCAGCTCCACCTTGGCCCTCCGGACCTTCAGTGTCACCCAGGCTCTGTGTCTCTTCAGCTCAGTCTGGTTCTCCACCACGGCTGGCAGCGTTGCAGGAGAAAGCACCCCTGGCTCGTTCCACCAAGTCTCCTCCATGGCTCCACCCTCTTGCTGACTGTGGCCTGGGTCATCATCTGGCTCCCTCTGCTCACAGGTGGGAGGGGACGATCTGTCATGTTGTGTTTTTTTGTGACCTATTTTTCCTCATTCTGTTTGTTTAATCATTTGATTCACCTGTGTCCCATTCATTATTTTAAGTTTCCTTTGTTTGCTTGATTGATTAAATACTACTTCCCGTATTCGCCTTTGTCCTTGTGCCTTTTTGATACACCCATCACTTAACAACCACAAAAGATGCTGCATCAGGAGCTTCTGTCCTATGATCATCCTAAATTACACAAAGATCAGCAGTTGTGCTTGATAACATGCACATTCTGTCACTATTAATTCACCCTGTATATATTATGTTCCACAAAGGAAAGTAAGTCATACAGGTTTGGAACAACATCAGACTAAATGTTCGATCATATTTGTCTGAACTAAGTTTGTGTCACAGAACAGTTTGTGTGTGTGTGTGTTTCTTGTTCCTTTTTGTCTGACCTTTAGAAAATTATTCATGAATAATGTTTGTGTTTTATAGTGTGGATCATTGTGGAGAGTTCAGAATTACAGCAGGAGTATACAAATGTAGGTCTAGTCTACACACAATCATTTAGTGATTTGATGCTGATTTGCCTCATTTAGTGAAATGATTCTCTCTTCTTGTGTTCAGATGCCTGTGATCTCACACTGGATCCAAACACAGCATACGCTCGTCTCATTCTGTCTGAGGAGAACAAGAAGATCACATATGTGGAAGATCATCAGCCGTATCCTGATCATCCAGAGAGATTTGATGTTTCTCAGGTTCTGTGTGGAGAGAGTCTGACTGGACGCTGTTACTGGGAGGCTGAATGGAGTGGACGTGCTCGTATAGCAGTGGCCTATAAAGGAATCAGTAGGAAAGGATTGATTGACTGTATGTTTGGATCTAATGACAAATCCTGGAGTCTGGACTGCTTTGGTAAAAGACTAACTGTCTGTCACAATAAGAACATAACTGAGCTGCGTTTCATTCGTTCATCCTCTAATAGAGTAGGAGTGTATGTGGACGTGTCGGCCAGCACTCTGTCCTTCTACAGCGTCTCTGACACACACACTCTCACACACTTACACACATTCAACACCACATTCACTGAACCCCTCTATGCTGGATTTAGGCTTTATCCTGATTCCTCAGTGTCTCTGTGTGACATTAAACAGCCTCCTGTGAGAAACAACAGTGATACACACACAACCGGGTGAGTGAAATATAGGGCTGCACGATATATCGCATGAGATTGTCACGCGCATTTCGTCAGTAAAGCCGGTTCCCTGATTACCGCTAAAAGATGAATCGCCTTCGATAATGAACGCGATATTGCGTGGCTTTTCAGTGATCTACGGCTCTGTCTATTAAATGCCGCTCCATTTGAAAGCAGGTGATGGCGATTTAGCGTTAATCAGGGAACCGGCTTTACTGACGAAATGCGCGTGACAATCTCATGCGATATATCGTGCAGCCCTAGTGAAATATATTGTGTCTTAGTGAAGGATTTTTCCAGACTGTGATTAATAGTTCAATCCTCTGTTCTTCATTCATCACTAAACACAAGGGATGCATGATATTAGATTTTTTGCTGATACCTGATATGCCCATATTTGTCAGCATATTTTGGCCGATAGCAGATGCCAATACCGACGCAGGACCAAGCCACTGAAGGGGCTGTAGCTTAATACGGAGCAAAAAGACTGCAGCAATTAGATGAACATGAATACAGAATACAGTTTAAATGTCATGGATTATTTATTTTATTATGCGCTGCCTACAGGTCATGAGATCTGAAAATTGGATATTTTGGCCAATAACCTATGAACAATTCAGGTTCAGAATTATTGATCAAGTCAAGTCACCTTTATTTATAAAGCGCTTTTTACAATGCAGATTGTGTCAAATCAGCTTTACGGTGATAACTGGTATATAATTTTGGCTGCACAGCGGCTCTTAAAGAAAATGTTGTCAATGCAGGCAGATGCAAAACACTGTTGAATATCAAATGTCAGAATGAACTAAAATGAGAATGACACAGCGTGAATACAAAACATTTATTTCTAATCCAAGAGGCAATAAAGGTATCAAAACATACAATTTCATAAAACCACTCCACCCTAGATTAAAATCCACTATCTTTGTATAAGGTGGCTTTACACATTGAGCTACTTGAGGAAGCATATTGGCTGTTGAAGAGAACATTTAGTGTGAGAAAGAGAATACAAAAAAAGCATTACTTAGCATGTTAACCAGATTAGCATGCTAAGCTAATTTAATGCTAATGAAGCTTATGGATAACCTGATAGCTGGAGAGCCATATTAGAAAGAATGTCAACTGGTTAGCATGTTAAGGAATTAGCATGCTAAGCTAACCTACATAAGACAATAAAACACAAGCAAGGTCACATTCAGAGATAAATACCTTGGGAACGGTAGCGGACATCAAAAATCTGTTCAGTCATTTCTGTGCGGCTCATTCCAAAGATCATCTGAGCTGATTTTGGACAAAATTGAACAACATGTGTAGGAGGAGTAGCAAAACAACTGTTTTTCATTTACTTTAAAATGGAGGACAGGTACATTTAAGGAAAATGACAAATGACACATCGTCGGAATCGGCACAAGCCAGGGAATTAAATGACAAACAATACAAATTGGACAATGTTTTCAAAAGTTATAACCGTTTTTGCAAATATTGTTTTATCTGTGGAACACTAGGTGGCACTGTGTTGAAACTTCTCAGGTACGAATTTTTGTGGATATATATCCAATTATTTAAAGGGGTGGTTCAGCGTTTTTTTTTCTAGGCTCGATTGTGTTTTTGGGGCACAGTTTAACATGTCTTAATGCTTTGTTTTTTGAAAACGCTGTATTTTTCATATTTACATTTACATTTATTCATTTGGCAGACGCTTTTATCCAAAGCGACTTACAAGTGAGGAATACAACAAGCGATTGACGACATGACGAGGCAAATAGACAAGAAGTGCTCATAATACAAGTTATAGGCAGTGCTCAGATTATCCTAAGATACAATAGAGAGGAAGTGAAAGGATAGGTATAAGAATTTTTTATTTATTTATTTATTTATTTTTTTTTTTTTTTTAAGATGAGGTTAAGTGCTCACGAAAGAGATGGGTTTTCAGCTGTCTTTTGAATATTGGCAGGGATTCCGCATTCCGGATGAAGGCAGGAAGATCATTCCACCAGCAAGGATAAGTGAATGAGAATGTTCTGGAAAGTGATTTCGTGCCTCTCTGTGATGGTACCACAAGCCTTCGCTCCTTTAATGAGCGCAGGTTTCTGGTGGGAGTATAGACTCGTAAGAGTGAGTGGAAGTAGGAGGGTGCTGAGCCTGTGGTGGATCTGTAAGCAAGCGTCAACGCCTTGAATTTGATGCGAGCAGCAAGTGGTAGCCAGTGAAGAGAGATGAAGAGAGGCGTGACGTGGGCTCTTTTGGGCTCGTTGAAGACAAGACGTGCTGCTGCGTTCTGAATCATTTGTAGAGGCTTGATTGTGCATGATGGCAGTCCAGCCAGAAGTGCATTGCAGTAATCAAGCCTAGAAATGACCAGAGCCTGGACCAGAAGTTAAGGGTCCAGGAAGGTTCTGTTAGGAAGGGCCTGATTTTCCTGAAGTTGTAAAGTGCAAATCGGCATGACCGAGCTGTCTTTGCAATGTGGTCTTTGAAGGTCAGTTGGTCATCAAGGATTACTCCAAGATTTCTGGCCGAATTTGATGTGGTAATTGAGGATGTGCCTAGCTGGATGCTGAAATCGTGATTTAGAGTCGGATTGGCAGGGAAGACGAGAAGCTCAGTCTTATATTTTACCTTTATTTTTTATTTTTACACCTCTGTTTCCACTGTCATATGAACAGCTCGTTTGACTTCCTGGTTCTATGAAGCCACTTCCTCTGAAATACGCAATGTGCTCAGATTGGTTAGCAGGTTGGTAGCTGGCCCAGTGTATCATAATTCTCTGAAGCGTCTGGAAACGCCACGCCCCTTACCATTCGTAGGTAGTGCTTCAGTGGAAATGTAAATAAAAGTGCCTATATTGCTGTATCAAATTGAGCTGAATCAGACCCAGATGAAGAGCTGCAATCTCGGCTTTTGAAGGACGTTTATTAATGGTATTTCATTTAGTATTTGTGTCAAAGTGTTTAGATATGCTGTCACTGCAGTTTGTTAGCTTTCAGTTTTATCCTGATGAAAGCTTTACTGTAGCCGAATACATGACTGAGTAGTAGCATTTGTAAGGAACCTCCCATCGGCCCAAAAACGGAATCCGACGACCTGGGCGAAGGTTAACAGGTATGCCTTTTCAGCGCCTCTGAATGTTCACTTATTTTCACTTGTTTAATCTGACTCCAATTTCAAATGATTATTACTCTTAGGTTGTGTTTCCAATTAGAAATGAATCATTAGTTATGCATTAATTTAGATATTTGATGATTCTGGGTATCCCATATTTCAATTATTCTTTCATCAGGGACCCGATGCCGCACAGAGATACTCGCCCCGGGATTTTGCGGTAAAATCACGGACATAAACTCGCCAGTCTGATCTTCGTCAGAGGGTGTAATAAGTTGGCTAAAACCTTTAGTCGGTTGCCTACTGCTCACTCGAACAAAAGTGTATTTTAATTTAGCCACTTCCATACAACTTGCTTAATCAGCGGTAAAACAGAAATAAAAAGGTCTTCAGATGAAGTGCCTACTGCTCCTTCATTCATGCGCCTTCAGGTTGTTCTACCCTGGACACAGATTTACGGCAGCATTAGCCTCCCATAATTTACTGGTAATAATGATATCAGGAGAATCCAGAGTAAATCAAATATAACATTTTATTTGTCAGAAAAAAGTGTATCGTGCCAATTACACAAATAACCAATTAAAGCCAATTCAGAAATGATAAATGCATAACATCGATTACTCAAAGTAATGCATATACACACAGTGATGTGTGAATGGCTTCAGACATTCACCCATCCCTGTATGGGGGCCTCTGGCTACAGAAGATCCCCCCTGACTGCTTTGCACTTTACGTTTTATACCAGGAACAGAACAAAAGGATTGTAAATTTTTATTACATCAACACCTGTTTTAGGGGAGAGGAGTGGGATTTCACAAAAAGCACCACCCAAAAAGAGGACAGAATTTTCCTTAGTTTTCAATCTTCTTCATAATACAAGTGACTGCTGTGAAACTGAGACCATTTTACCAATCGCACTGAGACATTTAAAATGATACCAAACATGAAAGGGAAAAACAATATATATACAAGTTACATTATATGTCTTGAAGAATATTCAGTGACTTGAGTCAGGGGGAAGGGAAGGTGTGTTTGTGTGTTTGTGTGTGTGTGTGTGTGTGTGTGTGTGTGTGGCGGGGGAGGCATTGTCCTTTTGGGGTTAGGGCAAGACGTTGTCCTTTACTGCTTCTTTGAAATCTTCTCTCCAAATGAGTTTTATTGCTTTATTGCAGGATGCTTGATCTCTATTTTTGTTTAGCAGGAAAATCAAGTCTTACACATTTTTGTAATTTTTTGTACTGTTAAATGTGGTTAAAGTTACCATCATTTCTTACTGTATTCACAGAGACCAGAGACATCATTATTTTAATTTTTAAACACTTGCAGTTTGTATAATTCATAAACACAACTTCATTCTTTATAAATCTCTCCAACAGTGTGTAATGTTAGCTTTAGCCACGGAGCACTATCAAACTCATTCAGAATCAAATGTAAACATCCAAATAAATACCATACTTACACGATTAGACATGCTGCATGATGAACACTTTGTAAAGATCCATTTTGAGGGTTATATTAGCTGTGCGAACTTTATTTATCCAATGTATTATAGAGTTTCAAGCTTGGGGGCTCGATTGAATAATAAAAAAATCTATGGGGTATTTTGAGCTGAAACTTCACAGACACATTCAGGGGACACCTTAGACTTATATTACATCTTGTGAAAAAGGGTTCTAGGACACCTTTAAAAGATATCACAATTTATGACGGTTCATCCGATATTAACAAAATTGAAATCTTCGGATTTGGAATGACCCAAGGAATCCATAGACACCATAATCTTGACAAATTGTTCATAGGTTATTGGCCAAAATATCCAATTTTCAGATCTCATGACCTGTAGGCAGCGCATAATAAAATAAATAATCCATGACATTTAAACTGTATTCTCCCAAGTTACATATTGATTTCTAAGTTTTAGTTCTATTACTTTACCTTCATGGCACTGAAAACCTGTATGACTTTAGTTTTCACAAAACTGAGATGTCTTTATGTTTTATGTAAGTCATACAGGTTCAGAACAACATCAGACTAAATAATTGATCATTTTTGTGTGAACTAAGTTTGTGTCACAGAACAGATTGTGTGTGCTTCTTTTTTTTTTTTTTTTTTGTCTGACCTTTAGAAAATTAGTCATGAATCATGTATGTGTTTTATAGTGTGGATCATTGTGAAGAGTTCAGAAGTACAGCAGAACTACACAAATGTAGGTCTCCACACACAATCATTTAGTGATTTAATGTTGATTTGTCTCATTTAGTGAAATGTTTCTCTCTTCTTGTGTTCAGATGCCTGTGATCTCACACTGGATCCAAACACAGCAAACACTAGTCTCATTCTGTCTGATAAGAACAGGAAGGTGACACGTGTGTTTCAGGATCAGCCGTATCCTGATCATCCAGAGAGATTTGTTGTTCCTCAGGTTCTGTGTGGAGAGAGTCTGACTGGACGCTGTTACTGGGAGGCTGAATGGAGTGGACGTGCTCGTATAGCAGTGACATATAAAGGAATCAGCAGGAAAATATGGAATCACTCTTGGTTTGGATCTAATGACAAATCCTGGAGTCTAAACTGCACTGATAACGGATTTTCTTTTCATCACAAATATTACAGCACTGATATACCCTTCCTCCTTTCATCCTCTAAGAGAGTAGGAGTGTATATGGATGTGTCGGCTGGAACTCTGTCCTTCTACAGCGTCTCTGACACACACACACTCACACACTTACTCACACTCAACACCACATTCACTGAACCCCTCTATGCTGGATTTATGGTTTCTTATAACTGCTCCATGTCTCTGTGTGACATTAAACAACCTCCTGTGAGAAACAACAGTGATACACACACAACCGGGTGAGTGAAATATACTGTGTCTTAGTGAAGGATTTTTCCAGACTGTGATTAATAGTTCAATCCTCTGTTCTTCATTCATCACTAAACACTAGGGATGCATGATTTTGGATTTTTAGCCATGTTTACATGTACACTTTTTTTGTCATTCCGATTAAAATCATAACGATTGAAAGATTCAGTGGAGTGTATACATGAGACGTTATCTAATCCGATATGGTGTTTACATGTACCGTCAATCTGAATGACTCTGTGACAGGCGCACATTAGCTTATGTCCTGTTTGCCGCCTTTTATTCCTGTCAACATGGAGTTCAGTTATTTCATATGCGCGCTAGTTTAATGTAAAGTGTTGCTCTTAATCAAGCAACAGCGTGAAATTTGAAGCATATTACTGCTGGATGGTATGAGGAAAAGACGGGAACAGGAAGCTGACCTGTTTGGTGGCTGTGCATCTCTCGAGCATCTCAATACTACCCCTCCCTCCTCAGTAAAGCAGAAGTTTGTGGATGAAGGTTCGTAGTAATGATTCACTGAGTTCCTTCAGTGTTTTTAATAAATGTGTTCTTTCAGTTTTACTCTAGTTTGATTTTGCCGCAGACATTTTGCATTATGACGAGCCCTGACCGCTTGACGTGATGACGTAGACACAAAGTAATCAGTTTAACGCGTTTACATGGCAGACTTTTTATTTTGTTCAGTTTATAGAAAGGGTTATCCCACCTCTCTCAAACCGATTACAATTTCATTCAGTTTGGGCATTTTTATTCTGATTGAGGTGTTTATATGGAGCATTTTCATTAGGATTGGAACAACCGATTACAATGCTCCATATAAATGCACCTATTGCTGATACCTGATATGATGATATTTGTCAGCATTTTTTGACCAAAAACAGATGCCGATACCAATAATAAAAAATATTTTTTCCTTTATTTGGAAACAACATCAAGTCTCTCCTCAGAGTTCTAAGGTCTCTGACTGATTTACCAGTATTTCTCAAAAGCTCCTGATCACATGATCTCTAAACTGTAATTCTGTTCCCTTCATCTAATTCTGATCTACAATGGTGGTCAACTGCTCCGCCGTGGGAGTTCTTAAGCCTGTCTGATCTGCAATGGTGGTCAACTGCTCCGCCGTGGGAGTTCTTAAGCCTGTCTGATCTGCAATGGTGGTCATCTGCTCTGTCATAGTGGTCTTCAAGCCAATCTGAACTGATTTGGTGGTCGTCTGCTCAACCGTGAGGGTCTTAAAGTCTGTTGCCCTGGTCGGCTGTCCAGCCTTCTTCACCCTGGCCGCTCATCAGATCTTCTTGAGCCTCTTCTAGACCTTCTTCTCCACGTCTTGTCTCCCATCCCTGCATAACGTCCTAGGGCAGTTGACGTCCCCAATCCTCCTATGCTCTGTCAGGGGAACCTGCCATCAGACATCAAGGGAATGGAAGATCCACCGCTGGTGCCAGTAAGCACAGCTGGTATCCCTAAACCCACTAATTTTAACTCTTCTGATCCTGAGATAATTCCTCTGTCCTCTACGCCCCCTATAATGGGGGTCGCTCTATGGTGTATCTGGACTGTGTATACCACCGCAGAATCTCCAGAGACGGCGGCTGATGCTGCCGAACCTTTGGAGGTAACAGCGGCTACTGCAATTTTCCTAGAGGTGGTGGCTTATACTACAGAACCTCACAAAGCAGTAGCACTCGCTTCAGCTCCTTGTGCGGTGGTAGCATCCAGTGACGCACTCCCAGTCGATGAACTCTCATCCTGTCTCAGTCCAGCCACAGAGGCTGTATTGGAACTTTCTAACTCTCCAGTTATGGCCATGGAGGCCATCTATAAACTCTTGTCTTGTATCCACCCCACCAAAGAGATAATTCACAAACTCACTGTGTTCCCTGCTCTAAGAACTGTTTTCAATATTTATGATTCCCCTATCCAGCCGTGGGAGTTCTTAAGCCCGTCTGATCTGCAATGGTGGTCATCTGCTCTGCTGTGGGGGTTCTAAAGCCCATCTGATCTACAATGGTGGTCATCTGCTCTGCCGTGGGAGTTCTTAAGCCTGTCTGATCTGCAATGGTGGTCATCTGCTCTGTCATAGTGGTCTTCAAGCCAATCTGAACTGATTTGGTGGTCGTCTGCTCAACCGTGGGGGTCTTAAAGTCTGTTGCCCTGGTCGGCTGTCCAGCCTTCTTCACCCTAGCCGTTGCCCTGTTTCAGTTTCCAGGCCGTCTTCCTTTCCATGGACCCGGCCCTCCATTCTGCCCCCTGTTCCACCTCCGCTACACCTCGCTCCAAGATTTAGGAATGTCTGGAAGCCACTCTTTGGGGACACGGACCTGTTTCCCATCAGGAACACTTTATAAGCTGCACTTCCTTGTCTTTCGTTTGTATCCTGTGTTTTTCCTCGTTGTTGGCTCTGTGTTTTCCCTGTTGTTGGCTTATTTCCTAGTAGATGTCTTTCCGTTTTCTGCCTGGCCTATATGTGTTTTGATCCTGGACTCACTCCTTGTTTTTGCTTGTTTGCTGCCTGCCCTGACCATTGCCTGTATTTTTGACTACTCCTTGCCCTGCCTCTCCTGATCCTGTTTGCTGGTGTTTGACCTGCTGCCTTTGACTTCACTCTTTTTTAATAAAGCTTGCTTTTGGATCTGCCACCCTTTCGACTCGATCGCCATTGTTACACGATGGTACATTTTCCACAACGACAGTTGTTAGAAGGTGTGTGAACTGTGACAGATTTACTCTTTAGGTTTTTTTCATAGTAGACTGTTAGTATGTTCTTGATTTTGAATTGTTTATAACACTTTACAGTAAGGTCCCATTAGTTAACATTTGTTAATGCATTAATACTGAGCAATACATTTGTGGCAGTATTAATCTTTAACTTTAGTTAATAAAAATTGAACTGTTCATTGTTAGTTCAGATCATTAAATAATATTGACAGGTGATTTTAATAATGATTTGCTAAACATTGAAATGAACAATAACTGAGATCAATAAACACTTTAGTGTTTTTCATTGTTCATGCTAACTAACGTAGTCGAAGTCACCGGTCAACCGGCAAGTTTTATTTATTAGTTTATTCAACACTGAATTTTGTACATTGTTCAAAACCATCTCACTCTTTCATTCCTCCTTCTTCTGGTTCTTCACAGGTTCTCTGACCCCAAACCTTCTGGGCTCAATATTCACCCACTGCTGAACTGTCAGTCTTGTGTCCATATAGCTGATTCTGACCAGTGGGTTCAGATTGAGCCGTCGGCCTGTACAGATGAAGGAGGGTCAAAGTTCAGGGTCAGCACTGACCCAGGCCGTTACGAGTGTGTCAAGACCAGAATGCGATGGGTTTGTGACTGTGACGTCACCCTTCAGTACTGTACTGTAGATGGACACTTCCTCAACAAAGAGCTGGAGAGGCTGCAGTGCAACCGGATCGGTCCAGTGATTGACGTGACGGTGATCTCAGGGAAACTGGAGGAAGTTCATCTGCCCCATTACGCCTGTTTAGGAGAGTCTGACCCCTCTCTCAAAGATGCTGTAAAAGTCCTCAGCGTAAAAGACGAGGGAATAACCACAGAACCTGTGCAGTTGACCCGATTCCATGCTAAGATTGTCCAACCATCCTTCTCTCTTAAAACATTAATATTAAGTTGGATAATGCGAGTGGATGAACACTGCGACCTTCTTCTCTACATGTTTTCTAAAGTTCCTCTCATTCTACATGTCTACTTTTTTCCATTTGATGAGTGTGCAAAAGAAAAAGTTGAGAAGAATGAAAAATCAAGTTGCCCAATCAAGCATCCCAGACCTGACAGGCCATTTCGGATGAAAACGCCCCACAATCTTAACGTTCCTGGTGCCTCTATCCATCCCAAAGAAGGGATCACACTCAGAAGAGAAACTGACCCAAACTACTTCAAGGTCAAGACACGTCTGGAGAATGATCTTCAAATGACTCTTATTAGAGAAGAGGATCAGAAGACTGCCTGGACTGCAACAATTGAGAAAGATGAACTTGATCAGATTCATCCTAAGAGAGACGAGTCACATCTGAATAGTGAAGCAGGTAAAACACATTTTGTTGATAACCATTGGCCAGATCTCATTCAAGGATTTAAAACTGTTGGGATCATTACAGATAAACTGTGTCAAAAATCAGACATGACAGTTCAACCAGTCAGGACAGAATGAGAAATATCTGTGACATTATACATAAGCACAGTGACGCTATAAAATATGAATTAATCTCAATTCTTCAGAGAGAGGAGCTTTACCTTTTAGAACATCTGTACTATTCTACACCATTAGCTCAAGTTGATTATATGTACAATTGCTCTAAAACAGCAATGACTATCAAGATATTAATTACTTTTAACTTTGCAATGAAATTCAACTCAATTCACATTTATTTGTATAGCGCTTTTCACAATACATATAATTTCATCTGAAGTCCTTGCAGGAGTTGGTGCCATCTGAGGTCTTCTTAAGAGGCTGGATCCAAACTGAAGCTGATGTCCTCTCTAGTCACTGCAGGATGGGCATCCAAAGATAAAACAGAAAAGCAAATGGAGAATTATTAGCGTAGCTGCTGTTCATAACATTAAGTCATGTGCAATCTGATATGAGATGCATTATGTGAATGCTTGGCTAAAGAGATGCGTCTTTAATCTAGATTTAAACTGGGTGAGCGAGTCTGAGCCCCTAACATTATCAGGAAGGCTATTCCAGAGTATAGGAGCCAAATGTGAAAATGCTCTCCCTCCTTTAGTAGACTTAGATATCCTAGGTACAACCAGAAGTCCAGAGTTTTGTGACCTTAGAGAGCGTGAAGGATTGTAGGGCGATAGAAGATCGGTTAAGTACACAGGAGCTAAACCATTTAGAGCCTTATAGGTCATTAGCAATACTTTATAATCGATACGGAACTTAATGGGTAACCAGTGTAAAGATGATAAAATTGGTGTTATATGATCATATTTTCTTGACCTGGTAAGAACTCTAGCAGCTGCATTTTGTACTAATTGTAGCTTGTTTATTGATGAAGCAGGACAACCAGCTAATAATGCATTACAGTAATCTAGTCGAGACGTCATGAAAGCATGAACTAACTTTTCTGCATCAGAAATAGATAACATATTCCATATCTTAGCAATGTTTCTGAGGTGGAAGAAGGCTGTTTTTGTAACATATGAAATATGATTTTCAAAGGACAAGTTGCTGTCTAATATAACACCCAGGTCTTTAACTGTCGAGGATGGAGTAACAGTACATCCCTCTAAATGCAGATTGTAGTCTGAGACTCTGAGAGATTCTGTGTACAGGTTTTTGGCCCAATAAATAATACTTCAGTCTTATCTGAATTTAATAGAAGAAAATTACTAGTCATCCAATGTTTTACTTCTTTAACATACTCTGTCAGTTTGGATAATTTAGAGATTTCATCTGGTCGTGATGAGATATATAACTGAGTATCATCGGCATAGCAGTGGAAACTAATTCCATGTTTTCTTATAATATTGCCGAGTGGCAGCATGTAGATTGAAAATAGCAGAGGGCCTAACACTGATCCTTGCAGCACTCCATAGTTTACTGTCGTTATCTTAGATTTTTCCCCGTTTATATAAACAAAATTGTGACGGTCTGGAAGGTACAGCCTAAACCAGCGTAATTTTGTAGTTGATCTAGGAGTATGTGCTATGATGAGATCTGAATCCTGACTGAAATTTTTCATAGATAGCGTTTTTTTGCAAGAAGGAGCACAATTGGGCCGACACCACTTTTTCTAGTATTTTAGACATAAATGGAAGATTTGAGATGAGTCTGTAATTTGCTAATACGTTTGGATCTAGTTGTGGTTTCTTAATGAGAGGCTTAATAACTGCTAGCTTGAACGGTCGGGGGACGTGACCTAGAGATAAAGACGAGTTGATAATATTGAGAAAAGGCTCTTCTGCTACAGGTAACAATTCTTTCAGTAGTTTAGTGGGTATTGGATCTAATAAACATGTTGTTGGTTTAGACGCAGTGATAAGTTTATTTACCTCTTCCTGTCCTACAGTTTTAAAGCACTGCAACTGTTCTTGAGGGGTGATAATTGAGGCTGAATCATAAAACTCTGTTAAAGGTTGTACATTTACATTTCTGATACTTTCGATTTTCTCAGTAAAGAAATTCATAAAGTCATCATTACGAGGTGTCTTTCCACACGATTCTGAAGACCTCTAAACAAGTTTGTCTCCATTTGCATTCTAGATTACGAGTTTCTCTTTTGATAGCGTGAGTAATACTGTTGTACCATGGTACAGTAATTTTCTCTCTAACCTTTTTTAATCTCATCGGTGCAACAGTATCTAATGTACTAGTGAAAATGGTGCACATGTTGCTAGTCATTTTCTCAAGATTTTTCGTGTGTTTAGGTACGATGAGCAGCTGAGACAGATCAGGCAGATTATTAGTGAATTTATTTATGTTGAGTCAGTTCTGGTGAGGAATCCCATGAGAAACATCTGAGGCCCAGAACTCTGATTTGTGATTTATTTATTTACTAATTTCATTTTTTTTCTCCACCTGTTTGCACCTGTGACTTGAGTGTGGCAATAAATTAAGTGAAGCTTCTATAAGTGGCTCCTGAATATTTTTGGAAGAACCTAGTGATGGCGAGATGAAGACTCATGAAGCATTGAAGCTTTTCAGCCAAGTGGTTCACAAAAGGGTTCATTTCTGGAGGCTTCATTTGCTCACAATTCCACCTGGTTGTCAAAGAGTGTAAAAGAGGGGGGGTCGTCTTATAGAGTCCCACGACTTTAATATAAATAAGATATTATCACTAACATGCAGACAGAAATGGTAAAAACATTTATAGGAATGATAAAACGGCTTTTCAACACAGTCTACGTTTGAATTCGACCAATTCGACTCTTGTTTTGGAGTTTCAGAATGATAATAGCATCATTTCAGATGCGATGAGTCCGAAGATTATTCCAGTTATGAATTAATTATTCTGTCTTTTTTTTAAGCACGTTTTATTCCTAATAAATTTACTATAAGTTTCTTCTCTAAATATTTTTCCATCACGTTTTATGTGCATTTTATTTCGTTGAATAAAGAGTATCCACCCCAACGAGTGTACGAGTTACATTTATTCACATCTTGTGCAGTATCTTAAAATGTGCAGACGTAGTCGTTTTTTCAGAAAACCAATATGACTCATTTAAAATTCTGTACTACTCACATTACTGCATGCATAAGTTTTTAGAAAGCAAATACTGGTCAAATATAATAGATCATCGCTAAGACATGGCATGGACCATTTTATGGTCCATTTATTAAGATTCTTAATTATTTTCAGTATATTTAACATAGATAGACTATAGAAAGTTATTGACAACATTATTTCTATTATACTTCATTTTTCTGAACATGTACACGAGTTCTCTCTCGCACACAGAGGTGCGTGCGAGCCTTTGAAAGTATTTAGCTGCAGAAAGACGCGTTCGGCGTGTGCGCTGCGCACTATCTAGTGGACTTCTGTTTTCAAGCACTCAATTCACTCTATTGTACGGACGCCTTAAGTATAGCCTACATTGGAGTAGACCGTATCGGGCCCCTAATCCGCCCGATATGTCATGCATGACAGGATATGGCATATGGCATGTCCAGACGCTACGCCACTGGTTTAGAGTGAAAAATACTGAAGATTGTTTTCTTTTTGTCCTGCAGAAGTGAATCAGCGAAGGATGATTGCGTCTGTTAAAGAGCTGGTCATGAATTCACTGAGGGAACTAGGAAAAGATGAACTGAAGCACTTTCAGTGGCACTTGAAGAATCATGACCGTATTTCAGCTTCTGAAATGGAGAATGCAGATATCTTGGACACAGTGGACACGATGGTGGCGTGTTTTGAACCAGAAGAAGCTGTGAAGATCGCAGTGAACATCCAGAGGAAGATGAACCAGAACCTTCTGGCAGAACAATTAGAAAACAAGGAACATGGAAGGTAATGTTTTAAAATTACGTTGAATGTTTTCTTTCATTGTTAGGAGAGACTGTTTAGTGCTGTGATGGATTCAGTGTGAAGAATGAAGTCATTGTTAAACTCAAACTTTCCTCTTTGCTCAGCTGATGTGTTTGTGTAATCTGATGTCACTTTCATTCTGTTTCATCTTTCTCTCACAGCTCAGACTGAGGGCGATGTGAAGCCTTCTTCCACTTTTAAAGCTGATTCAAAACAGATTGAGGGTAAATAATGATCACTGTCTGTACAGTGAAATACACATTTACCCCATAATCATATTCAAGTCATGAACTTAATCTCATGTTGGTCAAAGAACTTAGGCAGTATGGAGGCAAATTTCTGCCCTGCATGCATTGGCCACCTGCAGCTCACAGTTTAATGTGTTCTGGCCATTCATTTACATGACAACAGCGATTGGTGACCTGAGAATGCAAAATTTGAAACAAGTTTCAAAGTGCAAGTTTTTGAAATGAGGTTTGAAAATGATACCGATATCTCCGTGTAAACTTCGAAAATGTGAATCTGTAAAAACGGTGATGGCATACACACGTGTATTACATTTTTGATATTTAGATAACGTTTTTATCTGCACAGAGGAGAAAAAAGAGAAACTTTCCTATTTTTAGTTCATCATTGTCGTGTAAACAGCCTTAGTTCATTTATCATACAGCAGCTCTGGAGAAAACAGTGATGTCATGAATGCTTTCAAATGAAAGATTGTGTCAAAGAGGTTCCTGACTGACGACGAAGACTGAACAGAGCAGCCATCAAGTGTTAGACGGTATTCTAGGTTATTTTGTGCAGAGGTTTTTGGTCCAATAATTAGAATCTCTGTTTTTTCTGAATTTAGTAGGAAATTACTGGTCATCCAATTTTTATATCAGCTATACATTCCTTTAATGTTGTGAATTGGCAAGTTTAGTCTGAACATGAAGCTGGTGAATTGTTGGTGAATTGCTGATGTATATTTTTTGTACATAAAGAAATGTAATGTTTTGTAAAATTTTATTAAAAAGGATAGTTGTGGCAAATAGAGTCCAGCTCTTTTTTCATGTGATTATATTCCTCTCAAACACACAATGTTTGATGAACTGCAATGAGGAACCTTCAATATTTTCTAGGTCTTTTTTTTTGTTAACTTTATTTTGTTGTCTCAGAATTTAACATTTGGATATTTTCAGATATTTCACTGCATGGAAATATTTTGAATGGTTTGAATCGCATGTATTCTGAATGCTGTAAAGTAAGACTGTCATGAAATAACGCACAGAAAAACTAATATTTTCCTCAGTGATATCATACAGTGCTTAACCCCTAATGTTGGGTAAGTTGTGCCACTTCTATGTCATTAGCACTATTTCAGTGTCCTTATGATCCTTTCCTTTATTTCTCCTGATAGAAGACAGCTGAAATCTGATTTGTTGTATAATAATGCTGAAGCACAGATATTTAGCAGTGAAGAATATGTTCTCTGAGCTTCATGTCTCTACAACAGTCTCAGTCTTCCTCCAACATCAGGCTGCCTGAACGAAGCCTCGACAACATCTGTCAGATTCAACATTATTCAGCTGGAGTGAATAAATCATTTCAACAAAGAGCAGAAAATAAGAGTCCAGTGATGCTCTTCCCATGAAAGCAGCTGAGCGTTCTGGATGCTTTAGAAGCAGAAGGTGAGATTCGTCACATTTCTTCTAATGTTGCTCGATCAAGTCATGGTTTAGTCTGGAGTTGCAGCACAGTTTGAGTCTCCAGGAGCTTTTGCACACGTTTGACCTCCAGCTGCACCTGAAAACATCCACAGCACTGCAATGAACTGCATTTCACTGTTTCAGAGGAGAAGCAGATCATGATGTGCTGACAGATGAGGCTTATATTGAAATATCTCATATTCTGTTAGTCTAAATATGATGCTGTAACAACTCTAGAGAAATGAGTCCAGTAGAAACACAGAGGAACATGAACTCTAGAGAGAGTGTAAGTCAGACGGGCTTCAGATGTAAGGATCAGAGCGCTGCGTCTCCAGACGGCTCTTTTAAAATCAATATTTTACACTGACAGCACATTCAGAACACACTGAGAGCTCGAGACTGTCACAGTGAAAATAGTGTGTGTGCTTATTTTGATCATTACACTGATCTGAAGACAGAGCAAAAAGACTTTCTGAATGTAAATAAATGCAGTGATCTTGTTCATTTGTGTAACTATTGTGACTGATGGTATGTCATTACTGAACACAGTTTTTATATTTAAATAATAAAAAAAACTAAAATATATATATATTTTTATTTTTTTGTAGCACTTTGGGATTTTGTTTAAATATGAAGTGCATTATGATGTATTATTATTAATAACATATGAGGAAATCTGGAGTCAACACAAGGAAGTTGTATTGCAGTGCGCCTCTTTCATTTTTTGTAGAAACAAAGGAACAGATCATCAGCGCTGGTTCAGCTCCTGCTGTTGATGTATGGTAAGTCAAGTTCGCGCTTATTTCCGTATTTCGCACACTTCCCTGTTTCTTTTTTTCCCCGTATTCTTCACGGTTTATGACGCGAAGGACAAATTAATTCAGAACGTTCCGTTGAAACTAGACAGTCTTCAGTGAATCCACTTGATATAGCGACTGTCTGAAATCGAAAGAAAAAGTGAAAAACTTCATGGATGACAAGACGCCATTTCGAGACTTTAAACTTTAACAAATGTGACACTTCACGGTCAGTTATTTGCTTCTGATTTAATTATGTATACTGATTTCAGTATGTCGTTAGATCCGTGTTCCTTACTCGTTTGTTGACTCGGTTTTGTTTGCAAAACAGAATAGCCATTTGGTTTGACTGTGTGTGTGGATGTGGCTGCAGTGTGCCCATGGGGCATCCGTAGTTGTCACGTGAGGGGAGAGCGGGAGGAAAATAAAAAGATTCTGGTGGCATCTGAGCAAGAGCAGAGAATATTCACTAACAAGAAGCGACACTCAATAGAGCGTTCCATTGCAGCACCGGCGCCCAGCAGCAGCCCTGCGTTTCCGCCATTCTGGGGTGAAAGTGAGTCGTCAGTCCACTAGTTTCTATGGCAATATCAGCTGCTTTGTTAAAACAAAAAACACATTAAAGCTGAAATCCAACCTGAATGATGACAACACAGAATAAAATACTATCACTAGTGATCATCAAATCCTTTTAACAGTTTATTTTACACACTTTGTGTTTAAGTCACAAAACCTTTGCTCTCTAGAAACCCAGTCAGTTTGGGTTAAAATTCTTTAAAAGGCTTATAAACACTGAATTATTACTAACATATGGAATTAAATTAAGGACATGCATCAGAAAAATTGGGAATGTTGGACAATAAATATATGAATATAACAGCTTGATTTTGCAGTGTTGTCTAATGTCCGTTAAAGCAAAAGTGTCCAAAAGTGTGAATTATGTGATAACGGACAGCAATGCATCATGTATTATAAGATCATTATGTTTGTAGCGTGATCTATTAAAACGTACAATATATTTCAATTCACACCTAGATATTATTACTATTACTCCACTAGGTCTGAAATATATTGTTCGCTGCAAACATGATGATCTTAAATTTGTTAATTATTAATTTACTATTAATAAATGTTTAAAGTTGCATAAAATGGAAATAATAAATTAGGCTAACTACGTTACCTCAGATGGATGAATGGTTGGATTCCACAACTGGTAAAATAAAACATATATAAGACAATACAACATTTACTGTAGGATCATACAATTTACTGGTGACTTAATTTAAAAAACTATTCTATTGTGCGCTTCTGATTTGGCAGTGAAATTCGCCAATTTTGGGTGCGTAAGATGTGAAGGATTCGAAGGTCCAGTTAGTATTTTCACCCCATAATGGCGGCCATGCTACTGAAATGCCATTTAGTGGCTGTTACCCAAAAAGTATCAAACTGTCGCCTCTTGGGTTCTAAGCACTTTGGAAAGAGGTCCGAGTCCTCTCATCAATATAAAATATAACATGGTGTTAGAAGTAACGGCATAAGAGTTTACATATACAATGGCATAACTACAACCACCACTGGTGCTAAACCTGCAAGGAAATCTCTTGGAAAATTGGAAGAGCTGGATTCACAGATTTGAACTTTTCTCTAGCATGATAGCCGAAAAATCCGAGAAGGTGCAGTGTGCAACGTTTTTGCATGTAGCTGGGAAAGAAGCGATTAAAGTCTGTAACATATTTCACTTCCCAGAGAAGGGAAACATGAAAGGGAGGCTGCAAAAATCTAGTTGCAAGCTAGTTGCTTACTCAGGCCACAAGATGGAGCCATTAGGCAAGAAAGCGCTCACCTGTGAGTACAAAAGATATACTAAAGCCCTATTCGGACGGGACTAGTTTTCCAAACGACGTTTGAGTAACAATTCTTATCAACCTACGTCTGTGATTTTATGTACGGATTCGGACGGGACTAACATCTCCGTGTTTATTACCGAGGTAGGAGTGTCTGTGTTTTACATATGGGCATTTCAGAAGATCACGTGTTCAGAATGCACTTTGAAATATAAAGTAAAACGTCCTAACACATTTAGTGTTTTGTAAACATTTTATAAAAATTGTAGTGTGAAAAAACTAAACATACATTTATCATCATGATTTAATAGAACTGGGTTCTTATAATAAACCCACTGGAATAAAAGGTTTTAATTTATATAATTTACACGTTATGTAATTAAGTGCAGAAATGAAAGTAATCTTACCTGACACTGATATTACAGTAGCCAGTCTTAACAGTTTACGTGATTTGGCTCTTCTTGTTGATTTTTTTATTTTTTATTTCTTCGCAGTGTACCAAACACATCTACATCCATTATCGGTGCGCAAAAAGCAGAAACTTGAATACCGGCGCGATAGCGAGAGATTGTACGGTAGTTCACGTTGACCAAAACACACAAGAAAAAGCGTTTTGGAAAAAACATTTTCGGAAATCACAGACATTCGCATTCGGACGGGATTTGATTTCTCTGAGGACCGCCGAGTTTGACGAAAAACAGTAGGTAGGGGAGAGTGGGGTAATGTGAGACATCGGGTAATGTGAGACACCCCCTGTATCTCTGCAACGGAACACATTTGTGGTTATGTGACAATTATGTTTTCAAGCCCCTCACATTTCCCCTTGGCCATGAAGGAGAGGACCTCATGGTGCTGTGCTAAGCATGTTTTTTTCACAAAAATATTGTTTTTGCATGTAAAAGTAAATTTTCTTGCGGTCAACTTAATCAACTGTTGTGCCAAAGCAGACTGATTCAGGTAGAAAAACTTATATCATACATGTTGATGAACTATCAACATATAAAACCATGTGGTGATGCTAGCTGAAGATTAGCCTGAATTGCTAAGAGAGATAGTTTTTTTCTAAAATGTAGTGGTGGGGTAAAGTGAGACAAATGCTTTGGGGTAAAGTGAGACATGAGGCACAAGTTAAATTTAGTCTTAAAAATATTTTAATGTAATATTACATTGCATATGTTTTATTTTTAATGTCATAAACATTGTAGAAAAGCCATCCTGCCAAGGCAAAACATCAGGAAGACAACCTCTGGGGCAAAACACCCCTCGAGGAGAATGATGTGGCACATGTTCCTAAAAGTGATGTAGTGAAGAAGCTGCCTCAACCTAAAAGGCCTGGAGAGATGGAGAGAGCAACTCCTCATCTTTCCCTGTAACCTTCAGGGCTGGAGTGTAGAGTAGGCCTAGTTGTAGAGTATGACAGTAGGTTGATGTTCTAATACAGGTGGGTCTAGTCCTGTGTTCTGAGTCCCAGGCTGTTCTAGCTGGTTCTGATTGTGCTTTGCTCTGACCTCCAGACACTAGCTGGCTCTAAGGGTGCGTTCACACTTGTAGTTCGATTTGGTTGGTTAATTTGGTCCGGACCAAATAAGAAAAAAAAAAACATTTAGTCCTGGTCCAATTAGCGTTCAGATTGGCAATTTTATCACCGAACCAAAAGATACCGAACCTTGAGGCATAGGGATACATTCACAATGTTATTGGTCAGATTTTATGACGTATTGCCTATTTTGAACCGGAACTTAACAAAAATCCCAAACAATGCTGTGTGCTGAGGTAAATGCGCTCATTGTGTGTGCATAGCAGTGCGTAGCCTGTGTGTGATGGTACTTTGGCCAGCTGGGAACTCGTGAAGAGCTCATAAAATGTGTAAAGTAGTCAAAACAGCGGCAGGAATCCACCCACACAAACGAGACGAGCGTCTGATGCCTGTGATGGGCAAACTCGCGTCTATGACAAGAAAAACCGACATGCGTGAGGATTCTGTCCTTTTTAGGGCAGCGTTCACATATGTTCAAATGAACCGCACTGACTGAGCAATCGCATCAGGTGTTCTGACCCCCAGACTGTGCTCTGATCTAACTGGTTCTATCTGTCATTTGAATGTTAATTAAAATATTTTGAATTATATTATGTTGTATTTGATTTTGTTCAGAGTTAGAAAAGTGTTTAGAAAAAAAAATTGCTTAATTGACCAATCCCCATGATTCTGTTACTAGTCCGACATTAGTTCTGGAATGTGTGGTTGTCAAGCTAGCTGTCAGGATTCGAACTGTTACAACATGTGTTGTTATGGTAGTTTCAGAGTGGAAAAAGTAAGTGGATCAGTTTACCCCCTTGATTTCTCTGGTCTGTCTCGGTTTACCCCTAAGCTGGGGTAAAGTGAGACACAAGACGACTTTTTTTAAAACAATCATATTTTCACTGACCTTCGTCCTGAATACATTCTGATCATTTCTATGGCTAGGAAACATCCTGAATTAATGGGAAATGTGTAAATTTTACTGATATATCATTTTAGCTCGCTTAGAGGGGAGCAAATGTAAAAAGTGTCTCACTTTACCCCACTCTCCCCTAATTTGCTCTGGAATTTTTACAGAGGTCGTGTGAGAAAAAGACAGACATGGCAGATTCGGACTAGTCCCGTCCGAATAGGGCTTAATTCTGTATTTAAAAATATATATTTATTTACCACTTGTAGCACACTGTGGGTTCAATTGTACTATAAGTGGTATCTAAATACATTTTTTAAATATAGAGATAGTATATTAAGCACATTTTAGTTCATATTTCATGCTGTCTCAAAATAGCACAGTTGAGTACACTTAGATTATCTTAAGAAGAACTAAAGAAGAATTTTTAGAATATTAAGTACAAAATTAGTGCCTGAAAATAGAGCACTTTAAGTACATTATAGAAGAGTACTTTTTTTTCACCTGGGCTGGACGACCATGGGAGAAGATTGCATGTAACATCCAGTCCTGGTTTCACACAATCAAATGGTCAAGAAGAAAGGACTGTGCAAACTGTGAAGAATCTGCTAAAGAAATCTAAAGTCAAAACAGTGACCCATATGTTGTGCTATTTGAGTAACATTCCAATCGAAGGGATAGGTTTGTCTCCTGCACAGCTGTTGATGGGGCGACATCTCAGGACAAAGCTGTCAATGTCATTCTGCACTGCTTACATCTGATGCCATGATTCAAGTGAAGAAAGCATAAGTTCTATTATGACAGGCAGAAAAAGCACTTGCCGTATCTGCAAACTAGAGAGAGGATCAGAATGCAGAAAGGAGAGTCTTGGTAACCTGCTGTAGCCCAAAGGAAACATGAGCATCCAAGATCCTTTGTGGTCATAACACCAGATGGCAACCTGTACAGGAGGAACCACAAACATCTAAGAAAAACAAAAGAGACAGAAAAATCAGTGTTCGACAAGAAAAAAATCCTGGAAACAAGTGATCAGCAGGAGGCTGAACAGTTGCAAATCAATGTTTCTGATACTCACAACAAGATAGTACCCGAGTCTCATAATTTCTGATAACTCTCATGATTGACCAAGTGCAATCATACCATACCAGATCTGGAAGATTAGTGAGAATGCCTGCGAGATTCAGAGACTGAGTTTCATGGTTCTAAGTCTTTGGAATTTTTGCATGTATTACATTCAGATTACATAGTTAGGATAGTTTATCACGTCTGTGTTCTTCTCTTTGCATCCGTATTCAGCGTGTGCCTGTGTTAACATCCTGTTTACCGAATTTGTAATGTTTCCACACAAATTATATTTTGGGGAAATTATTTCAAAACAGTTTGTTTGCAAATCCGGAATGGAGATCGGCCAAAATAAAACTCGGATGGCCGGTGGACCAGTGCATCTCTATTTTTTGTTATTGTTCAAATCATCCCCCGGGTCGGATTGGACACCTTTATTTGGCCCGCAGGCCATATGTTTGACACCTCTGTTCTAGAATGTCATTGTGTGTGTAGCATTAAGATTTGTTTTCACTTACTGGAATAATAATGTTGTGTATGATTTGTTCTTAGTGTTTCCATATGCAGGTCTGAAGTCAGTTTCTCATTATGGAGAACAGAGAGAAGAGGAAGAGATCTTCATCTCCAGAACCCAGCTGTGTGTCTCTGAAGAGTCACAGATCCATGCATGATCATCCTGAATTCAGTGATAAACCAGTGACCTCTGACCCCAGGTGAGATTAGTGTTGTCAAAATTATCTACATTTCGGTATGTAGCAATAATGAAAATGGTTCCAATACTCTTTTTCTGCAGTATCGTTAAACCGATACCAGCGGCATGTTTTCACTCTCTCTTCTCTCCGATGGTGAATTGAAACCCTCCTCTTACTCACTCGTCTCATTCGCTCTGGTTGAATAGCTTTGGCCTGAGTTTCAGCATTGGGGTTGTGGTATTTGTGCATAATTTTAGTAATTCCTGTAGGTTTCGCACTCACATCAAAAGTGCATGCACCACTGATCTATGTAAGTGACTCATATAAATCCACCTCTCAAACAGCTTGCGAGTACTGAATTGACTTCTTTTTTGTTGGTAATTGCATTTAAATGGTCAAATACTTACAAAATTATGTCAAAAGGTCCGTCTTGCCTAGTATTTAGGTAAATATATTCAGTTTTGGTATGTAAGTAGTTTAGAGAAAACACATGTTGTGTCACAGTATACTGGATCTGTGCATAAGCTCTCAAAGTGACAACAGCCTAATAAACCTGCTGTCTGTCATGTTAATTGAAGAACAAAAAACAAAGAAAACCACTAACTGCTCTTGACTGAATAACTTTTGTAACTTTAATTGTAAGTATTCATCTGTTTTTTATTTTTTTACAATAAAGATTATCCAGTGTTATTTTACATTTGATTACTTTAATTTCTGTAGAATTTATTATCTGAATACTAGTCTACTGTTAGACCCACCTGACAGACTTAAGTCTATGTTTATTTTATTTGTCTCTTTATTCTGTTGTATTTATTTGTGCTATCGTTTGCAATTTGTTTATTAATATTTACTTGTCTGTTTTGTTGTTGTAAATTTAGTTCAACGAATCAGATAAAGTCTCCCTGTGCTGTGTATAAACTATTACAACAAAATGACCAAATTAAAAAAAAAAAAAAAAAAAAGAGAGAGAGAGAGAGAGAGAGAGAAATTATCTTTATGGCGGTATAAATGGCGGTTTTCCCAGCGGTGTTGAAAATGGTATCAAATATCGATATTTTTCAAGGCATCGTATTGAATTTGGAAATTCCAGTATCGTGACACTAGGTGAGATATAATCCACTATTAGAAACATTAATTATTAAAAACAAAAAAAGTCTTACAGTATTAAAAAGTCTACTGTGTTTGTTACCATAAGACTTTTAGTGTAAAACAAATAACAGCTTTTATTGTAACCAAGCCCAGAGAACGACTCGTTGTGGAATGTGCCTATAGGTAGGTGAAAGACTGCAGCCTGTAGAAGAAGATCAATGCCTACTTCATCATTGCAACTTTGACCCCACCCATTGGCTTGTTAGTGAGATGACACAGGATAGAAGATCAATACAGGATTACTGGACTAAAAATAACATTACCTTCCAAAGAATTCTAATGTTAGGAATGTGTTATTTATTTTCAACAACGTGAATGTCTCAGTTGAGCTTTATTTATTTGTATTCGGTTCATTTTTACTGTGGTTCATTATTCTTTGGTAAATCAATCGCATTTTGGCGCAGGCTCTGCAAACAGACTTTTACGACAGTAATACATCATCATGTAAGTAACTGTCAATTCTAATGCCTCATTTGTGACCAGGTTTGTTATGTGGAAAGAGAAGACGGGTCACCTTGGGGTGAACTTACAAATTCTTTATTCTTATGAAAATAAACAAAAGAACCTCAAGGCAGATGCTCTATCCTGTCTCCATACCCCGGAGGAGAGCACCGAAGAGCCTGAGCCCATCTTGCCTACCCAAATCACTCTCTGTCCCATCAAGTGGTCCCTCGACCAACAGATCTCTTCCTCCAATGCTTCCAAGCCATCTCCACCGGGGTGTCCTCCCGGCTGCACCTACATTCCCAGAGCTCAACTCAATAACCTCATGCACTCGGCTCATTCCACCATGGGCACTGACCATCCAGGGGCCAACCGCACCCTCTCTTTGCTGTAAGATCGCTTCTGGTGGCCCAACATGGCCAGGGATGTTAGAAGGTTCATCCATGGATGCCAGGACTGCACCATCTCCAAAAGCCCACGCCATCTTCCATCAGGCAAACTTCTTCCCTTGCCCATACCACAGCACCCTTGGTCACACCTAGGAGTAGACTTTGTCACCGACCTACCTCCATAGGAAGGGAATACATGTATCCTAGTTATCGTTGACCGATTCTCTAAATCATGTCGTTTGATTGCGCACAGAAATCCCTCTGCCAAGCTGCCACTGGACTGACTCCCTTCCAGTGCGTACTGTCAGAGATCAGCCAGGCTCCATCACAACCCAATCACAGAGGTCACAATCATCAGAGTACTAATCACCCGCACCTGATCGTCATCACCTCATCATCACAAGCACACTTCACCACAGCACTTTGTCTGGTCTCAACTTCAAGAAGGATTCACTTACCTGACCTACTCACCTCCATGCTCCATCGCTCCTGCGTCTCTCCCGATCCTCTGTGTCTCCAGTGACTTCCTGCTTGTTTGTGTCTCCAGCATCTTCTCATCCCAGACTCATTACCACTCTATTATAGGCCCTGTCCCAAATTGCACACTTCTACCCATTCTCCTTTCAGTCTTGTGGACTTACAATGACTTCCACGTGCGCGTGTCTGTTAAGTCCACGAGACTGTAGGGTGTCCCATTTGTCGATTTTAGGCTTCCGAAGGGTACTCGCGAGCACCCCCTTTGTGGCCAATATGCACCCTCGATGTGCACTTCAGATGAGCCCGTAAGTTTGCGAGCTACGCAGAGGATTACATCATGAAAGTGCGGAAGGAAGACGTGACCACTGGAATTTTTTTTTTTATTCTAAGAAACAGTAAACTGTACTCAGTAATTTATGGTCGTATGGGTAAAAGCAAGACATCATTCATACATTTACAAAAGACAGTCAAATAGCGAAAACAAGCAGAATGTCTCAGTGTCCTTTCCTAGATCTTTGTAGTGTGCCACTATGAACCAAAACTTTGCATGTTTTCTTTCGTTTTGTTTATTTGTAGACCTAATTATTTATTATTTAAGTGAAATATATTTCACGTAGCCTATAGGCCTAAACATTCCTTTTTATTTTTATATATGTTATGTAGTTTTATTCTGTTTTTTCCATTCACAGAAGCGCTGCAGGTACATGCAGTGACATTGTGTGAACTCATGTTCTAATATCCTGCAATTCAGTCATGTTGGATGCCTCAGTGTCACATTTGCATAGGCTGTACTATATGAATTCGTTATTGGTTGACTGCCAAATCAAAATATTAAATGGAATGATAAAATAACGTTATTAACTGGTTAATGGCCATTTCAAATTAGCATTTCTGTTCAGAACGATTAAATTTGATTTTGTTTCCATTTCTGTTTATGTTCCGGTCAACATTTTGTTTGTTTCTGCTTTTCATTTTTTGTTCCTTGAACTGGTTCAGAGCCCTGGACTTAATCATAACAAATGAAACCGCAGACAGAACTAAAGGAAGAATTATTTCTCTGATTTCTCAGTCTTTGGCATCAGAGAGCTTCATCTCCAGAACCCAGCTGTGTGTCTCTGAAGAGTGACCGAAGAGTGACCTCTGACCCCACGTGAGTATAAACGTGCTAAATTGGTGTCAAAAGACTGAATGCATAAAGAGAGATGAGCTTTTGTTTTTTGTATTTTTTGATTTAGCCTCAAATCTACGGACAAAAGTTTCTGATGTGTCATTAACTTTTTTTTGTAAAAATCTTTTAACTTTTAACTTAAGTTAAATTGAAATAAAATACATTAAGGGCCAGATTTACTAACAGCTTGCACCAGCTTGCAAACCCTCTTTTGGCATTAAAACACTACTGTCAGGATTTACTAAAGACACGCAATTCAAAATTAGCGCTGAAAAGGTGTAGACTGAGTTGTTTTTGCGGCTGACCTTATTGCATATGCATTTGTAGGAGTTTCCCTTTCAGATGCAAAATTTATGGGAGGAGAGTATTTAAATGATTCACGCAACGTGATTTACTAATCTTTGTGCTCGTCAATTTACTGGTATTTGCGCCATTATTTAACGCCCAAAAAAAGCATGTCTTAACCCAGTTTACGACATGGCTGCATGGCACAGAGAATGCACGGTAGAAGGGAGAAGATATTTTCCACGCATATTAATTTCTTTGGAATGCCAGAGGAAGATGTTATCCAAACATATCGTTTACCAAGCCATGTTAGCCAATGTATATATATATATATATATTTAATATATTTAGGCCAACAGTTGGCAAACGATATTAGACCTATATATGTGTACGTGTTTGTCAGATTATATATGTAACAAGTTGCGCCTGTGTCGACCCACACCTGATGTGAGCATCAGCATCAGTCATCAGCTCTGCTTATTTGTGTTCCAATGCTAATTTGCACTGCTATTGTTAGATTGCGTTGGTCATTATGTAAATGATTTGACTGCATCTGTGATCTTTACTTTGTGCGTCAGCAGATCGCACGCAAAACTGGCCACTCCCATCGGCGCATTTGTGGAATTGCGTTCTCACACTAATTTGCCCCCTTTAGTAAATCTGGCCCTAAATGTACAGAGAATACAATATTGACACTTCTATTAATTTACTATGTGATTAATATTTAAAATGTATTTATACATTTAAAGCCTTTAATTGTACTACATTTTTTTATTTGATTTTTTTTTTTTTTTTTTTTTTTTTTGTAGTGTAAATAGAGATGATCAGACTGGAGACCAGGATTCTCTTCAACCAGTGAATGTTGAACTACAGAGAGTCAAAGACAGACACAAAACCAGCATGAAGAACAAGTATGAGAGATTATTTGAGGGAATGAAACTCCAAGAGAATGAAACCCTCCTGAACAGGATCTACACACAGCTCTACATCATAGAGGGAGAGAGTGAAGGAGTGAATAAAGAACATGAGGTTTTACAGATGGAGAAAACAGCCAGAACACAACACTCACAAGACACTCCAGTCGACTGCAATGACATCTTTAAATCCTCACCTGAACCAGGATGTGTGGAGAAAGACCAAATCAAGACTGTTCTTACTAAAGGCATCGCTGGAATCGGAAAAACTGTCACTGTGCAGAAGTTCGTTCTGGACTGGGCTGAGGGAAAAGCCAATCAGGATGTAGATTTAATGTTTGTGCTTCCATTTCGAGAGCTGAACTTGATCCGAGATCATCAGTACAGTCTTCACAGACTTCTGCTGGACTTTCATCCTGAACTTCAAGATCTGGACTCAAAGATTTATGAGGAGTGTAAAGTTGTGTTAATCTTGGATGGTCTGGATGAAAGCAGAATGACACTGATGTTTTCAGATGCTCAGAAAGTTTCTGATGTGACTGAGACTTCATCAGTGGGTGTGCTGATGTCAAACCTCATGAAAGGAGAGCTGCTTCCCTCTGCTCTCATCTGGATCACCTCCAGACCAGCAGCAGCCAATCAGATCCCCTCCAAATACATCAACCGTCTGACAGAAATTCAGGGATTCAGTGAGCCTCAGAAGGAGGAATATTTCAGGAAGAGAATCAGTGACGAGCATCAAGCCAGCAGAATCATCTCACACATCAGAAGAGCCAGAAGCCTCCACATCATGTGCCACATACCCGTCTTCTGCTGGATCTCATCCACTGTGCTTCAAAAGCTCCTGAAAGAAGATCTGAGTGCAGAAATCCCTCAAACTCTGACTGAAATGTACATCCACTTCCTGCTGATTCAGATCAACACAAGGAATCAGAAGTATGAAGAGAAAAAAACAAAAGAACTGCTCAGGTCCAACAGAAAAGTGATTGTAAAACTTGCTGAAGTGGCTTTTAAGCAGCTGATGAAGGGCAATGTGATTTTCTATGAGGAGGACCTGAGAGAGAGCGGCATAGACGTCACTGACGCCTCAGTGAATTCTGGGATTTGCACTGAGATCTTTAAGGAGGAATCTGTGATTCATCAGAGAAAAGTCTACAGCTTCATTCATCTGAGTTTTCAGGAGTTTCTCGCTGCTTTCTATGTGTTTTTCTCACATGTGGTCAAGAACTATGAGCCACTGCTTGAATTTAGATTTTACAGATTTGATGTGTTCTCTCTGTATTCTTTTCTAAGATCAGCAGTAGATAAAGCCCTCAGGAGTGTGAATGGTCACCTGGATCTGTTTCTGCGGTTCCTGTTGGGCATCTCACTAGAGTCCAATCAGAGACTCTTAAAAGATCTACTGACACACACAGAGAACAGCTCAGAGAGTATCAGAGGAATAACGCTGGACATTAAAGAGAAGATCAAAGATCCAGATGGTTTTCATAATCTCTCAGACGGTCTATCCATCAATCTATTCCTCTGTCTGCTGGAAGTGAAAGATCAGACTCTGCCCAGAGAGATTCAGGAGTTTGTGAAATCACACAAACAGTCAGAGAAGAAACTGTCTCCTGCTCACTGCTCAACAATCGCCTACATGCTTCAGATGTCAGAGGAGGTGATGGATAAGCTGGACCTCAAGAAATACAACACATCAGATGAGGGGAGAAGAAGACTGATACCAGCTGTGATCAACTGCAGAAAAGCTCTGTGAGTGTTAATTATGCATGGGGTAAAAATCATATAAATCATTCAATATTAATATTTTAATGAACAGAAAATAGCCTTAAAGGTGCCCTAGAATTTAAAATTGAATTTACCTTGGCATAGTTGAATAATTAGAGCTCAGAACATGGAAATGACATACCATGAGCCTCAAACACCATTGTTTTCTCCTTCATATGTAAATCTCGTGCATAAAAAACACCACAGAAAAACAGGCGATTCTAAACAAAAAACAGACTGTGATGCAACAGTCGGGATCATTAATATGTACGCCCCAACTTTTGCATATGCCAGCCCATGTTCTAGGCAAGGCAGTATTAAAGGGATAGTTCACCCAAAAATTAAAATTTTGTTTATCTGCTTACCCCCAGCGCATCCAAGATGTAGGTGACTTTGTTTCTTCAGTAGAACACAATTGGTGATTTTTAACTCCAACGTTTGCCGTCTGTCAGCCGTATAATGTGTGTCAATATGAACTTTGTCTATAAGAGTAAATAAAACTTGCATAGACAAATCCAAATTAACCCTCAGGGGTCTAAGGCTGATTTGGGGCCTGGAGAAGTTTTGACATGCCCTGACATTTGTGCTTTTTTCAGTTGTTCATAAACATATTAATGGAAAAAGTGTCATTACACTGTATTCAGCACAAACTAGGCTACCATAATATGTAAGGAACATGTATGTACATGTTTGTATTTTTGAAGGAATAACGTTTATGCGTGGTTATTGAAAAAACAAAAAACTTAAGTCACTGAAATAAAGCCAAAAATATATATTAAATCTGTGTTCACAAGACTTCTGGGTATTGGAGGTTGTAGACTAGAGTTTTTGCTTCAAAATTATGTAAAAATTATCATTCCTACTCCTTCATATAAAACAATAGAGAGATTTAAATTTTCTAAAACATCTTTGGTCAAGAAACACAGTATGCGTGGAGGTGTGAATAATCATGAATAATGCTAAAGAAGAATAGGCAATCCAGGAAATAACTGAACTAACAGAGGCCAGAGATCGCTAACTATGGCTATTCAAAACACTTTTCAAGACAATAAATACACGATTGAGACGATGAATGCATGTATTGCCTCTGAATTTGCCTCTGAATAGCGCTGGCTCCATGGGCGTGGCCGCATTAGTGGATAATGAGCTGAATCAAGGACTTCTGACGTGGCTCTCTTTTCATACAGATTACATAAACACATAATGTTTGTTTTCGATTTGACTTGTACGATTTAAAACCTGACATTTCAACTTTTCTTTAGACATATGTGTCATTTTTTTTGTCATTAGTATTCATAAGTTACAGTTCATTTTCTGAGAACTATCAGATTGGAGTTCGTTCAGAGGGAGACGAGAGATCACGCATCATGTTAGTTTTCTTTATTTTACAAAAAGCACAACATTTTGTTTTTACTCTGAGTGTACACAAATAAAAGAAGATATTCCACAGATTAAAATGGTGTATAGCTCTTAATTGTATGTGCAACATTGACGGAGTATTTTTAGTCTCTTTCACACTAGTTAGAAAAAAAATGCGGTGATCACGCCAGCGTGACCGCCGACCCGAGGGAGTTAAACTCTGTGGCTTGTGATGACACATTGATGTCCTAAGACACGAAACGATTGGTTTGTGCGAGAAACTGAACAGTATTTATAGCATTTTTTACCTCTAAAACACCACAATGTCCAACTGCGTTCAGCACTCGGTTAGTGAGGTCTGATCGCGCTCTCACAATGGCAGTTATGTCTCGCGCTTATACTCGAATGAGTGCAATTTTCCCAATTTTTAATCCCACCTCAAAACAGGCAGCTAAAACATGGTTTAATAAAAAATCTATTGGGTATTTTGAGCTGAAACTTCACAGACACATTCTGGGGACACCTTAGACTTATATTACATATTATGAAATATAGATTCTAGGGCACCTTTAATAATGTATAATTGCCTGCAGTCTGGCAGACGTCAAGCATTTTTTTGCATTTTGTGCACACGAGAAGCAAGTTCAGCATTTGCCATTGTAACAAACAATGCCTGATTGTCTGCTCTCCTTATACACTCTTCTGAACTCTTCCCCCTTTCTTAAGGCTCCAGTGAAGCTTTGCTAGATATCACATAAAAGCTAAACAAGCCCCTTTAAAACACAATAATATAAGCAAAGCATAATGTTGTTGTTACGTTATGTGTGGTATAAAACATCAGGCAGAGAACAAAAAGAAGAACAATGAAGGCAGGATTTAATAACTAAACTCAGAAATTCAGCATACACACGACATACATCAAACGAGAATGGACAGAGACTGAAGGAGAACGCAAGGTATATATACATGAGGCAAACAAAGGGAACTTAACGAGATACTTAACTAGACTAAGGTGAATCAAATGAACTAATCAAACAGACTGGGGAAAACTAGGTCACAGGGGAAACAGAAACATGAGGACTGTAACAGTTGTGATATTTTTCAGTTTCTTTGATGGGAATTAAACTATAGAAAAGAAAAAGAGGGGTTAAATCAGAAGCTACACACCAACGATTAAAATAGATAAAGATATTATGTACAGTCAACATACGTCTGCTTTTCACTTTTCTTCCAGGATCTAAATCTTTGTTGATAGGCTTCTGGAACCAGTTCATAAGCCCGTAACACTGCTGCTTTTACAGCTTGATAATCAGAAGCATCTTCTACACCAATGTTTCCCAACCCTGTTCCTGGAGGCACACCAACACTACACATTTTCCAACTCTTCCTAATCAGATACACCTGATTTAACTTATTAGCTCATTTGTAGAGACTGCAAGACCTAAAAATGTATGGGTCAGATAAGGGAGACATCAAAAATGTGCACTGTTGGTGTGCCTCCAGGAGCAGGGTTGGGAAACACTGTTCTACACTAAGTTAGTGTAGAATAAGTGCTTTTTAAAATGTAAATGTTGTATGGATTATATAATACAAACCCGATTCCAAAAAAGTTGGGACACTGTACAATTTGTGAATAAAAAAGGAATGCAATAATTTACAAATCTCATAAACTTATATTTTATTCACAATAGAATATAGATAACATATCAAATGTTGAAAGTGAGACATTTTGAAATGTCATGCCAAATATTGGCTCATTTTGGATTTCATGAGAGCTACACATTCCAAAAAAGATGGGACAGGTAGCAATAAGAGGCTGGAAAAGTTGAATGTACATAAGGAACAGCTGGAGGACCAATTTGCAACTTATTAGGTCAATTGGCAACATGATTGGGTATAAAAAGAGCCTCTCAGAGTGGCAGTGTCTCTCAGAAGTCAAGATGGGCAGAGGATCACCATCCAGACGTCATGTCTTTCAGGGAAGACCTTGCATTTTCCAACATGACAATGCCAGACCACATACTGCATCAATTACAACATCATGGCTGCGTAGAAGAAGGATCCGGGTACTAAAATGGCCAGCCTGCAGTCCAGATCTTTCACCCATAGAAACGCATCATAAAGAGGAAGATGCGACAAAGAAGACCTAAGACAGTTGAGCAACTAGAAGCCTGTATTAGACAAGAATGGGACAACATTCCAATTCCTTAAAAACTTGAGCAACTTGTCTCCTCAGTCCCTAGACGTTTAGAGACTGTTATAAAAGAAGAAGGGATGCCACACAGTGGTAAACATGGCCTTGTCCCAACTTTTTTGAGATGTGTTGATGCCATGAAATTTAAAATCAACTTATTTTTCCCTTAAAATGATACATTTTCTCAATTTAAACATTTGATATGTCATCTATGTTGTATTTTTGTATTTACAATTATTATTATTTTTTTTCTAGTTTTTTTAAGGACCCACTGCTGCCCTTTAAAGAAAGCCACCCTGAACCTCAATTTATTGTGCTGTATTTATTCTCGTCTAGTCTTTCTGGCTGTAATCTCACTGGTCAGCATTGTGAAATTGTGTCGTCAGCTCTACAATCTCAAGCTCTACAAAGCTGTACACAAAACTGTGTCCTGAGAGAGCTGGATCTGAGTAACAATGACCTGCATGACTCAGGAGTGAAGCTGCTCTCTAATGGACTGAAGAGCCCAAATTGTCAGCTGCAGATACTGAGGTATAAAGAGCATATGAGATATTATTTACAGTCTGCCGGTCATAATGTTGATGTTTGTCTGTAGATGATCGGACTGTGTGTGTCTGTAGGTTATCAGGCTGTATGGTGACAGAAGAAGGCTGTGGTTATGTGTCTTTAGCTCTGAGTTCAAACCCCTCACACCTGAGAGAGCTGGATCTGAGCTACAATCACCCTGGAGATTCAGGAGTCATACTGCTCTCTGACAAACTGAAGGATCCAAACTGCTCCCTGCAGATACTCTAGTATGTGGGGCAATAAGAGGCCCGGTGTTTTGATCACAAAACGGTTACTCTTATTTGAATGTAGTTATTATTATAGGGATCATAAGTTGCCATTTTTTAAAAGTTCATTATTTTGTTTATTGGGTGGAACAAAATAAGCTAACAGTGTTGTAACGGTTCAATTTGTCTTCTCTGTAATAACTTTATGTCCTGAAGTGAGAGTAATAAAAAAAGAACAAATAATCAAATTGCAAGCGATGGCACAAATTAACACATTTGCTGGGCGATATAGCTAAAAAATGATCACGATACAGTGTTTAATTTTGAACGGAGTAGTGCGTTTGTTTGTGACCCAGGGACAGAGCGAGCTTGAGAGTTGTTCATGCAAGCAAACTTCATGTCTTTTTATATTTTAATGCATTTAAGTGAAACTATATCGAGAGTTATATCAAACATTTTTTCTATCGCTATTGATTAAGACGTACCGTCAATAAATATCGATACCGTTTTATCGCCCAGGCCTATGCTGACTCCTAAAGTTTTTTGATATTCTTCATATTCTTTGTGGTGGTCAGTTTGCAGCAGTGATAAAAATGGTCTTTACCAATACGTTTAAATTGATTTTTACCATTTATAGTAATTTTTCTCTTATAAAGCCATTTTTCTAACCTAATTAAATGTATGCATAATCTTTTGTGTCAAATTCTTACATGTAATCAGTAGTTCAATTAGCATAATAAGACACAATAGGGCTGTTATCAATCAAATTAAATATATTTCAATTAAATTCATCTTTGCAAAGCAGAGGAAACAGAGAAGCTGCACTGAAGTGGCATTTATATGCATTTACACAGTATAATACAGCTCATTTGTGTTCCACAGTAGAAAGTTAGTGATGCAGATTTGGAAAAACATCAGGCTAAATGATCAATCGTTTTTGGGTGAACTGAGTTTGTGTCACAGAACAGATTGTGTGTGGTTCTTTTTCTTTTTTGTCTGACCTTAAGAAAATGAATATGAATCATGTTTGTGTTTTATAGTGTGGATCATTGTGGAGAGACCAGAATTACAGCAGGACTACAAAAATGTAAGTCTACACACAATCATTTAGTGATTTGTTGTGGATTTGGCTCATTTAGTGAAATGTTTCTCTCTTATTGTGTTCAGATGCCTGTGATCTCACACTGGATCCTAACACAGCAAACACTGAACTTGTTCTACCTGATGAGAACAGGAAGATCACACGTGTGGAAAAGAATCAGCCGTATCCTGATCATCCAGAGAGATTTGATGAGTGGCCTCAGGTTCTGTGTCAAGAGAGTCTGACTGGACGCTGTTACTGGGAGGTTGAATGTAGCGGACGTGCTGAAATATCAGTGACATATAAAGGAATCAGCAGGAAAGGAGGGAAAGACTGTTGGTTTGGATTCAATGACAAATCCTGGAGTCTGGACTGCTCTAATAATAGATTGTCTGTCCGTCACAATAAAAACATCACTAATATACCTGCTCTCCTTTCATCCTCTACTAGAGTAGGAGTGTATGTGGACGTGTCGGCTGGCATTCTGTCCTTCTACAGTGTCTCTGACACACACACACTCACACACTTACACACATTTAACACCACATTCACTGAACCCCTCTATGCTGGATTTGGGCTTTATCCTGATTCCTCAGTGTGTCTGTGTGACATTAAACAGCCTCCTGTGAGAAACAACAGTGATACACACACAACCGGGTGAGTGAAATACACTTTGTCTTGATTTTTCCAGAGTGTGACTAATAGTTCAATCCTCTGTTCTTCATTCATCACTAAACACTAGTGATGCACGATATTGGATTTCTGCTGATACCTGATATGCCAATATTTTTCAACGTATTTTGGCTGATAGCAGATGCCGATACCAATAAATATATTTTCCTTTGTTTGGAAACAACACCAAGTCTTTCCTGCAGGGACTATAAACTAATTAATTTTCATTTTAGTTAGTTTTGAGCAAAAACTATTTTTTCATTCAATTTCAGAGTTTGGAGGTCTCTGACTGTTTTACCAGTATTTCTCAAGCTCCTGATCACACATGATCACTAAACTTTAATTTGCTATTAATTTTCTGTAATTTTCTAGCTGTAGTGTGAGCTTCTTTTCTATTAATATGCCTGCAGGTGAGGAATAAGACAAAAATAGTCAAATTCACACAGTATTACTTGATCTATTCCAGCACTCCCTCAATTACAATCAAGCACAATTAAATAAAGACAGTTGTGTTGTAAGCACAAAAACAATCAAGATCTTTATAGTCAAACTCTTATAAACTATTATGTTTGGATAATGAACATTCCTGTGCCACCTCAGACTGCTTGCATAGAGCCTACATATAAATAACTTGCCAATGATTAAACTATATAGACTATATTTAAAAATGCATGATTGTTCATAAATATGTGTTTGTTAGTGAAGGACATGACAGGTGTCAGTTGAGGCTTTATATACTAGCTTTATACTTTATCTCTGTGAAACCCTGATTTTATGTTTATGTTTATGTTTTTAATGTGATTTTTGTCATGTGGAATATATATATATGTCAAAACATGGAGTTCTGCGTAGTTGACACTCTAAAAGTTATCCCAAGTGTGTGTTTTACAAGAAAATACTGTTTTCACTGTTATTTGCCATTTTTTTGTAAATATTTATGGAATCTACCAGCAATTTCTGATTGAAAATTGTTTTAAAGTAAATCTTAATCTAATGCTTTTAATGTACATAATCTTTTGATGGTACATTTTCCCCAAAGATAACAGTTGTTAAAGGGTGTGTAAATTGTGACAGATTTACTCGTTAAGTTTTTTTATAGTAAACTGTTAGTATGTTGTTGATTTTGAATTGTTGATTACACTTTACATTAGGATCCCATTAGTTAACATTTGTTAATGCATTAACTAACTATGAGCAAAACATGTTACGGTATTAATCTTTGTTAACGTTAGTTAATAAAAATTAAACTCTAAATTGTTAGTTTGTTAGTTAAGGTCCATTAAATAATATTGACAGATACAAATTTTGACTTTAATAATGTATTAATAAATGTTAAAATTAATATTTGTTGAGTTCAATATACACTTTATTATTTGTCATTGTTAGTTCATGCTAAGTAACGTAAAGTCACCATTCAACCGACAATTTTTATTTAGTTTATTCAACAGTTAATTTTGTACACTGTGCATAAAAACCATTTCACTTTTTAATTCCGCCGCCTTCTGGTTCTTCACAGGTTCTCTGACTCCAAACCTTCTGGGCTCAATATTCACCCACTGCTGAACTGTCAGTCTTGTGTCCATATAGCTGATTCTGATCTTTGGGTTCAGATTGAGTCGTAGGCCTGTACAGATGAAGGAGGGTCAAAGTTCGAGTGTGTCAGGACCAGAATGCGATGGGTCTGTGACTGTGAGTCAACTTCTTCAAGATCAAGACACGTCTGGAGAATGATCTTTAAATGTCTCTTATCAGAGACATCTCATTCTGAAAGTCTAAAATATTAAGATAATTGCAGATAAACTTTGACGGCAGCAACTGGTTCATGAGGAACAATATTCAGAAATCACACAGAGTTTAACCAGTCAGGAGAGCATGAGAAAAATCTGTGACATTATACACAAGCACAGAGATGATGTGAAAGCTAAATTCATCTCAGTTCTTCAGGAAGAGAAGCTTTACCACTTCTGAACATTGGTCTGATTCACACTTTGAGCTCGAGGAGCATCTTTTTAAACTGTTCTAAAGCAGCAACCCCTGATAAACCTAAGGCTTCTCTAATGATGACACATTATGTTTTTCAGAAGTTATCAAAATATATGTGGTGCAGCAATGAGATGTCTTTCAAAATATTGATTCATAGTTACATTACAAATAAATGTAAGTTTTTGCACATCTAAGCAAATGTTCTACAGGAAAGGTAAAGCGAATTAAATGTCAAAGTAAATTTATAGCAATATTTATATTTGTCTGTGTATTTCATACTGGTTGGTAAATTGATGATGTACATTTTTGTATATGAATTATGGGTAGCACTTACATATATAGTAATTATGTTGTACATACAGGTAAAAGAGTGGTAACACAAGGTACTTACCTGACATGTATGTACATGGGAACTAATAAGAAACACTGCTGTACTTTCCAATGGTACATACATGGTAACTACTTTGTACCTATAGACAAGTGTCGGGTAATAACAGGTGCTTACTTATAGACCTTATGTAGCCCCGCCCCTTTTCAGCGTTGCGCTCGTTGTCTTTTGACTTCCGGTTTGTATTTCCACAGCGATATTACATTTATGAATGAACTGCTCGTTTTAAAATCTTCCCGATCTACTGACATTTGTTAAGACATCTGCTTTAAACATAACAATGCTCATGATAACTTTCATTAACTCTACAACAAGTAAATCCACTTAACCAACTAATTATTCTTTGACAGCGATGCCATAGAAATGTACAGAGCTACCGCAAAACGGAAGTTCAAAGACAATTTTATAAAGATGGCGGCGCGCTTGTTTCTCTGGTAAATAAGGTCTATAGTGTCCGTATATGGTAACTAACAGACACATTACTGTACTTACTAATAGTACGTACATGGTAAATATTTTGTACTTACAGACAAGTGTGGGTAATAACAGGCACTTATTTATGGTAACTTGTAAGACACATTACTGTACTTACTAATTGTTTAAAATGCTTAAGCTTATTATTGCAAAGGTTAAAGAGCTGGTAATTCCTATGTAATGTTTATGTACAAGGATGCACTTTATTTTACAGTCCTATTTCCATGTACTTATTATGAACATACTAGTGAATATACCAGTTAGTTAATGTGTAAGTTACACCTGGTAAGAGCTGGTAATTCCTATGTAATGTTTATGTACAAGGGTTCACTTTATTTTACAGTCCTATTTCCATGTACTTACTCTGAACGTACTAGTGACTATACCAGTTAATTACCAGTATACCAGTTAATGTGTAAGTTACACCTGGTAAGAGCATACGTAGCTTTCAAAGACACAAAACGTACATTTTTGTAAATGAAAATGATAATTTTATTAAAAATATAACATCAAAACGATATTTTGAGCTGCTAATCCTACACCTACCTTTTAAGTAACCCATAAACATTTATTAAAACTCCGTACTGTTTTAAATAAAAGAGTGACAGACAAACAAGCGTAATCACAACAATTTATTTATTGCGAAAATGTTGTACCAAAAGTAGTTCAAATGATGATGAATTGCAGTCGCAGTCCTCTCTGGCGGTAAATAATAGTTTTTTACACAGCAGAATATGATGAATCCGGCTTCTCTACGTGAAGGCGCGCACTCATTCAAATGTCAATTCACTGAAACACGGCATGTCGCAATCTGTGACGAAGCAGGTGAGAGCCAATGAGTATTTGATCAGTGCCGTAAACCATGTCGTAACGCTTCTCGAGGGTGGCGCTACTTTCAAATTTAAATTATAACGAGCGCGAGCTTTGACTGTGACGTCGCTGCTGAGAATGAAGATGAAGATTTATGGATAAAGGGCTGAATTTGGATCTGTTCCTCACAAACATATGGATTCTAAAGATATGGAGTATAGCAAACAAATAAAATGGGTGTGATTTGTGAATATATGTTGTGTTTTGATGTATCTTATGGTTGTATTGTCAGTCGCTGCATAGGAGAAAACATCTTCTGTGTCTCACAGCTAACAAACTAAATATTACAAGTCACGAACAGAAATGTTATTTCATATTAAGTAGATGAGTAAACTGTATTCAAAAAATGTGACTGAAAACATGTATTGATATTACAATTGAATACATACAACTGTTTTAAAACATTAATACCATGATTTTATTACAGGGGAGTTCATTACATTCAAACTTTACGTTACATGATTTATTATTGCTGTTAATAAGTAACGTATGTTTTTGTGTGTATGAAAATGTACGTGTTGTTAAACCACATTTTATGTAAAAATACACATGTATTCTCATGAGATCACGGTAATTCCTATGTAAGGTTTATGTACAAGGGCTCACTTTATTTTACAGTCCTATTTCCATGTACTTATTATGAACGTACTAGTGAATATACCAGTTAGTTAATGCGTAAATTACACATTACTTAGGGTGAGGTATAAGCATGGTACAAGATACTTCTTGAGTACTGGATGATATACTTTTGCGGTTCAACTTGCCTAATCTTTATAGGACAATAATTCACTTAATAGGGGTATTTTAATGACATACATACAGATCAGTAACACTACTGTACTTGGTATACTCAGTTGTCATGTGTCAAAAGCCTTGCTTAAAATGACTACTTGATAAGTATTAACACTATGAAGTGCTGTATAGTTACTGCAGTGTATCATTTTGGTAAGCACATTTGTTTCACAGTAGTTAAGTGTCTATTATTTGTGTCTACACTTGTCCTTGAGTACAACATAGTTACCATGTATATACCACTAGTAAGTGCCTGTTATTACTGACAATTGTCCATAAGTACAACATAGTTACCATGTATATACCACTAGTAAGTGCCTGTTATTACCCACACTTGTCTGTAAGTACAAAATATTCACCATATACATACCATTAGTAAGTACAGTAATGTGTCTGTTAGTTACCATATACGGACACTATAAGTAGGCACCTGTTATTACCCGACACTTGTCTATAGGTACAAAGTAGTTACCATGTATGTACCATTGGAAAGTACAGCAGTGTTTCTTATTAGTTCCCATGTACATACATGTCAGGTAAGTACCTTGTGTTACCACTCTTTTACCTGTATGTACAACATAATTACTATATATGTACCAGGAAAGTACACGTACTGTAAAATAAAGTGCTACCGATGAACTTGATCTGATTCATCCTAAGAAAGACGAGACGCATCTGAATAGTGAGGGAGATAAAGCAAGATATTTCGATAACCATTGGTCAAATCTTATTAAGATCATTGCAGATAAACTGTGTCAGCAGCAACTGGTTCATGATGAACAATACTCAGAAATCACACAGAGTTTAACCAGTCAGGAGAGCATGAGAAAGATCTGTGACATTATACGCAAGCACAGAGATGATGTGAAAGCTAAATTCATCTCAGTTCTTCAGGAAGAGAAGCTTTACCACTTCTGAACATTGGTCTGATTCACACTTTGAGCTCAAGGAGCATCTTTTTAAACTGATCTAAAACAGCAACATCTGATAAACCCAAAGCTTCTCTAGTGATGATACATCAGAAGTTCATCAGAAGTTATCAAAATAAATGTGGTCAGCAATGAGATGTCTTTCAAAATATTGATTCATAGTTACATAGTTCATAGTTATATATATTTTAAGATTAAAAATACTTCTGAGAAAGCAATTCATGCTTACAAAACTAAATGTCCAGAAGAGATGGGTGAGAAATACTGGAAATAACGTGTTCAGCACTTAAAGTGGCAGTTCTTTGAGAGGCCAATAGCCTTAGTTCAGTTCAGTATGTGTCACTGCAGCTACAAATAAATTTAAGTTTTTGCACATCTAAGCAAATGTTCTACAGGAACGATAAAACGAATTACATGTCAAAGTAAATTTATAGCAATATTTATATTTGTCTGTGTATTTCATACTGGTTTGTAAATTGCTGATATATACTGTATTTTTGTATATATATTTTCTTTGTTTCTCCTGATAGAAGACAGCTGAAATCTGATTTGTTGTATAATAATGCTGAAGCACAGATATTTAGCAGTGAAGAATATGTTCTCTGAGCTTCATGTCTCTACAACAGTCTCAGTCTTCCTCCAACATCAGGCTGCCTGAACGAAGCCTCGACAACATCTGTCAGATTCAACATTATTCAGCTGGAGTGAATAAATCATTTCAACAAAGAGCAGAAAATAAGAGTCCAGTGATGCTCTTCCCATGAAAGCAGCTGAGCGTTCTGGATGCTTTAGAAGCAGAAGGTGAGATTCGTCACATTTCTTCTAATGTTGCTCGATCAAGTCATGGTTTAGTCTGGAGTTGCAGCACAGTTTGAGTCTCCAGGAGCTTTTGCACACGTTTGACCTCCAGCGGCACCTGGAAACATCCACAGAACTGCATTTCACTGTTTCAGAGGAGAAGCAGATCATGATGTGCTGACAGACGAGGCTTATATTGAAATATCTCATATTCTGTTATTCTAAATATGATGGTGTGTTTAATCTATGTGTGATGAATCTATCTTCATACAGCTGTGATGAGCTCCATGTGTTCCACACAATGATTGAGAGGATAAATATGCTCATTATTGATTAGAAGTCAGAGAACAGAGAGAGAGTCTGGTGTGGCGTGACACTTATAGTTACAGCATTAGTTTATAAATACTGACTGTAGTCAATAATACACACATTACAGTCATATCTTGATAATAACTCCACAAGTAACTTTTATTTATATAGCACTTTTTACAATGCAGATTGTGTCAAAGCAGCTTTACAATGATAACTGGTAAATAATTTTTGCTGCACAGCAGCTCTTAGAGAAAATGGTGTCATTGTCCAGCTTAAGTATATTCAATATTGATTCATTCCATTGTAAAAATCAATAGTTATTAATGTAGTTTGCATACAATGGTTTCAATGCAGGCAGATCAAAAACATATCTCTTGATTATGTTTTTACAGGATGTAAAACAAAGACTATAGAATAACACGACGCGTCACTCATATTGTTTTGAATGGGAGAAAGTGCAACGCACAATATGGCGGAGTAAGTCACGCCTTCTAATTAAGAGCCAATTGCCGATTAGCATGGGCGGCGTTAGGGATGGGCTAGCAGGTGCTTCAGCACCCCCCAAGAAATACCAAAGCAACCCCATAGCACCCCAACATTTTTTTTCAACAATTACATCGTTAGCCTCATAGCATAAAAGTCATTTTTTGCCAAATTGTGATATCTGCCTATTGAAATATGATCTGGGCAATTATGCTATGAGGCTAACGACATACAAGCTGTGTGTTATATTTAATAAATAAGTTGATAATAAAATTAACAAATGAGTGTTTTTGAAAGTTACAATCCCGCCCCGATTGTAAAGCAAAATGTGATTGGTTGTATCAAGAGTGTGCTGAGATTGGTCAGTGCAATGTGGCCGTTATCTGATTGGCTTGAGTAGTCGGTGGGTGGAGTCGACCTATTTGTGGAATTGTTTCAGAATCCACAAATGCACAGAAAGCAATTCACAAATGTACAGGTGTTGATTCACAAATAAATGCAGGCAGAGTTGTGCTTGTGACATAAAAACATATTTGTGAATATGTTTTTTAATAGCAAATCTCATTTTATTTATTTGTGAATTTAATTTTTGTTAAACTCCTAACATATATTTGTGGATCTCATTCTATTAATCTGTGCATACAATTATTTTTTTGTGAATATCTATACATTTATTTGTGGATCATTATCTATTTATTTGGAATTTTGCTACAATCCTACCCCCATACCGTCAGGCCTCATTCACTCCAAGCCATGCGCAACTTCCTCGATGACAGGGTCAAATTAAGAGTGCAAGTTTGTCATCAGTTCTTCATTCAGCGCAGAAGATATTGATTACAGTATATTATTCATTTAGCAGATGCTTTTAGAAGTGACTTAAAAAATCACAAACATTCAACAATAAGTTAATACCAAAGACCATATACAATTAATGATAAAATATATTGGAAAAATGTGTGTATTAATTACAATACCTTTAATTTATTTGATTAGATTGAATTGAAAGAAATGAATTGAAAGAAATTATAACCAAAAATAGAAGGAAGTTAAAGAGAATTAAGGAATAAGCAGATGGAAGTAGGAAAGGCTTTAAGCAGAATTTACATGGTACTGGAATAGACTGTAACTAGAGATTAAGTGTTACGTCCTCGGACGTATAGCCTATAATGTTATATTGTGAATCGTGGTTATGTTTTCTTTTTCACTTTCGTTTCTCTCTCCTCATTGCTGCAGATTCCGGCTGCTAATCATCTGGGAAAGCGGATTGGCTCCTCTTTTGGCTTTGCATCCTTTAAAAACGCGCTTCTGCGCAATACAAGAAAGGCGGGGCTCTGAGCGTCTGTTGTAAAGTTGATCGAAGTGAAGTGAAGTGAAGTGAATTGAAGAAGCCGGAACCGGGAACACTTCCTATAACACCAGATGTACTCATTAGATCAGAAGAAGAATGGCATCTACGCTAATATTAGTCTTTCTGTTTATCCCGAGGTTTACCATAGTCAACCGGATCCAGGCCGTATCCAGGTGAGACCAAGGACCGGCGCCATGACACCACCACACCGCAGCCCTGAAGTATCAGCAGAGATCGAGTCGACTAGATCATCCATTGTGAAGGCCTCATCGACACGACAGCCAGTGCCACAGTTCCTCAACAGACCGTCCATACCGGCGTGATGAATATGATCCTCAACTGGATGGAACTGAAATAAATACTTTGATTGTTGCAATCCTATCAGACTTATGATAGCAACCTGATTCGTAACAAAGCACTGTTCGCCAGAGGAAAACTGGCCCCCCGACTAAGCCTGGTTTCTATCAAGTTTTTTTTTCTCCATTTTAACACCTACTTGCCACCTGATGTCACCTGATGTCACCTGATGGAGTTTGGGTTCCTTGCCGCTGTCGCCTTTGGCTTGCTTAGTTGGGGACACTTGACATTTGATATTCAACAGTGCTTTGATCTGCCTGCATTGACACTATTCTTTAAGAGCTGCTGTGCAGCCACAATTATATACCAGTTATCAATGTAAAGCTACTTTGATACAGTCTGCATTGTAAAAAGCGCTATATAAATAAAGGTGACTTGACTTGACTTGACTAGCCTGTTGCATGTCTAACGTTGTTTTCCAACTGTTTTTCCCACCATTCTTTTTCTTGTTTATTTTCGCTAATTATTTGTCTAATATTGTGTCGGTATTAAAAGGTAATCAGAGTCACGCCACTCTTGTAGGAAATGGGTGCCTATTTTGTTTAAAAGCTATATTTTCTCCTGGTTTTGACCAGATATAGGGAAATAGGGAAGTGGGGTGTATTTTTGTTTAATTTTTCTTTGTTAGGATAAGGTAGCCTTCTAAAAATAGCTAGTTTTTGTTTTGTTTGTGATTTTGGCTCATGCCATGTCTGCAGTTGACATAATGGCTTGTAAACGGGAAAAAAACAACAACTACTAATTGCTCCTACAATAAACGCAAATCGATGCTTTCCTGTGACGTTCTTCATTTATGTTTCTCCTCAACGCTCCTGGACTGGGACGTAACATAAGGAAATCATGATGTCACACACTCCAGTAGACAACAGGTGGCGCTAAACACTTTTAACGACAAACTGAAACCAGCCAGAAAACTAAAAGCAGATACATCACCTGAAGCCTATGCGCACGCCTATTCTGACGCCTATTCACTCTTGTGAAGAAGCCAAAAGGAAATGTTCGATTTTTACGGAATATAAATTCACATTTCGAATTCTTAAAAACTGGACATAAGTATCGCACTATGGTAAGTTATTTTTAATCAACTTCTGGTATGTCATATTATTATACAAAGTTTTCGTATTCGCCTCACTATCATATTAAACTCGATCTTCAAATATTAACGGTTATTTAATGGAGATGTGATGCATGTAAAAGTGGACAAATTCTTCAGGATTGTGATGATATCGAGCTCTGGGAAATCATCTTTTAGCTCAGATTAATTTACGGATTATTTACAATCTGAAATACACAATAGAGGAAATGTAAAATTTTAAATAAATATTAAATATTTCCGCGCTTCTGTAGACGATCAGCTTTAGTGAGACCCTTCTTATTTGTGCATCCTCGTTTCTTTTCCTCGTCCTTCAGCTTCACCCCCGTGGGATGTGAGGGGAGGATGCAAGGAATGGAAACGAGGACGGAGGAATCGAAGGAAATGTTATTTGTTTATTGGAATGTTCTTGATCACTCGAGCATCACTTCAAAGCGTCATCAGCTGCGCTCGAGGGCTCTGCCCTCATGTTGTTAAAGTCTGGTTAGTTAAAACATAAAGTTTAAAGTTGTAAAGTTTATTTAAACTGCAAAAGTAAAGCATACGTTTAAATTATTGTGAAGGGGGAGGAGAATGTTTAGGTGCGTCAGGTTTCTCCGCAAAGGATACACCTGTGTGTCCTCTCTCATGACTCCTCAAGAAGCTTCCTCACTCCTCGATCCTCACCTCCTCACGGTGCAATTAGAGAATTGAGGTGTCTTTCAAGATGGCTGAGCTCGATCGGTTTTCGGGTCATAGGATGGAGGATTTAGGGGCGAGGAAACGAGGAAGCATCAGTTTGAGTATTGAGAAGCACCCCAGGTGCTTCAAGAGGGAGGATACACAGGTGTATCAAGTCTTTCTCGTCGAGAAACCTGACTCACGCATTCTCCTCCCTCTTCACATCTGACACAATAATTTAAATGTATGCTTTACTTTTGCACCAAACTTTGCATCTCACATATTTCAACGGGGCATCTTGCATTATTAATATTTATTATGATTTTTTTTTTAATAACCAAACTTTAACAACATGAGGGCAGATTGCTCGAGCGCAGCTGATGACGCATTGAAGTTAGGCTTGTTCCAGATGCGCCTAGCCTCGCCTGAAATGTAGCCGAGAGTAGGCGGCTGCAGTGAGGGGAGGAGTGAAAAAAGGGCAGGCAAGACTGTTCTCGTAGTGGATCAGGGACATGGTGGTGGAAAAAAAAATTGGGATGGGAGGATTTTTTTTTTTTTTTTTTTTCAAATCTTTTGCGTTCCCTCGCAAAGTTATAATCTTCCCTTGCTGTGTGCTCGGACAAACACTGCCTCTTTAATGTCCCGCTGGCTGGCAGTAGTGTTTCAGTTAGTAACATACGTTAATAATGCACACAAATAATATAAAGAAATGCAGTCAGTGCTTATGTCAAGCAGTTCAGTAAAGTTGGCAATATATTCACAGATTCGAGCTTCCCGGATTAATAACTCGTGAGCTAAACGTTTTTAAAACACAAATGCAGCTACTTCCAATCATATTAGACAACAAGCTACAACAACCCAATTTTCCTCAAATATGCTTTATAATAAATTGGTCTCTATGAGCAGGCGGCGGAGATACACGTCTGAAGGGACCGTCTGAAAAGTGCAAAACCCAAAACCCTTTTGCTCATTTTGTATTATGAAAAATACTCAATAACTTCACTGTAACACACTGTAGTGTCACCAGATTTAGTTCATACATCACTGTTTTTCTGCTGGTTGTACTGGAACACTTAGTTTGATTTAAAAAAAGCATAACTTTTATGATTATTAATTATTAAATAAAATAATATAATAATAACTTCACTGTTATTAGTAAAAATATTAAATAAATTGTAATGCCATCAAATCCAGTCAGCAATTATCATGCAAAAGCTGTTGTATGTAAGCTGTGTACTAACATCATTTGTGTAAAGAAGGCCTTTATGGGCTACTTGCCAAACTAAGGGTTGTAGTACCTAACCAGCAGGAGAGCAGTGATGTATGAACTGAATTTGGTGACAGTACAGTGTGTTACAGTGAAGTTATGGAGTATATATAAAATGAGCAAAAGGGTTTCGGGTTTTGCACTTTTCAGACGGTCCCTTCAGACGTGTATTTCCGCCTCCTGCTCATAGAGACCAATTTATTATAAAGCACATTTGAGGAAAATTGGGTTGTTGTAGCTCATTGTCTAGGTTACTATGATTGGAAGTAGCTGTATTTGTGTTTTAACAACGTTTAGCTCACAAGTTATTAATCCGGGAAGCTCCAATCTGTGAATAAATTGCCAACTTTACTGAACTGCTTGACATAAGCACTGACTGCATTTCTTTATATTTGAGTCCAAAAAGTTCAAACTCTATGAGTCGCGCATTATTTGTGTGCATTATTAACGCATGTTACTAACTGAAACACTACTGCCAGCCAGCGGGACATTAAAGAGGAAGAGTCTAATAACTAATATCTTTGCGAGGGAACGCAAAAGTTTTAAGAGGGAATGCAAAGTTTCTCGGGGGAACGCAAAAGTTTTGTGAGGGAACGCAAAAGATTTGAGAAAAAAAAAAAAAAAAATTCCACTCATCCCAATTTTTTTCCACCACCACGTCCCCTTAGGGGCTCCGTAGATCGGACACATACGAGATCAAAGGCGGATATCGCGGGATTCACACTCGTGTGCTGTATTGCTGATAAACTGGATGTAATTTAAGTTCTGTTGCTTCTATATGAAATAAATATAATGAACAAGACACCCAAAGTACTTGTTATTTCCATTCGAAAGATATGTGTATCAATCATTTTTACTTTAATTATAGACATGTTTTTATATATTTTTTTTATTATAAATGACAACAATCACATAACCCACGGAGAGATTGCACTGTCAGAGAGTTTGGGAATATTTTGCACATTATTTTTACACATAAAAACATGATAATAGAGTTTTAAAATCAATACATCAGAGTTGTTTAAACCAATGAGTATTAAGCTGTGTCGACAGCCAGTCGTTTCCCATCGTGCTTTTGGTCAGCGCAGTCGGAGGAGAGCAACTGCGCCTGACTGCAGAATCCGACACGTCGCGAGAGGTTTTTGACACACGTCAGCATGACATTAAAGCAAGGCAGCCCACCCTTGGACACATTTCTAACCGGCATGCATCTCGCGGTGATCACCGGTGATTGGTTCTGCGCAGATTTTGCTCATCTCAAACAAGCCTAATGTTAAGCTTGTTCGAGATGCATCGCACTGCGCAGACCTATGACATCAAAAGTACTGATTCAAAAGCAGTCGTATGCTCTTTAATTATGGCAAGCTGTTTTGACTTTTATTCATTCTCAGGATATGAATTCTTGATATCAGGAATTACATTTCCACTAGCAACAATGTTAATTCTTGATATCAACATTTGAATTTCCACTAGTAAAAAGTAGAATTCTTGATATCTTTAATTGTATTTTCACTAGTGAAATGTCACCATAGGCTGCCATTCATATTCAATTGTTGATATCAAGAACTGATTTCTTACTAGTTGAAATTCCAATTTCACATATCAGAATTACAATTCTTACAAGTAAAAATGTGAATTTTTGATATCAAGAATTCAATTGGCACTAGTTGAAATGTCAGTTCTTGATATCAACAATTGAACTGTTACTAGTAAAAATGTCCATTTTTGGTATCCGAAAATGTATTTCTGATATCAACATAATTTCAGATATGTTAAATGGCTTTCTTACTAGTAACAATCACATTCATGATATCAGAAGTGAAGTTAATAAACGTAATTTCGGGAGGAGTACGCCCATCTAATCTTCCAATTAATACCGAAGTATAAAACCAGCATCTTACCTCTTCCTTTCGTTAGTTCTTTTGGCATCCCTCCTCCTCCCCTTCTCCTCCTTTTGTACTTATTTTTTTATTTTTTTATTTTTTTATTTTTTTTTGCCTGTTTTAAGGGGGCAATCGGAGCTCGAGTAGGATATTCTTTCCGAGCCCCTCTATAGCAGACAGCAAGCCAAATCTGTTTACCACTTACGCTAAGATTATATGGGCACACAATCTCGTGAAACTAACATTGTCACTATAGTGACAATAAAATTATTGATATCAAAAATTAACAGTTATAGTAGCAATTCAATTGTTGATATCAAGAATAGACATTTGCACTAGTAACAAAGTAATTAATGATATCAAAAATTATGATTTTTACTAGTAAGAATTTATTTCCGATATGTGGAATTAGAATTTCAAGTAGTAAGAAATCAATTCTTGATATCAACAATTGAATTTGAATGGCAGCCTATGGTGACATTTCACTGGTGAAAATACAATTATATCAAGAATTCTACTTTTTACTAGTGGAAATTCAAATGTTGATATCAAGAATACATATTTCTTCGATTGATGACATCATTGTTGATATCTTGAATTAACATTTTTACTAGTGGAAATGTAATTCCTGATATCAAAAATTGTCATTGTTACTAGTGGAAATGTATTTCCTGATATCAAGAATTAGCATTTTAACTAGTGAAAATTTAATTGTTGATATCAAGAATTCATATCCTGAGAATGAATAAAAGTCTTGCCATATTTAATCGCTCTTGCGGTACTTTGATGTCATTCACTGATTGGTCTTGTTTTCTTTCTTTGCATCCTGCCCTCGCATCCTACAGGGATGGAGCTGAGACACGAGGAAAGGAAAGTAGGATGCAAAAATAAGATATGAGAAGAGAAGATCGATTAAGACATACAGATGTATTTTGATAGCTATAAAAACTCCCATTAAAATAGCTTGTTTGTGTTATTAAAAGGATAAATATAAATAATATAACAAGTTAAATAACAGGGTAGGCCTACAATGGAGCTAAAGGCACACCTTAAGAAAAAATGTGCTTTTCACTACACCTATAATATGATTGCAGAAAAAATGTTTGTATTGACCTTTTTTTTATCCCGGGTGGGGATAATTTTTTTAATGTTTTTATATATTTTTTTATATTTATATGTTATAAATTATCATTATCTGTAAAGAAATGAAGCGTGAACATATGAGACGCAAAAGAGAACTGTGGGCGCGCTTTGGGTTTATGCGCGGAGAAAACAGCGCACAAGTTCTCTTTTGCAGTTCTTCGCAAAACAGCTTAAAAGTGCCCTAGATTGTAAAATTGAATTTACCTTGGCATAGTTGAATAATTAGAGTTCTGAACATGGAAATGACATACAGTGAGTCTCAAACACCATTGTTTCCTTCTTCATATGTAAATCTCATGCGTGAAAAACACCACGGAAAAACAGACGAATCTCAACATAACACCGACTGTGTCGCAACTGGTCATTATCTTGTTGTTTTTGTTTAACTGCATCACCTAAATACACTGGAACTCATTATTGTGGAGGGAGAACAACTATTAAGCATTAGAAAAGTGTAACAGGCTCCATGTCGAAGCTTTCACAGAGTTATTCATGGCACAGAGAATCTGTCAGTGAGTCACTTTACAGCAGCAGAAACACATGAACCTCTGAACAGGGAGAGATTCAGGCTGTTGAAGTTCAGTGAGACACAAGAGCATCAGTGAGGTCAGACACTGACGGAGAGTAATGGAGTCTGAATCACTGATCCAGTTCATCTCAGAGGTGTGTCAGACCAGTTCTTCCACAGGAAACCAGTACTTCAAGAACATTATAAGAACATGATCATCCACAAACTGCTGCAAAAAAGTCTGAAGCACAGAAATCTCTTTAGTGTTGTTGTATGTGTAGCATTGGGATTTGTTTTCAAAAAGTTTTGTATGGTTTGTTCTCTGTGTTTCCATACACAGTTTCTCATTTTTCTCATTATGGAGAACAGAAAGAGCAGTGAGAGATTTTCATCTGCAGAATCCAGTGATGAACCCGTGACCTCTGACCCCAAGTGAGTTTAAACCTGTAGTGGAAATATGCTTGGAAATTCTTTCTAACATTTATGGATAAGGATATAACTGTAAAATGTAAGTGAAGCTCTGAGGAAAACACGTCTAAAGGCATTAAACAGCACACGCATCTGTCAAAGCACAACAGACACGCTAAACGCTTATAAATATAAAAGTTTCTCATGTTTCCTGCAGCATCTCTCTGTTTCCTCTGATATTTTCCATATGTGTTTTGTCCATGGAAATTTGTTATTCTACTGTAAAACGACAGGACTGGCTGACGGTTTTTGTGCACAGTGCGCAGATATGACTAATTGATAATCAAATTATTATCCATTTTATCAATTAGTTGTTGCAGCCATATTTATAATAAATGAAACAGCAGACAGAACTAAAGGAAGAATTATTTCAGGTTTTTCGGTGTCTGGTATCATACATCTTCATTTCAAAGACCTAAAAGAGAGTATCTGAAGACTGACAGTTACATGAGTTGTCTTCATGCTGAAGCAGTGACCTCTGAGTCCAGGTGAGATATAATCCAGTATTAGGAACTACAGACTGATTGATAACCAAAACCGCAGACAGAAATAAAATTTTTTTGTGTTTCCTCAGTATCTGTACTTCATATAGAAGACACATCAGAAAGCCTCTGGAGAGTGACAGATCGGTGACCTCTGACCCCAGGTGAGGATTAATGTGTCGTGGGTGATTTAACTGCTCTATGAGATTCAAAAACACACTGAATACACACAGACAGGATTTTACGCTTACTTTCTTCCCAAGAAGTACATGTGCTCCTATATGAAAAGTTTAGGTATGAAAATGGAATGAAAATGAAATGAAATGTAATGTAAATGTCAAATAATGTGTTTTTCTTTAATAAAGGGACACAAGAAGACATTTAGAAGCAAAAGTATTTAATTCAGAATAGAAAAATTACACAAAGTTTTTAAATATTTCTATTTCCAGCTATATCGAATAATTATGTAATTATGTTTAGGCCTACTTTTAACAGAGTGTGTAGCCAAAATGACAATATTTACCAGGGGAAAAAAAACAAAAACAAAAAAATTGATCCATAATATGGGACTTTTAATTATAAACAAGCCAGAAAAACACTAGGGGTCTGTTCTTTGTACCTTGCTTAATACATCTGAGATGATTTGAAAGATGTTAGATCTTCTAATTCTGATAACTGATCTTTGGCTAATTCTGTTCTTCAAACGAATTTGCGAATTGGATTAAAATATCTGGATTAAGTTGTCTGAGATTACAGCGTGTTCTCGTGTTCCATGAAAAGGGCAGATGTATCGATACTCAAAACCACGATCAGCAATGCAGGGATTGGCTGGAGTCAAGACGGCAACATAATGACATCATATATTTAAAAAGACACCTGACAAAAAACTTTGGACATTTATAAGCAAACAGCCATGGAAATAAAATGACAGAACAACGACATAAATGTTATAATAGATAAATGAAATGTGCATTTTTTTTTACATGATTACCCAATTATTTAGGGTATATTCACGATTTCTAGTATATTTACAGGCACTTTTTATTTCAATGTTGTAATTAGCAACTAATTTACCTTTGAAGCAGATTTGACAGCATTAATTTAAGTTCAATATCAAGTTATCTGCATCTCCTGCGCTTCATCAAGCCACTCCCATTATAGCTGTCACGGTTCAAATTAATGCACGCACGGCATAGACTGTGTGTAAGACTCCAATAAAATTATTAGGTAGCCTAATTATTCCCTCACGAATGAATCTCTCAATGAGTAAAACTGGCTGTGTCCATATTATGATATACTACACGACATTATAATATTATTTGCCTTTTTTTTTTTTTTAAATCATTATTATTGTCCCTGGTTTACATTAGGGTACTCTTGTGGGAAAGTAGCAGTGGCTGGGACAAACTTTGAGCATCACCTCTGCTTAAAAAGATGCAATCTAATCCTGTTTACATGAAATAAGCCTGCTCCCAAGCAGGTTTAAGCTTACGGACCTGTTGCTATGACAGCAAGTCCAGGATGAGTGTTGAAGTGTGTAGTCTTAATTGCATTCTAGTTAGTCTCCTTGGTTACTGATTACGTTCAGGTGTCTGTCATTATTTTCTCATCTATGTAAGGTGTGTTAGTTGCTACCCGTTCGCTGTGCTTTAGGTTGTGTTAATAAACCTTAGTGTTAGAATTCTTATTATCTTCATCTCCGTCTGCTTTCCTGCAACTCACCGTGACGTTAATATTGCTCGTTCAAAACTTGAGTGGGTTTGTTCCTGGCCTCTGTCACTTTTAGCTGCTTTCCGGAGGATTGTAAGCAGGCCTGGTGCCATTCTTGAGGGGGCTTGGCCCCCCATGGACATCCATGTGACACCCCTCCAGACTGAGGGAGACGGATTTAATGCTAGCGTGTAATTTTCTCCCTCAAACCACTGTCTTCTTCTGCTTCTGATTGCTTTTAGAGAGAAAAGCTGCCCATGACTACTGGTCTGTTTTCTTTATATTAATAGCATATTATTGAAAAAGAGTTGGCAAATGATCCAGTGCGTATCTGTGTTTGCGATCTGGAGAATATCAAATTATTCTGTTTACAACCTGTTTTTGCAGCAGTGAGCAAATCACAGACATATTTATAGATTTTTTATTTATTTATTTATTTATTTTAATACAATGGCCTTCTATGAATATTTGTAACACAGAAATAACAGTACTGTGTGGCTGAAAAGACTGATTGTGTTTCATAAGCTGTTTCATATCTATACAAGAATATCTATATCTTGGTTACGTATGTAACCCTCATTCCCTGAAGGAGGGAACGGAGTTCAGTAGTAACCGACGAATTGAGATCCCAAATAAAACGCCACAGTTACAGACCCCTTCCAGTACCCAGTGCAAGCTCTAGCCACCCGGCGCACCAGTGGGGCGGAGAAGGGGGCGAGCTTACGGCGAGAGAGTCTACTGCTGTTCTGAAATACCTACTACAGCAGACTTAGACAACACTGGGGAAGCGAACCCATAGGGGACACTGCAGAGACCACTACCTACCATGCAGGGGAGGAATTTACGTGGAGATACACATATGGACTGGCTCCACCTGGCATGGGGGAGACTCATCTGACAGAAGACAGCAGAGCTGGCTCTGCTAAGGGAAAGACACGGGCTCATCGTGGAGAGTTAACCGTGGACAATACACATATGGGACCGCTCACGTGGAGGGGTCGCGACATATGGAGCCCAGCCAACATCAACGTCAGTGATGGACGTTGGCCTGGTATCAGACACTCCGCAATGTCCAAGCCGAAAGGGGAGGCGGAGGAACTCGACAGGGTTCGCCAAGCGGGGAACTCGACTGGAGTAAAGAATGCACGTATCCGGCCCAGGGGGCGGGAGTGGTATTGCAAGCCGACACTTAGAACGGGCTCTTCGCGTCTACAGGCTGGTGGAAGCGAGTACACAGGAAGATACCGGTTCTACACAAAGGCTATAGAATCTAGTGAACGTGTTAGGTGTCGCCCAGCCCGCAGCTCTACAGATATCTGTCAGTGAGGCGCCGTGCGCCAGCGCCCAGGAAAAGGCCACTCCTCTGGTGGAGTGGGCTCTCAACCCGAGCAGGCAAGGCACGCCCTGGGAGTCATAAGCCAGGGCGATGGCATCCACTATCCAGTGGGCCATCCTCTACTTGGAGACAGCCTTTCCCTTCTGCTGGCCTCTGTAACAGACAAAGAGCTGATCTGAGGTCCTGAAACTTCGCATTCTGTCCACGTACAGGCGCAGAGCACGGACGGGACAGAACAAAACTAGGGCTGGGTCTGCCTCCTCAGAAGGCAGCGCTTGCAGGTTCACTACCTGATCTCTGAAGGGAGTGGTAGGAACCTTGGGCACATATCCAGGCCGGGGGCTCAGGATGACGTGAGAGTCACCGGGCCCGAATTCCAGGCATGATTCGTCAACCGAAAATGCATGCAAGTCCACTACCCTCTTGAGCGAGGCCAATGCAACCAGGAGGACAGTCTTAAGGGACAGTACTTTTAACTCAACTGATTGCAAAGGCTCGAAGGGATGACCCCGGAGAGATGTAAGTACCAGGGTGAGATCCCAAGAGGGTATAGAGGAAGGGTGAGGAGTTTCCACAGGTCGGGACACGGGTGCCAGAGGGTGCCCGTCTCTGAGTCAGAAGGTCCTTCCTCAGAGGAATGGGCCAAGGAGGCACTGTCGCAAGGAGCGTCAGATCCGAAAACCAGGTCCGAATGGGCCAAAACGGAGCCACTAGCAAGACCTGCTCCTCGTTCTCCCTGACTTTGCACAGGAGCTGTGCGAGAAGGCTCATTGGGGGGAACGCATATTTGCGTAGACCCGGGGGCCAGCTGTGTGCCAGGGCATCCGTGCCGAGCGTGCCGCTGGTCAGGGAATAGAACCACTGGCAGTGGGCAGTTTCTGGGGAGGCAAACAGATCTATCTGGGCCTCGTAGAAGTGCTGCCAGATCAGCTGGACCACCTGGGGATGGAGTCTCCATTTGCCCGGAAGTGGAGGCTGCCGTGAGAGCTCGTCGGCTGCACGGTTGAACAGGCCTGGGACATGAATGGCACGAAGCGACCTCAGATGCTTCTGACTCCATAGCATGAGATGGCGGGCGAGTTAAGACGTGCAGCGGGAGCGTAGACCACCCTGATGGTTGATGTACGCAACGGCTGCAGTGCTGTCCAAGCGGACCAGTACGTACTTGTCTGTCAACATCTCCTGGAAGCGGCTCAGTGCAAGGCGTACTGCTAGCATCTCGAGGCAATTGATATGCCAGTGCAGTTGAGGTCCCGTCCACAGACCTGACACTGTATGCCCGTTATACGTGGCACCCCACCCAGTGGCAGAGGCATCTGTGTGGACCACAGCATGCCTGGACACTTGTTTGAGGAGAATTCCAGCCCGCAGGAATGAAGGGTCTGACCACTTGGTGAGAGTGCGATGGCAGTTCGGTGTCACGGGGACACGGAACGTGCCGCGCTGCCACGCCCATTTCGGGACCCGGCCGTGGCCTCATATGAAGCAATCCGAGCAGCATGACTGCGGATGCGGATGCCATATGCCCCAGGAGCCTCTGAAAGAGTTTCAGTGGGGCAGCTGTCCTGTGCTTGAGCATACTCAGGCAGTTCAACACCGACTGGACGCGCTCCTTGGTAAGGTGCGCTGTCTTGGCGACCGAGTCCAGTTCCAAGATGAGCCAGTCGTCGAGGTAGTTGAGGATGCGAACGCCCTGTTCCTTGAACAATGGCCGCCTCCACAACCTTCGTAAAGACGCGGGACGACAGGGCCAGCCCGAAGGGTAGGACCTAGTACTGATATGCTCGACCCTCGAACGCAAACCGTAGAAAGGGTCTGTGTCAAGGCAGAATCGAGACATGAAAGTACGCGTCCTTCAGGTCGATCGCTGCAAACCAATCCTGGGGGCGGATGCATTTGAAAATGCACCTCTGCGTAAGTATCTTGAATGGCAGCCTGTGAAGGGACCGATTCAGGACACGCAGATCCAGGATCGGCCGTAGCCCACCGCCCTTCTTGGGTACAATGAAGTAGGGGCTGGAGAACCCTGACTCCATATGGGCTGGAGCGACCGGCTCGATTGCATCCTTCGCCAGGAGGACAGCCCAAAAAACAGGTGCATTATCCAGGGACACACGAGTGTAATGGACACTCCTGAACATCGGGGGACGCCGGGCGAACTGAATCGCATAGCCGAGTCTAATGTTTCGAATGAGCTAGCGGGACGGACTGGGAAGCGCTAGCCAGGCTTCCAGACACCGAGCCAGCGGGACCAAATGCACTACAGACGTACCGAGTGTGGGGTAGCGAGATAGAGTGCTGGGACCCGACTCGGATGGCATAGCGGCCCGAAGTGGGGACAGACTCTGCAAGGTGGCAGTGTGTATGGGAGACGGCACATGAGTGGCGGCCTTGACCAACACACTGGGACCTGCTGGCGAAGTGAGAGGGGGCTGAGAGTGGCGAGGCGGGGCCTCGCGCACTGCCAGCCGCGCCCTCTTGGGACCTGGAGGATTAGAAAATAGTTCTACTTTGTGGGTACCACTGGACTCACTTTACCTCAGCTCCAGGTCACCTGTTTCTCCAGGACCGCTTCTCGCTAGCCAACTGGCTGGGTTTTAGGTCAGCTTATGAGATGAGAGCATCGAGAAAGCGTACTTTGATGACGACAAACCTCTGCAAGGCTAGCCAGGGGTGTTTCCGGACCACCATGGTGGACATTGTCTGGCCAGGGGCCTGCGCTATGACTTGCATCATGCGTAGCTCAACCCGACTCAGAACTACCCATATGCAATGAGTGCTTTGGCCTTCCACAGACTTGCCAGGGGCCAAGACCCATGCAGGGCAGAGGTGGCGTGCCCGTAGCACTGCCACCCCACCATAGAGGGTAGTGAGAGAGAAAAAACTTTTAATGCAGATTATGGCCCTTTTGGCATTCCATATTTGTCACCAAAAAAGGCTTCCAAACTGCCAAGTTTTTAATGCACGTCCAGGCTAAAGACAGGGGGTGGGACAAAGTGAGTATGCGTCGCACCACGTCCCCAGGGGCCCAGGAAAGCATGGTCGTTAACTCTGAATCTGATTCATCATGAGCACATCACAACCGTGGGACGCTCAGCTTCATCTTCATGTCCAGAGCCCAACAACCCTTTCTCCAATGTAGAAGTCGACATCTGATCCTCTGCTGGAGCCCTGACTAAGACGCTTGGTCCCCCATGAGAAGGACCAGCAATCCACCCAGAAGCTACCAGCCATGTGGGACAGTGAACGTGGCTGTCTAACTGGTGTGCTGAGCGCCGACGTGACCATGTTGTTACTAAACATAAACCACCCATGAACACAGTCACAACATGTCTGCGATGCACTAGCGGAGTGGGGGGCCCACGGAGATTGGCTCGGCGGGTATTGCCCCACTGTGATCCTCTGGTCACCCTGGCTTATTCACCAAAAGTAGTACTTTTCTGATTCAGAAAAAGAAACTAGATCAGGGAATAGGTGAGGGGACTCCACCCTAATTTGAGGCGCTCGAGTCTCGACCATGCATCTAGAACGGCGAACAACGCGCTGGGTTGCCATGGCAACGCACGCTGTCAGCCAGCAGCTCGACGGCGCGGTGAGCGCTCAAGCCCTTACGAGAAAGGCAAGACGAACAACGCGAGGACGTGGACATGTTCTCACAAAAGAATATGAACCACCCACAAACACAGTCTCAGCACGCTAAGCAGACATGAGAGAAAGTGATTGTGGCCGTCAGTGAGGATAGGAAACGACCGCCTCCAGAAACGCACAGACAGAATGACATCTTAAAAAAGACGCAGTGTCTGTCTGTGAAGTTCTTTTAGAAGCTCGTTCTTTGTGCCGAAGCACACAGGGAACAGCCGCGATGTGACTGCAGGTACACCTTTCACTCCCTGAGTCACAGACACAGAGGAACCGGCCCAAATCGCAAACCAAACGGGGCAAATAATGCTGTGAAAACAGCAGTTGAAAGCTGTATAAACAGCTTGAGAAGCTCACTCTGGGAAAGCTCGCAGCCTCGCTGTAAGGTGCCATAAAGTTAATAAAGTTAATAAAGATTATACCATGAGTTCAAAGATCAGCAGCTGTGCTTGATAACTAAAGGCTGTTTATGTTCCACAGAAGAAAGTAAGTCATACAGGTTTGGAACAAAATCATTTTTGTGTGAACTAAGATTTTGTGTTTCTTCTTTTTTGTCTGACCTTTAGAAAATTAATGTGAATCATGTTTGTGTTTTATAGTGTGGATCATTGTGGAGAGTTCAGAAGTACAGCAGAACTACACAAATGTAGGTCGACACACACAATCATTTAGTGATTTGATGTTGATTTGTCTCATTTAGTGAAATGTTTCGGTAACACTTTACAATAAGGTTGTATTAGTTAACATTAGTTAATGCATTAGTTAACATGAACTAATCATGAGCAACACCTCTGTTCAGCATTAGTTAATCTGTGTTAACGTTAACTCACGCATATATTAATGCATCTATTCACGTTAACAGCACAAGTAGTTAACATTAGTTAATGCATTAGATAACATGAAATAACTAATAACTAATGCTGAACAGAGGTGTTGTTTCTTCATGTTAACTAATACAATCTTATTGTAAAGTGTTACCAATGTTTCTCTCTTCTTGTGTTCAGATGCCTGTGATCTCACACTGGATCCAAACACAGCAAACACTCGTCTCATTCTGTCTGATGGGAACAGGAAGATCACATATGTGAAAGATCATCAGCCGTATCCTGATCATCCAGAGAGATTTGATGAGTATTTTCAGGTTCTGTGTGAAGAGAGTCTGACTGGACGCTGTTACTGGGAGGCTGAATGGAGCAGAGGTGCTGTTATATCAGTGACATATAAAGGAATCAGCAGGAAAGGATGGAGTGAAGACTGTGTGTTTGGATTCAGTGACAAATCTTGGAGTCTGGAGTGCACTAATAACAGTTTCTATGTCTGGCACAATAAGAACAGCACTTATTTACCTGCGATCAGTTCATCCTCTAAGAGAGTAGGAGTGTATGTGGACGTGTCGGCCGGCACTCTGTCCTTCTACAGCGTCTCTGACACACACACACTCACACACTTACACACATTCAACACCACATTCACTGAACCCCTCTATGCTGGATTTGGGGTTCATTATTATAACTCCTCAGTGTGTCTGTGGGACATTAAACAACCTCCTGTGAGAAACGACAGTGATACACACACAACCGGGTGAGTGAAATATACTGTGTCTTAGTGAAGGATTTTTCCAGACTGTGATTAATAGTTCAATCCTCTGTTCTTTATTCATCACTAAACTGATGCATGATATTGAATTATTGCTGATACCCGATATGCCCATATTTGTCAGCATATTTTGTCCGATAACAGATGCAGATTCCAGTAAATCTTGATTCTTGAGTCTGGAGTCTGCGCAGTAGTGAACACAAAGTGGAGCCGCGATATCAAGGTCTCGCCCACACTCCTGCAGAATCAGTTAATAAAGCAGAACAACTCATTATGTCGTTGTGAAATAAACAGTACTGGAAATTAAATCTCCTCCTGAAGATCCAGAAAGTCTGTTGGTGCTTCAGTGACTTCTTCACTCAGAGAAGCTGTCAATCTCAGCTGTCAATCATGACGTCAGACCCCCATTTTTATAGCATCGAATAACTAACTAAAAACAAACTTATTTAAAGAACGAACACTTTAACTAACATCAGCGTGATAAAAACTGCTTAAAATGACAGAAACCAAATTTGGAAAAAAAAAATTTGACGTGTAACTGAACTGTTTAGTTTGTCTCAGATCCCATTGTTAGATGGAGAGGGCGGGGTTTATGACCTATACTGCATCTAGCCACATGGGGGTGATTGAGACGCTTTGGCTACACTTTTCAGGACTCGTGTGGTACGCTTCTGACCGTTGGCTGAACGTCTGATGCATATGGCACACTTATCTGGAAACACTTCAGGAGTTTCGAAGTCCTCATCTGATTAGTTGAATTCTACAGGATGTCCGGGAGACGTGTGTGTCGCGTTCTTTAACGATCCGCCTGGAAACAAATGCCATGATGCAAAACGCCCTTGTGGAAGAAGATTGTTGTCTTGTTTACAACTATGAAAATGAGCTCTTGCCAGCATCAACTAAACCCTGGATTTTCAAAAGTATGTGAAGTTTGCGGCTCCATTGTTGCAGTAAACTCGCACAACGTTCTTGAATGAATAATTTATTAGATGCACACCGCTCTGTTATTGTAGGGACATCAACTTTACATTTTCACACCCCTAAACATGACGCGGAACAAAACAATCTGTGATTGGTTGCGTTACATGTCAGTCAAATGTCCTCTTGGGCAGTCCTTGGCCAATGAAAGCTGCGATAGAGTCCAGACCTTCTGCTGTCAGTCTGAAGCTCTGGCTATGCGAGACTAGTCAGGATGAGCCTCCATGCAAAATGGAAATACTTGTGTGAATTTATAACACTTACAGATAAGGGTGTAACCGTAAAATGAAAGTTTTACACTGAGGAAACGTATCACACATTAAACAGCACACACATCTGTATTGTTTGCTCTCCTACTTGTTCTCGTGTTTGCAGTTCTGTGCTGGTTCGTCGTCATATTTTCCCTCGTGCGTGTTTCCCTCAAGTCAAGAAGTCCAGTCTAGTCTTGATTTCCCCCTTGGGTAGTTTTCGTTTTGTTTTGTTTTGTTTTTATTATTAATAAAAGCCCATTATTTCTTCTACAATAGGGTCCTCACTGCTTCCATCACCCCACAAACCTGACATCATTAATGCTAAAATTAAAATTATAATGCTATTTTAAAGGTTCCTATTTTTGTTTAGGTCTCCTAAAACAGGTTTACATGCAACAAAGGTCAAAAAACACTTTCATTTTATCATAATATCACATCACCACATTTTTCAATGATTAAATTAATCATACAGGTTTGGAACAAAATCAGACTAAATAATCGATCATTTTGGGTGAACTAAGTTTGTGTCACAGAACAGATTGTGTGTTTCTTCTTCTTTTTTGTCTGACCTTAAAATGAATATGAATCATGTTTGTGTTTTATAGTGTGGATCATTGTGGAGAGACCAGAATTACAGCAGAACTACACAAATGTAGGTCGACACACAATCATTCAGTGATTTGATGTTGATTTGTCTCATTTAGTGAAATGTTTCTATCTTCTTGTGTTCAGATGCCTGTGATCTCACACTGGATCCAAACACAGCAAACACTCGTCTCATTCTGTCTGATGGGAACAGGAAGATCACATATGTGAAAGATCATCAGCCGTATCCTGATCATCCAGAGAGATTTACTGATGTTCCTCAGGTTCTGTGTGGAGAGAGTCTGCCTGGACGCTGTTACTGGGAGGCTGAATGGAGCGGAGATGTTAAAATATCAGTGACATATAAAGGAATCAGCAGGAAAGGATGGAGTGATGACTGTGTGTTTGGACACAATGACAAATCTTGGAGTCTGGAGTGCTCTAATAACAGTTTCTATGTCTGGCACAATACGGACAGCACTTATATACCTGTCCTCCGTTCATCCTCTAAGAGAGTAGGAGTGTATGTGGACGTCTCGGCTGGCACTCTGTCCTTCTACAGTGTCTCTGACACACACACACTCACACACTTACACACATTCAACACCACATTCACTGAACCCCTCTATGCTGGATTTAGGGTTTATCCTGATTCCTCAGTGTCTCTGTGTGACATTAAACAGCCTCCTGTGAGAAACATCAGTGATACACACACAACCGGGTGAGTGAAATATACTGTGTCTTATTGAAGGATTTTTCCAGACTGTGATTAATAGTTCAATCCTCTGTTCTTCATTCATCACTAAACACTAGAGATGCATGATTTTGAATTTCTGCTGATACCTGATATGATCATATTTGTCAGCAGATGCAGATTTTTTTTTCCTTTGGAAACAAGAAGTTTCTCCTTTGCAGGAACTTTAAAGATTTTTTTTTTTTTCATTTCAGTTAGTTTTGAGCAAAAACTCAGAGCTCTGAGGACTCTGACTCTGTCTCTACCAGTATTTCTCAAAAGCTCCTGATCACATGATCACTAAACTTTAATTTGCTATTAATTTTCTGTAATTTTCTAGCTGTAGTGTGAGCTTCTTTTCTATGAATATGCCTGCAGGTAAGGAATAAGACAAAAATAGTCAAATTCACACAGTATTACTTGATCTATTCCAGCACTCTCTCAATTACAATCAAGCACAATTAAATGTAGACAGTTGTGTTGTAAGCACTAAAACAGTCCAGTTCTTCATAGTCAAACTCATTTATTATGTTTGGATAATGAACATTTCTGTCCACCCCAGACTGCTTGCTGGCCTTTATTTGTCCACCTGAAAATATCCCGCTTCACCACGTATTGGTTACGTATGTAACCCTCGTTCCCTGAAGGAGGGAACAGAGACGTACATCAGTAGTGACTGACGAACTGGGATATCACCAGAGAGCCCCATCAGCTTCAAGTGAACTAAATCAAGCCAATGGAATTGGTGTGCGATATTTGCATAATGCCTCCGTCAGGTGTATATAAATAGGAAGCAGATGCAATCGCACTCTGTTTTTCACTGTGGAGACAACTGTTGTCCGCGCAGCAGCGAGGGTACAGAAACTGTGGTGACGGGACATACGTCTCTGCTCCCTCCCTCAGGGAACGAGGGTTACATACGTAGCCGAGACGTTCCCTTTCAGTCGGTTACGTTCAACGTACGTCAGTAGTGACCGACGAATTGAGATCCCAAATAAAACGCCACAGTTACAGACCCCTTCCAGTACCCAGCACAAGCTCTAGCCACCCGTCGCAGCAGTGGGGCGGAGAAGGGGGCGAGCTTACGCCGAGAGAGTCTACTGCTGTTCCGAAATACCCACTAAGTAAACTAGACTACACTGGGGAAGCAAACCCGTAGGGCACGCTGCGGAGACCACTACCTACCCTGCGGGGGAGGAGTTTACGTGGAGATACACATATGGACTGGCTGTGGGCAGTACGCATATGGAGTCCCTGGGATGGCTCCACCTGGGTAGGGGGAGACTCTTCTGACATGTGACAGCAGAGCTGGCTCTGCTAAGGGAAAGACACGGGCTCACCGTAGGGTGTTGACTGTGGACAAATACACATATGGGAGCGCTCACGTAGAGTACACACGCAGAGCGTGGACGGAACAGAGCAAAGCTAGGGCTGGGTCTGCCTCCTCCGAAGGCAGTGCTTGCAGGTTCACAACCTGATCTCTGAAGGGAGTGGTAGGAACCTTAGGCACGTATCTGGGCTGGGGTCTCAGGAAAACGTGAGAGTCACCGGGCCCGAATTCCAGGCACGATTCGTCGACCAAAAATGCGTGCAGGTCCCCTACCCTCTTCACCGAGGCCAATGCAACCAGGAGGACGGTCTTAAAGGACAGTACTTTTAACTCAGCTGATTGCAAAGGCTCGAAGGGGATGACCCCGGAGAGATGTAAGTACCAGGGTGAGATCCCAAGAGGATATAGAGGGAGGGCGAGGCTGATTTAGTCTCCTCGCCCCCCTCAGGAACGTGACGATCAGATCGTGCTTCCCCAAGGACTTGCCATAAACGGTACCATAATGCCAGCACTGTAGAACGAAAGCTCTTCAAAGGCTTGAGAAGTCACTCTCAGTCTAATAGCAGGAACACACAGGTTGGCTAAGCGAAAGACAGAGTGCGATTGATAGGGCTCTCTGGCGATATCCCAATTCGTCGGTCACTACTGACGTACGTTGAACGTGACCAACTGAAAGGGAACACTTTTAGAATTATAGAATACTTGAGACATTATTCAACGTGAGCTCATAGAGTTGTAGACTAGTTAAACAGAGTCTACATAAAAAAATAACTTGTCAATGATGTACGAATTAAACTCTCATTAAACTATACCAATTTATTTAATGTACAAAATCTTTTGATGGTACATTTTCCACAAAGACAGTTGTTAGAAGGTATGTGAATCGTGACAGATTTACTCTTTAGGTTTATATATATATATATATATATATATATATATATATAGTAGACTGTTAGTATGTTGTTGATTTTGAATTGTTAGTAACACCTTACAATAAGATTCCATTAGTTAACATTCATTTATGCATTAACTAACAATGAGTAATACATGGTATTAATCTTTAACTTTAGTTAATAAAAATTAAACTGCTCATTGTTAGTACATGTTAGTTCTGATCCATTATATAATATTGCCATATAGAAAGTATGATTTTAATAATGATTTAATAAATTTTGAAATTAACATTCCGCCTTCTTCTGGTTCTTCACAGGTTCTCTGACTCCAAACCTTCTGGGCTCAATATTCACCCACTGCTGAACTGTCAGTCTTGTGTCCATATAGCTGATTCTGATCAGTGGGTTCAGATTGAGCCGTCGGCCTGTACAGATGAAGGAGGGTCAAAGTTCAGGGTCAGCACTGACCCAGGCCGTTACGAGTGTGTCCGGACCAGAATGCGATGGGTCTGTGACTGTGACGTCACCCTTCAGTACTGTACCGTAGACGGACACTTCCTCAACACAGAGCTGGAGAGGCTGCAGTGCAACCGGATCGCTCCAGTGATTGACGTGACGGTGATCTCAGGGAAACTGGAGGAAGTTCATCTGCCCCATTACGCCTGTTTAGGAGAGTCTGACCCCTCTCTCAAAGATGCTGTGAAAGTCCTCAGCGTAAAAGATGAGGGAATAACCACAGAACCTGTGCAGTTGACCCGATTCCATGCTAAGATTGTCCAACCATCCTTCTCTCTTAAAACATTAATAATAAGTTGGATAATGCGAGTGGATGAACACTGCGATCTTCTTCTCTACATGCGATCTAAAGCTCCTCTCATTCTACATGTCTACTTTTTTCCATTTGATGATTGCGCAAAAGAAAAAGTTGAGAAGGAGGAAAAGTCAAGTTTTCCAATCCCGCATCCCAGACCTGACAGGCCATTTCGGATGAAAACGCCACACATTCTTGACGTTCCTGGTGCCTTGACTATCCATCCCAAAGAAGGGATCACACTCAGAAGAGAAACTCCCCCAAACTACTTCAAGGTCACGACACGTCTGGAGAATGATCTTCAAATGACTCTTATCAGAAAGGAGGATAAGGAGGAGGTCTGGCCTGCAACAATTTTGAAAGATGAACTTGATCAGAGAGACAAACCGTGTTCTAATAGTGATCAGATTCATCCTAAGAGAGACGAGTCATGTCTGAATAGTGATCCAGATAAAGCAAGATATTTTGATAATCATTGGCCAGATCTCATTCAGGGCGTTACAAATGTTGGGTTCATTGCAGATAAACTGTGTCAGCAGCAACTAATTCATGAGGAACAATATTCAGAAATCACACAGAGTTTAACCAGTCAGGAGAGCATGAGAAAGATCTGTGACATTATACGCAAGCACAGAGATGATGTGAAAGCTAAATTCATCTCAGTTCTTCAGGAAGAGAAGCTTTACCACTTCTGAACATTGGTCTGATTCACACTTTGAGCTCGAGGAGCATCTTTTTAAACTGCTGTAAAACAGAAACCTCTGATAAACCCAAAGCTTCTCTAGTGATGATACAGGAAAATATGGGTTTATCAGAAGTTATCAAAATATACTTCTTTCAAAATATTCATTTACAGTTACGTTATGAATAGATTTAAGTATTTGCACGTCTAAGTAAATGTTCTACAGGGAAGGTAAAAGGAGTTCAATGTCAGCAAAGTTACAGCAAGATTTATTGTCTTTGTATTTTTCATACTTTTTGGTGAATTGCTGATACACATTACATAAAACGTACATAAAATCTGAAATGTAGCATTTATTGTATATATTGCATTTTGGATATTTTGGATATTTCACTGCATGGAAATGTTCTGAATGGTATATATTCTGAATAATGAGCTATAAGACTGTAAGACTTGATTTTCCTGCTAAGACAAAAGCTGAGATCAAGCGCCCTGCAATAAAGTAATAAAACTCAAAAAATAGCATAGGACAACACCTTGCCCAAAACTCTCATCACACATCTACAGTATGCAGTATGCATACTATGTAATTGGCATGATACATTTTTACCTGACAAATAAAATGTTATATTTGATTTACTCTGTATTCTTCTGAAATCATTATGACCAGTAGATTATTGGAGTCCATATTTCTGCAAATCTGCATCAGGACTGTTGTGAAACAGAAGACCCAGAGGCGAAAATGCAAGTTCACAGAGTATAATCACCAGTCCAAGGCAGAGGACTGGTGAGAGCGAAGGAAGTCCTCGATGAGCGAGCGGTCCAGGACGTCCTGGGCTGGACTCCAGCTCCTCTCCTCGGGACCATAACCCTCCCAATCGACTAAATACTGATGACCACACCCCCGGCGCCGCACATCCAGCAGCTTCCTAACCCTGTAAACAGGAGAACCCTCGACAAGAACAGGACAATGGGTGGGTTGGACGGGAGCGCGAATAACTGGCTTAATGCATAATTCGTGGAAAACAGGGTGGATGCGTCGCAAGTTGGGAGGTAATTTGAGTTTGACGGCTGCAGGACTAAGGACTTTAACTATGGGAAAGGGACCGATGAAGCGCGGCACTAATTTACGAGAAGCGCACTGCAGGGGTAAATCGCGAGTGGAAAGCCACACTTTCTGACCACAGACGCATCTGGGTGCTTTGACCGATTGGCGGTGCGACATGTGCGCTCTCTTTTCTGGCACAGCACGGCTCTCACAGTCCTCTAGTTGCGCTGGCAACGTCGTATAAATGCTTGGACCGAGGGAACAGAGGCCTCTGTCTCTTGGGAGGAGAACAGAGGCGGCTGGTAACCGAGGCAAGACTGAAAGGGTGAAAGCCCTGTGGCTGACGAGGGAAGTGAATTATGGGCGTATTCGACCCACGGCAATTGCTCGCTCCACGTCGAGGGATTACGAAATGCCAAAGTGCGGAGCATACGACCCAGAATCTGGTTAGTGCGTTCGGCTTGACCATTAGTTTGAGGATGGAACCCTGACGACAAGCTGGCCAAAGTGCTAATTTGACAGCAAAATTCCTTCCAAAACAGAGATGCAATTGAGGCCCCCTCTCAGAAACAATATCAGTAGCGAGACCATGTATATGGAAAACGTGTTTGATGACTATCTGGGCCGTCTTCTTAGCGGAGGGCAGTTTAGAGAGCAGAACAAAGTGGGTGGCTTTAGAAAAGTGATCAACGATAGTCAGAATGACAGTACTGTCGGCAGACGATGGAAGCCCTGTCACGAAATCCATCGCGATATGAGACTAAGGACGAGACAGAATAGGGGTAACGGTTCTTGACTGTTATGTCATTGAGCCCTCAATAGTCTATACAGGGACGCAAGGACCCATCCTTCTTTTTTACGAAGAAGAATCCCATGCCGATGGGCGAGGTAGATGGGACAATGGTCCCAGCAGCGAGACTCTCAGTGAGATATTTCTCTAGAGCTTTGCGCTCTGGTGCGGATACAAGCGGCTGCGAGGGGGGGGTAGTACCGGGAAGTAATTCTATGCTACAGTCGTACAGGCGGTGAGGAGGAAGGGATGCAGCCCGGGAACGACTGAACATGGCCTTCAGATCGTGGTACTCCTCCAGCACTCCAGACAAATCCCCAGGTTCCTCCTGAAAAACAGAAACAGAAGAAATGGCAGGGACAGCAGACACAAGACATTGAACATGACAGGATAATTTCCAGGACTGAATGGTCCCCTCGGCCCAGTTAATCTGAGGGTTATGCTGAACGAGCCAAGGATGACCCAAAACAACAGGGGCAACAGTAGAATGAAAAATTGAAAAAGAAATAGTCTCTTGATGATTGCCAGAGATGGTGAGACTCACCGGTACGGTGACATGATGAATACCAGACAGCTCACTGCCATCTAGAGCGAACACAGGGGTAGTATCCTCTAACTTGCGTACAGGAATGTTTCTTTCCTGGGCCCAATCTTCGTCCATGAAGTTACCCTCCGATCCCGAATCAATGAAGGCTTGACAAGCAGTAACGGCACCAGACCAACGGTGACAGGAAAAGTGGTGCGAGGGGAGTGCGAAGTAGCGCTCGACAGTACTCCCCGTTCTACTGACGAGCGCTTCCTTTTATTGGGCAGACAGCGACCAGATGGCCTGAATTGGATTCGACCAGATGGATTCGGCGCTGACGTTCAGCGGGCGAAATCCAAATTCCTGACACTTGCATAGGTTCCGGGAATTGGGCAGCACCGAATGACACCTCAGTGGAAGCAAGATGAGGAGTGGATGGTACAGGTCGCGCGCCGTGGGCACGGCGCCGAAGATCTGCTTGCTTGTCCAGTCTGATTGCCAATTCCACCAACTGATCAAAAGCAGCAGGGACTTCACGCACATAAATCTCATCTTTGATATCAGGATTCAAACCCTCTAGAAAACGTGCTATCAGAGCAGGTTTGTTCCACTCACAGGTCGCAGAGAGAGTGCGAAACTCGATGGCATAGTCAGGAACCGAACGTTTCCCCTGGCGCAGCACCGCAAGCAGACGGGAAACCTCACGTCCATAAATGGATCGATCAAACACCTGGAAACGGTGATTCAAACTGGAATCGGTGATTCAAATCCGTCACCTGAACCGCGAGGTTCTCCACAGCGTGTCTAGCAGCAGAAAGCTCCTCCTCATGCCTGCAGAGCATGGCACCCTGCATCTCGACAGCAGAACGGATAGGTCCTTCATTTGCTGGGTCCATGGCTGGTCGGATTATCCTGTTGTGAAACAGAAGACCCAGAGGCGAAAATGCAAGTTCACAGAGTTTAATCACCAATCTGAAATGATAAACTGAGGCAGAATGCCAAGCGCCGTCACTAAAGGTCGCTCGCAGCTGGATATCACAAAAGAAAAAACAGAAAACAGTCACAGGCATCTCGGGTGTAGATGGAGAGAACAATGCCTGGCAGATGGACGAAACCAGGTCTGAAGATGCGAGAGCTTCAGCAGGGTGGATCACAAGGCGGCTACTGGGACTGTGACTAAGACTGGGATGCACACACACAAACAGAGGTTACGGATCTCTGAAGGAAGGTAGAGAGACAACGCCAACATAAGGTAACGAATTATCCGACAAAGAGACGCGGAAAACAGCAGAAGAAATAGCAGAGAAATTAACAGTAATAATAACAAGCAGCTGAGTTCAATAGGCAATGATGGCAGAGGGAAAAAAACAAAGGAAAAGAGGAGAAAATCAAACCTGGCTCATGACAAGGATAGATTCAAACTAAAGGCCCCTGAAAGGAGCATGTAAGCACATCATGGGACTCTTTGATTTCTATCTATCACTGGCTTAGCAAGTTGCAGTATCGTGACTAAGAAAACTGTGTTTTTGTATGAACAAGTATGTGGCAGTTCGACTCAAATGCATTAGTAAACTCTGCACCCTCTGACTAAAAATCAGAACTGACAAATTTGTGTCGTGAGATCCGTGCAAACCCGGGGCGTGTAACTCTAAGCGATATGGGTCCGTAATGAACGAATAATTTAAAGTATGGGATACCTAGAATAATCAAATATCTAAATTAATACATAACCAATGATTAATTTCTAATTGGAAAAACAATCTAAAGGGGCTCGCACACCGGACATGAAGCTCAGAGCCGCTCAGCGCCGCGACATGTCTTTAAAATTCGAACGCATTGTTTTCTATGAGTGTACGCACACCGGCGGCGACATTCGGCGCCTGTCCGCGGCGCCCAGAAAACAATAGAAAACAATGCGTTTGAATTTTAAGACATGTCACGGTGCTGCGCGGCGCTGAGCTTCGCGTCCGGTGTGCGAGCCCCTTAAGAGTAATTAAGTGAACTTCACAGGGGCGCTGAAAAGACATACACGTGTTAACCTTCGCCCAGGCCGTTGGATTCCATTTGGGGGGTTTCTTACAAGACTGTCATGAGAGAATGTACAAAAAAACCCTAATATTTATTTATTTATTATAAATTCAAATTCCCCATACATACTTTAGCCTTAATGTTGGGTAAGTTGTGCCACTTCTATGTCATTAGCACTATTTCAGTGTCCTTATGATCCTTTCCTTTATTTCTCCTGATAGAAGACAGCTGAAATCTGATTTGTTGTATAATAATGCTGAAGCACAGATATTTAGCAGTGCAGAATATGTTCTCTGAGCTTCATGTCTCTACAACAGTCTCAGTCTTCCTCCAACATCAGGCCGCCTGAACGAAGCCTCGACAACATCTGTCAGATTCAACATTATTCAGCTGGAGTGAATAAATCATTTCAACAAAGAGTAGAAAATAAGAGTCCAGTGATGCTCTTCCCATGAAAGCAGCTGAGCGTTCTGGATGCTTTAGAAGCAGAATGTGAGATTCGTCACATTTCTTCTAATGTTGCTCGATCAAGTCATGGTTTAGTCTGGAGTTGCAGCACAGTTTGAGTCTCCAGGAGCTTTTGCACACGTTTGACCTCCAGCGGCACCTGGAAAACATCCACAGCACTGCAATGAACTGCATTTCACTGTTTCAGAGGAGAAGCAGATCATGATGTGCTGACAGATGAGGCTTATATTGAAATATCTCATATTCTGTCTAAATATAGTCTAAATATGATGCTGTGAAAAACTCTAGAGAAAGGAGTCCAGTAGAGTCTCTATCTGTCACTGTTGTAGTTATGAAAGTTGTTGTCATCATTGAGCTGATAGAAACACAGAGGAACATGAACTCTAGAGAGAGCGTAAGTCAGACAGGCTTCAGATGAAAGGATCAGACCGCTGCGTCTCCAGACGGCTCTTTTAAAATCAATATTTTACACTGACAGCACATTCAGAACACACTGAGAGCTCGAGACCGTCACAGTGAAAATAGTGTGTGTGCTTATTTTGATCATTACACTGATCTGAAGACAGAGCAAAAAGACTTTCTGAATGTAAATAAATGCAGTGATCTCAGTGTCATTTTATGTAATTACTGCACACTGTGAAGAGCTCTTATTATAGAAATGATTTTTACATCCGTTTTTAATTTTATATTAATTCCATTTTTTCAACTGAATTTCAGTTTTAGTATTCTTCTGAAATTGTTGTACTGTTTATTACTTCTTAAATTAAAAATCAATATTAATGAGTTCTTTTTTCAATTTAGTTCATGTAATTTTAGTGTAACTTTTTATGAACCTTTAAGTTATTCAGATGATTTAGTGAAAATAGAATAAAGATTTGATTTATGTCACTTTCATAGTTAAACTTACAGACAAATTCACTTAAAGAGAAGTGTAATACTTATTAAAACAAATATACATATATAATTTGTTTACAGAAGGAATAATATATTATTTTCAATTTTCAACTGAATTTCAGTTTTATAGTATTCTTTATATTTTAGTATTATTAATTAGTTTTTATATTTAAATAAAAATTGTATGTAGGTGTTTATTTTTAGTTTAGTTTTAATCATTTTAGTTTTGGTTTTTAATTAACAGCATTCTTTTGAACTTACAAACAGCAAATTTACTTACAGGTGTATTGTAATAATTATTAACATAAATGTACAGATTTAAAATATATTATTTATTGTTTACAGCAATTATTTATTAAATAATTAATTAATAAACAAAAATGTATTGTTTGTGTTGTTGTAGAATTAATAATATACTAATGTTATTTTAGTTTTATCATAGTTTTGAAAGAACGTTTATTTTTTATGTTCATTTTAGTTTAATTTTTAGTACTTAATTATGTTCTCTGTCATTTTATTAGATTTTGTTGTTTTTAAATATTGCTATTTAGGTTTAATTTATTTATTTCAGGTGTAGTTTTTATTTATTACCAGTTAATAATTTTAGTTCTTCAACTTAAATATAATTTAGTTTATGGCCAAGGCAAAATTTTTAATTTCTGTTTAGTTAAAAATTTTCAACTACTTATATTTTATCATACTTTATTTTATTTCAGCTGTTTTCCATCAACAGAAATGTTTTAGTAGTTTTAGCTAGTTTTAGTTTTAGTTAATGATAAAAACCCTGATATACCAATATAGTTTTTTTTCTTGTTCTATTATAATATTACAAATGAGTTAAAACAAATATCTTAATTTGTGTTCCGAAGATGAACAAAGGTCTTACGGGTGTGGAACGACATGAGGGTGAGTTATTAATGACAGAATTTTCATTTTTGGGTGAACTAACCCTTTAACGGTATTAATTTTGCAGTAACATATACATGCATACATTTAACCTATATGCTCATGTAAAATCTGCCATTGTGATTTCTATGTTAAAATAATAATAAAAACCACATATTTTAATGACCAAAAACACAGGTAAAAAACTACGCTACCTACAATCCCGAAGCAGGATCCAATCAGGGAAGTCACCATTTAGATCACAATGCTAATTATGAGAATCATGAATGGTCACTATTAGAAACCTTATGATGGTCAGATCTGTTCTACTAAACATACAGTATCTCACAGAAGTGAGTACACCCCTCACATTTTTGTAAATATTTGATTATATCTTTTCATGTGACAACACTGAAGAAACACTGACTCGTTAGTGTTACAAGGTCTCAGGTGTGAATGGGGAGCAGGTGTGTTAAATTTGTTTAACAGGACAGGTTCCACTCAGAACAGGCCTCGCCATGATCGAGCAAAGAAGTTGAGTGCACGTGCTCAGCATCATATCCAGAGGTTGAGTTTGGGAAATAGACGAATGAGTGCTGCCAGCATTGCTGCAGAGGTTGAAGGGGTAGGGGTCAGCCTGCCAGTGCTCAGACCAGACGCCACACACTGCATGCACTACTGTCGAATCATGATTCAGATCGTGTGTCAAACCGCCAAACTGCTGAAATCACGTGACTTTGGCGCTCTGAACAGCTGATTCGACACAAATGATTCATAACGCTCCGAAGCTTCCTGAAGCAGTGTTTTGAAATCGGCCATCACTAAATAAGTCGTAATTTTGTGTTTTTGGCGTACCAAAAATATTCTCATGGCTTTATAATATTAGTATTGAACCACTGTACTCACATGACCTGATTTAAATATGTTTTTAGTACATTAATGGATCTTGAGAGAGGAAATGTCATTGCTGGCTATGCAGGCCTCACTGAGCCATTGGCTCATCGGTCATTTACAGTATTTACAGAAAACAAACTTTCAGTAACAAAATACAGAATGTTAATTAGATAAAGAGATATGGGAAATTAAGGGGAAAATAAAGCAAATATATGTTCAAATGTGACTAATAATATAAAAATATTAAATAAAAAATAAACGATCAATGAATGGATTTAAAAGACTGTTGGATGGGATTAAAATGTACAACATTTAAACATTTATTGATAAACTTCACTCGAATGCTGTCTAAACAACATCACGCGCAATATAATAGACTATGCACTATGTTAATGTAATAATTTCTTAATTCCGTTCTTTTTCTAAATTAAAAATAAATATTATTATAGTCTTATCCATTTCTGATTATTCCAGGTTGCCATGGTCACGCAGGTTGTTTACACAGTTAAGTTATACATTAAGTTAAGTTACGAGTTATTATCACGTTTCCACGAATTAATATCTTGTGGCCAAGTAAAAAAACTAAGTGAACCGAACATGTCTCCTCCCGGTCACCATACAGTACACATATTTTGAGTGTCCCCTATTCTGTCCCTTATTTTCCTATAAAGAACCACGATTGTCCCTTATTTTCCTATAAAGAACCACGATTGTCCCTTATTTTTCTTTCCAGAAGTTGGCAACCTCCACAAGATCGAAAGTGCAGAAGTGTGCCATTTGGGATTCAGCCGAAGGGTGTCCCAATCCAAACGCTGCACCCTTCGAAGACCTAAGAAACACATTGTGGAAATGAAGCGCTTCCCCTCGGTAGAAATCGCGTTCTGGAGGCGGGAGAAACGGGAGCGCGGGGCACTTTCACTTTCGATCAGAGGGGCAGTGCTCGCCCCCTCGCCCCCTGTGCTCGCCACTGCAGCTATATCAGGTCTAGTGTTGCTAACTTTACATTTCTGACATTTTTTTGTCTCATGAATCACACGCGAGTCCTGTTGTAAGATGATTTCTGCCCATTTCATAGACTAACGGAACCAATTGCATCACAAAATGATCCACTCTTTTGCAGCCTCGATGCCACTGAGCATGCGCATTCTTCACTTTGTGGCTACTTGTGTTTCGACCGAAAGTAAACTCGAAAGGAAAAATGCGAAAATGCATTTTGAAGACTTATAAACTGTCATAAATACTACACTTCAATGTAAGTTAAGTTATTTGCTTTTGATGTCATGTCGTATTATTGTTCAATGTTTTTGCATTCTCGTTGCTGTCGTGTCGATCTTTTAAGGCATTTTAGTCATAACGCAAAGTGCACAAATTCATCTTCAGGATGATATCGAGCTCTAGGGATTCTGCTTTTAGTTGAGATTAATTTAGGCTACAGATTATTTACAATCTGCATTATACAAAGGTGAAATGTGCACATTTAAAGTAAATACTAAATACTTCCGCGTCGATTCACAGACGATCAGCTTCAGTGAGAAGATCGATTATGACACACTGATGGATTTTAAAGATAAACTCGATAAATCATGACTGAACATTTTCCACCTTTAATGTGATAATGCAATAAATTCAAAAGAAAAACAATGGTTGCTAAATCGTGCATATTTAAATATTAAATACACTCTTGCCCAGTTTCTTTTTCTCTCATTCTTGACTTTCTCAAGTCTACATTTGGAGCTACTATTAACACCACTGTAGGGTTCAACGGGTTGAAGGTCCAAATGTCAGTTTCAGTTCAGCTTCAAAGAGCTCTACATGATCCCAGACGAGGAATAAGAGTCTTATCTAGAGAAACCATCTGACATTTTCTAAAAAAAAATGTAACGCTGCAGAATAGAAACTGTTTGTAGAATAGAAATGTTGTGAATTGCTGTTGCGGCTAGTTAGTAGGCTACAAAAAACATGGAAAAGATACATTTTCTTTTTCTGTGATGTGTCGTGTTTGGTTAGGACACCATCTAGGCTTAGGGCTGTTTCAGAATTTGCATTTATTTCATGTTGTTAAGTCTTTGCATGTCCGTGGACTTTTTGTCCACATTTTGTTTAGATATAATATGATTACTTGGGAATGTCATTGCTGTATGGCCAGAAGGAATCATGCCATACCTTAGGTTTTTGTGTAGTGCCGCCACTACAGCGTAGACAGGTTCATTGATTCATTGACAGAACTTTGTGAGATCGCGATGAACTGAGTGATTTTTGTGCTTGTTTATGCCTATAAACATTCTTTTAATACTTTAGATTACAAATTGCTTATTATAATAAAGTTGGCATCAATGAAAAAAATGCAATAGTTGACAACGTGTTCTGTCATACTAATTTAAACACTGCTGCATCATGACGCTATTATGACACATCACCATAACTTTTAATTATGACAGCCCAGTTACCAAGGGTGGGCTATTAATTTTGCTACTAGCATTTAAATTTTGCTTTGAAAAAAAAATCCCAAGTTAATGACTCTTGATGGCAGACTTTGATGTTTGTGTACTATTCTGAAATACCTTTAAAACCACTTTTCTAGCAACACTGCACTTTACTTGCAGCAAAAACTGCCCGCAGTGTTAATGTATTTTCCTTAAAATAAATTTATTTCAAACTGACCAGAGTCTCTGTTCATGGTATGTCAATATTTATTCAGGCCTGTATTTCATGTGACTTATCAGCTTTTATTGAAAAGTGTAACAGGTTACATGTCTTAAGCCGGGCGTACACGGTGCGAATTCTGATGGTCGGAAGATCGTATGTCCACGCACACGTCACGAGTGAGTTTATCTGAAAATCGTACGGACGCAGTGATATTCGACACGATTTTTCTACCTGCCGATTTCCGAAGCAATCGCACAAAGTTCTGTGTGTTTGTGTGTCAGACAGAGCATGTGAGCGGAGCTCAAACCAGAATACCCTTTGTGACATGCAATACGTTTTTTTTCTCATCGACTATAGTTGTTCAAGCCATTAGTTGGCTAATAACATTTATATTAATTTAATTTCTTAAATACTGGAGAGAATAAACCATTATAATTAGCATTTATATAGCATTTATATAAGCGCACGCATAAAGCTTGCCATAAAGAAATGATTATGAATGTGACAAAAAACAGCAAGGAGACATTTTAATTGTTTTTTAATAATCTAATGTTTTCTAAATCAGTGTCGGCTGCAAAGATGAAGTTGACATTGCTGACTCTCATCATCTCCGCAGTGGACACGCCTGAGAACACACATATCATTCTATCAACTTCAGATAGATCGAAAAATCGCCTCGTCACAAATTCAAACCGATAGCTCCCGAACTTTTTCGACATGTTTAAAACTTATCGGGAGGTCGGGAACTGCTCATAAGGCACTCTGCTTGGCTCATAATTCCTCGCACATGATACGAGCCGCGACCATCAACGATTTCCACGCGATTGAAAAAAATCGCCTGCGAGCTCGTACGACAACAAAAATCGCACTGTGTACGCCTTAAGCTTTCAGAGGGATTTTCACTAGTGCTTCAACAATGTAACGCTGATGTAATGCCGTTCCTCAAAGGCTGCCTTCATCGCCAATAGCTCACGGTTACCCACATTGTATTTGTGTTCTGCTGGGGTAAGATTTCGGGGGGAAAAAATGGCACAGGGATAAAGCTTGAGGGGTGAACCATGGTGTTGTGAGAGGATGGCCCGATGCCTGTATTAGATGCCCACAAATGCAATGTTAGGGTCAGAATGGTGCAGTATGCAGGCAGAGGTGAAGCAAGTCTTTAGATCATTGAAAGCCTGCAGAAGTCCAACAGAGCTAGGTTGCCCGTCCTTTCTGCACTGAGGTGGTGTGGCAATGGTACTGGAATAAAAATGGGCAAAACCCAGGAAGCATTGCAACTCCTTTACCATCTTGGGTTGAGGCCAGTTCAGTATCGCCTGCACCTTTTTGTGGCAGAGCCAGGATTTTTTTTATAGGGGTGGCCAGGCGGTGGCACAGAAATCTTCATTATTTCAACATAAAAATGAGATTGATTATAATGTACTGGACTGTTTTAGTGCATACAGCATAACCGAATACAGTCTATTTAATTGTAACTGAGATAGTAGTGAATTAGATCATGAAATACTGAGTGAATTTGCCCTCCAGGCATATTAATAAAGAGGCTCACAATATAGCTAAAGTTCAGTTTGTTCTGGATCTCAAAACCCCCAATAGCTTGTTCTCCATTGCTGCGTCTTCATGGATGAGAGATGCAGATAACTACATACTGTAGTTTAAAGATTATTCAACCTTCATTTAATTTTATATAATCAATGAACTCTTCAACTATTCTGAGTTTGTCTGTTTTAAAAACTTGCAACCGTAAAAGTAAACACTGAATGTTTAACTTTCTACATTAGTTGCATTAGTATCTACATTAGTATCTCATTTCAGCAGCTGAAGAGGAGACTAAAGGCAGAAACTCCCCAAAACAAGTAACCGTTGAAAATGGCTGCATTAAAGGCCTGGAAAAGCATTTCAAAGTGTGAAAGCAAGAGTCTGGTGATGTCTATGGGTCACAGACTCACTCCTGTGATTGCTTGAAATGGATTTACAAATAAATATTAGCTTTTACACTTTTACATTTGCTTCAAGTTAAACTGTCCCAATAGTTCTGCTCACATTAGGCAGAGGGATGAATCTCTAAAAGTGCTGTACTTCTTAGTTGGTAAAACATTTTCTGTTGAAACAGCCAATAATAAAATGTTACTTTCTGTACTTCTGCCTCATATTAATGTCTATAGATGACCACAGCTAACAGAGCAATTTTGTCTTTACTGTTCCAGTACTTATGGAGGGCACTGTATCTCCATAGCTCTGGCCTCTGGTTCAGATAAAGGGAAAATACGGCCTCTAGGTGGTGTGGTGCCTGGTAGAAGAGCAATACACAGTGAGGGGATAGTTGTGAAGCCTTCGTCTTGATGAATGCTTCAGCGAGGTCAGCATATTCTGCAGGAAGGTTTGGCACTGTTGCTGGATCATTCGTGATAACTGTAATTCCGACTGGAATGGGAAAACTGGTGCTAAACAACTGGAGAAACATGCTGTGTTAGTGTTTGTAAGAAAATCAGAAATCAGTAATTCTCAACAAATGAGATTATCAGTTAGTTGTATAACAGCACTGGCACAGAGAATCTGTCAGTGAGTCACTTTACAGCAGAAGAAAACACATAAACCTCTGAACAGGGAGAAATTCAGGCTTTTATCCTGCTTTTGAAGTTCAGTGTTCACAAGATCATCGGTGAAATCAGACACTGGGGACTGGGGACACAATGGGGACTGAATCACTGATCCAGTTCAGATCTGGGCTTTGTGCAGTCAGACCAGTTCTTCCACAGTCAGTAAACCAGTACTTTATGGACTTCAGAAGAAAAGGATCCTCCACAAACTGCTGCAACTACAAAATCTGTAGCACCAAATTCCTTAGAATCTCATTGTGTTTGTATCCTTAAGGTTTGTTTTTACTGAAATCACTGTAATAATCACAATGTTATGTATGATTTGTTCTCTGTGTCTCCATATGCAGGTCTGAAGTCAGTTTCTCATTAAGGGGAACAGAGAGAGCAGTGATTTTCATCTCCAGAATAGGGTGAGCACTTGGTTATTGCTCTGTTGCTGGACAGTAAGATGTGATTTTGCGTGACAATGCAGGACACGTATGTGAAAAATTAATTTACTACTATTATATACTATGTGTATATTGATTTACATCAGTTTGAAAGCCTGTTTGCCATCTCTTTGGATGATAACATCATTTAAATTGTGAATAAGCTATTGTGACCGGCTCTGTGACTTACATTCATTTCGCTCAGGTTTGAGTTATACAATGTTATTTAGCTAGCTATCTTTTCAGTATGCTAAATATTATGAACTGGATAACAGGTTAGTAGGTAAAATCATATTTTAAACTAAAATAAATGTATTTTATTAACGACTAGTTTATTTTCCTTTATTAGACTATGAAAATATTACCATTTTACTGGATTCAGTGTATCTTGAAATTGTATTTTTTGTTGGATCTGGCAGGTTTGATCAGGATTTTCTTATCCAGCATGGGTCTAGATGAAGTCCTGGTGGGTGAAGCTGTATTTAACGAGTTTTATTGAGGTCCACACTGATTCCTTTTCTCAGTCCAGTCATCATCAGCAGAAAAATCCCTCTCTAGGAATGCGTTGGTTGGTTATTTTCACATTCTAGGAAGAACATAACAGCTGTGCAAATCACATTTTTAGTATTATATATCTTATTGTGATTTTGTAATTACAGGGACGAAAAAATATGTGCTTGAAATGCAGGACACTGCTTATGTGGACAAAGTTCCCAATTGAATCCTCTTACATTCAGTGATGAACCAGTGACCTATGACCCCAGGTGAGATACAACCCAGTATTAGAGTCAACAGACTGACTCATAATAAATGAAACAGCTGACAGGACTAAAGGAAGAATTATATCTGTGCATTTATCAGGATCTCCAGGAGGATGAAGAGACCGGGAGCTTCATCTCCAGAACCCAGCTGTGTGTCTCTGAGGAGTGACGGATCAATGCATCCTCCTCCTTTATTCAGTGATGATCCAGTGACCTCTGACCCCAGGTGAGATACAGCAACATAGTGTGGCCCACATCTGGTACATGTGGAATACATGCGGAACAGATGTGGGCCGGATCTGGTCCAACACTATGTTGGTGTCAGGGAATCCAGTATTAGAGTCAACAGACTGACTCATAATAAATGAACCAGCAGACAGAACTAAAGGAAGAATTCTTTCTGTGTGTTTATCAGGATCTTCAGGATGAGGAGGAGACAGGGAACTCCATCTCCGGAACCCAGCTGTGTGTCTCTGAAGAGTGACGGATCAATGCATCCTCCTCCTTTATTCAGTAATGAACCAGTGACCTCTGACCCCAGGTGAGATACAATCCAGTATTAGACACAACAGACTGACTCATAATAAATTAAACAGCAGGCAGAACTAAATAAAGAGTTATTTTTGTGTGTTTATCAGGATCTCCAGGAGGATGAAGAGATTGGAAGTTTCATCTCCAGATCCCAGCTGTGTGTCTCTGAAGAGTGACGGATCAATGCATCCTCCTCCTTTATTCAGTGATGAACCACTGACCTCTGACCCCAGGTGAGGATAAGTGTGTAGTGGGTGATTTATCAGCTCTATTGGAGTCAAAACCCACTGAATGCACACAGAGAGATTAGTTAGATTTTTAGAACTTTTGATTTCAACTCAGATCTATAGACAAAAGTTCAGTGATGGAAAATTATCTTTGACTTTATGAACTTTAACTTTTAAACTGAAACTGAAATATAAGCCAAAAATACATGATTGACATCTCTATGAATTTCTATGGTCACGTACACACAGTTTCAGGAGTGACAACGCATTTAATTATGGCAGTGTGTGCCCTAAATTATTGTTCTGTCTGTGTACTGAAGTAGGAGGAAAACAACTGCACACTCACTGAAGCATGGGCTGAATTAGGGCTGCGCGATATATAGCACGATACGAAAAATAACATTGAACTTGAACGCGATTATCGCTTAAACGCGATTCTTAGTGCGATTGTTTTTTTTGCGCGGCTTGTCAATGAAGTATGGCTCCAAATGCTAATAAAGCACTGCGAGTGTGAATCACTTATAATGTACATTTGAAAAAGCAGCACGCGTCAAACATCTTTCCAGATATGAGAAGCATTTACTAATATCTTGTCCAACAAAAGACAACATTTAATAACATGTTTTTACTCCAAACTCACCTCCGGTGCGCAGGCGGGCCACAGACTCCTCACTTGCAGCAGTCAAACTCACGATTCTCACGTTAACTAGGCACTAAGATGTCTGTGCTCAGATCAACAAACAGCAAAGAATGTGTCTCTAGTATTTGTATCCGTACAAATGTTATAGGAAGAATAACTTGAAATACCGTCTTTAGGTTAGACTACTGCGCGTGTTCATTTAGAGTGTGCGCTCTCACTGCGTGATTTACTCTATTAAAATGTACTAAAAATGTATGAGTATTTGTCTGTTAGGCTATATTTATATAAGGTTATAGTTAATAAATCACATAAAGTGTGACATTGCTTTTTCTCCAAACATCAGTACAATTACAAAAGTTTAATAAACAAATAAGTGACTTAAATTTTTAGACAAAATATTGCTCTTTCACGACAGCACGCTGAAACACGGGCAAGGACAGAATATACTGTAGATTTATATAAAGTTCTCATTATAATGCTATGTTTATGGCAGATCTGTGCTTTATTTTAATCACATTAATAAGTGATTCCATAAATCGCCTGTGTATTTTCGAAACTATGTGAAATATGTCATTGAATAAATATGACGAAAACAGCACTGCTGCATTATTATAACATCAGTATTTACATTTTTAAAAAAGAAACATATAAAAGCAATATGGCTGTCCCAAATAACTCATTGCATTTGAGCGTGAAACTAAACTAAATTGTTCAGTGGAAACTAAACACTGATATGCAGCGTGTTTAGCTTCTTAATAAATGTTGATATCTCGACCCAATGCATCCTATAGTAGATTAATCAGATGTAGCTATTACAACTTTCATCTGCAAATGGTTTGCAAATGCAAATGTGAGCTTGCCCGAAAGTGTAACTCTGATTAACGTGTCACTAATATTTCAGCAATATTTTGGATTCAATTTGCATTTTACAGTATGAAAATCACTGATGATTATTGCTAAATTAATTATGAATAGAATTTAAAGAATGTTTTCAGCACAAGATAAAAGCTTGGCGCTGCACAGCTTGCATTGAACTGTATTTTCATCTTGTCAAAGTGAAACATCACTACGTGACTTTGAGGCCATTCTCTCTCTTTTCATGTCTTTTGACACCTGCTGTGGAAAGCTAAACAATCAGAGCTCAGGGCGCCGCCCAAAGTGCTGCTATAACCAATCAGGAGAAAAAGGAAAAAATACATTCCATTTACATCATCATTTACATGATCGATCGTCGCTGTCACAGTTGAGTACTCGTGTACTCGGTCGCTGTTGCACATCCCTAGTATTTAAGTTCCTGCGTTTTCAGTGTTTGGTTGTCCAGTCTCGTCATTACTACCACATTTGCCTGTCTACCTTGTTTGAATGTATGTTTAGATATTATTAAAGACTTTGAATCTTAATCTGCCTCGTTGTATGTGTTCTACAACACAATTGTGGCAATGGTAACCATAGCAATGTTCTGTTGTCTCGAATATTTGGTATCCACTATTCTGCAGTGTTGTGCAAGTTACTTCCAAACTGTAATACATAATAGATTACTTGTTACTGTTATTTAAAAGTAATTCTTTACCTTACAATATTACTGTCTCAGAATTGTAATGCATTACATTACTCTTGTATTACTTTTGAGTTACTTTCACCAAAATAACTACAGAAGTAGAACTGAACATTCTAAAATGACAAAATGTACTGCAGAGCATTTTACATCCAGTAGAGGGCGATATGATGTAGCATAATGACTGTGGGCTATCCAGGCTACTAACAATATAGCTTATAATTGGCAACGTGAAGGCTCAAGACAATGCAAGAAAGGATGACAGACAGAATCACAAATGATACAAGTCTGTTAAAAGTATGGTAGAGCTAAAAGTAATTATCTGACAAACTCGAAGTAATGCGCATACGTCCATCTCACGAATGTACAGTCTTCTTCTGCCTTCTTCACCCATTAGCTGCTTTTCCACTGACTGGCCAGCGTGAGCACAGAGGCCGAAATCATGACGCGTTTCCACTGTCGGCCCATTAGCTCGGCGGCACTCCTGTAAAACCCGCCCTAAACACGCCTTCACTGGACTACGTCACACAATACAAAGTTATACCAGTGAGAGGGAGATGAATGAAATAAATCACTAAACAAATATATCAGAAGCTGTCATTTAGTCTTTATTTACAAACATGCGGCTATTGACTGACCACGTACAGGTAATAGAACCACTTTTTAATAAAAAATTCCTGATAATTTACTCACCCCCATGTCATCCAATATGTCCATGTCCTTATAGTGGACTTTAATTTTGACTTTCAACCGTTCGGGGCCAATTGCAGTTTCAGTGCAGCTTCAAGGGCCTTTAAAGATCCCAGACAAGGAATAAGGGTCTTATCTAGCGAAATGATCAGTCATTTTCTTAAAATATTTTTAAATGTATATGCTTTATTGCATCACAAGTGCTTCCTCCAGACTGCGATTCCGTATTCTTCAAAAAGCTTACGCTGTATGTCCTCCACCTTCCCTATTCTACTTACGTTACGAACGCGGCACCAGTTCCGTTTTTTACGTTTAATAGGGAAGGTCTAGGACATTCAGTGTAAGCTTTTTGAAGAATACAGAATCACGGTCTGGAGGAAGCACTTGTGATGCGATCATTTGTGTCTATATAAAGCATATACATTTTCTTTTTTTTTTTAAGACAATGACCAATGGTTTCTCTAGATAAGACTCTTATTCCTCGTATGGTATCGTTTAAAGCCCTTTGAAGCTGCACTGAAACTGTAATTTTGACCTTCAACCGTTAGGGGCCAAATGAAGTCCACTATAAGGAGAAAAATCCTGGAATGTTTTCATCAAAAACCTTAATTTCTTTTCGACTGAAGAAAGAAAGACATGAACATCTTGGATTACATGGGGGTGAGTAAATTATCAGGAAAAGTTTATTTAAAAGTGGACTAATCCTTTAAGGTCTCAAGGTCTTACTGTTTTTTGTTTTTTTGTTGTTGTTGTTTTTTGAACAGTTAAATTTTGGGCTAAAAGTGTGTTGTAATGTAAGTGTTACTGAACATGTACCGAGTAAAATATTACTGAAAATTGATTAGTAATGCCTTAAAGCAAAAAGTAATAAGTTTCTGTAATGCATTACTTTTGTAACACGTTACTCCCAACACTGCTATTCTGACCAAAGTAATATCACAGTGAAAAAAGACTCATGTTCACCAATTTTAAATGAAGAACAATCAACAGAGGCTTTGCTTTTTTATGTAAAAAGCTGCTGCACAGAGTGTGCAGTGCTGCCATGTCCCTTTATTATAGTAATTTTTTTAGATTGTTGTTTGGTTTTGGCTCATAAAGCAATCGAGTTCATGGAATTATTAAAGTGGGTAGGTGCAGGTTGTGATATTTTGGTCTTATTTTCAGCATAAAGCATATGGATTTATATTGGTTTACTATGGGCTTGTTCTTGTTTGCTGTTTTTCTAGATCTGGCAACAAGAACGAGTCAAGGCTTTTGTCTCTTTCCACAGATGTGCATTTAAATACATCATTAACAGCTATGTTCGGTTCCATACACACTGCATAGATATTTTTGAAAAATGCGGTTGTCACAACCATAAATTATTGAACTGTGTGTGTACAAAACAGGATTAAGCACTTGATTTGATAAACGAATTTAGCTGCAGTGTGAATGTGGCTTATGTAATTTATGTACTTACATTTAAATTCTTTATTTTACATATTTTTTAAATCTGTTCTTTATTATTATTATTATTATTATTATTATTATTTTGATGGTGGTGGTGTTTCTGCAGTGTGAACAGAGATGATCAGATTGGAGACCAGGATTCTCTTCAACCAATGAATGTTGAACTACAGAGAGTCAAAGACCAGCACAAAACCAGCATGAAATACAAGAATGAAAGATTATTTGAGGGAAACAAACTCCAAGAGAATCAAACCGTCCTGAACAGGATCTACACACAGCTCTACATCATAGATGAAGAGAGTGAAGGAGTGAGTGAAGAACATGAGGTTTTACAGATAGAGAAAACAGCCAGAACACAACACTCACAAGAAACTCCAATCTACTGCAGTGACATCTTTAAAGCCTCACCTGAACCAGGATGTGAGGAGAAAGACCAAATCAAGACTGTTCTTACTAAAGGCATCGCTGGAATCGGAAAAACCGTCTCTGTGCAGAAGTTCATTCTGGACTGGGCCGAGGGAAAAGCCAATCAGGATGTAGATTTCATGTTTGTGCTTCCATTTCGAGAGCTGAACTTGATCCGAGATCATCAGTACAGTCTTCACGGACTTCTGCTGGACTTTCATCCGGAACTTCAAGATCTGGACCCAAAGATTTATGAAGAGTGTAAAGTTGTGTTGATCTTTGATGGTCTGGATGAAAGCAGAATCACACTGATGTTTTCAGATGCTCAGAAAGTTTCTGATGTGACAGAGATTTCATCAGTGGGTATGTTGATGTCAAACCTCATGAAAGGAGAACTGCTTCCCTCTGCTCTCATCTGGATCACCTCCAGACCAGCAGCAGCCAATCAGATCCCCTCCAAATACATCAACCGTCTGACAGAGATTCAGGGATTCAATGAGCCTCAGAAGGAGGAATATTTCAGGAAGAGAATCAGTGACGAGCATCAAGCCAGCAGAATCATCTCTCACATCAGAAGAGCAAGAAGCCTCCACATCATGTGCCACATACCCGTCTTCTGCTGGATCTCATCCACTGTGCTTCAAAAGCTCCTGAAAGAAGATCTGAGTGTAGAAATCCCTCAAACTCTGACTGAAATGTACATCCACTTCCTGCTGATTCAGATCAACATGAGGAATCAGAAGTATGAAGAGAGAGATCCAGAGAAACTCCTGCAGTCCAACAGAGAAGTGATTGTGAAACTTGCTGAAGTGGCTTTCAAGCAGCTGATGAAGGGCAATGTGATGTTCTATGAGGAGGACCTGAGAGAGAGCGGCATAGACGTCACTGACGCCTCAGTGTATTCTGGGATTTGCACTGAGATCTTTAAGGAGGAATCTGTGATTCATCAGAGGAAAGTCTACAGCTTCATTCATCTGAGCATTCAGGAGTTTCTTGCTGCTTTCTATGCGTTTTACTGCTATTTATCGAAGAACAAAGAACCACTGCAGCTTTTGGATGCAAAAAATAAACATGACTCTGAAAATATCTCTAAATATGACCGTGAATATGGATATGATAAGCACATGTCTCATGATGAAGTATCTCTGTATGATCTACTAACATCAGCAGTAAATAAATCCCTCAAGAGTGAGAATGGACACCTGGATCTGTTTCTGCGGTTCCTGCTGGGCGTCTCACTGGAGTCCAATCAGAGACTCTTACAGGATCTACTGACACACACAAAGAACAGCTCAGAGAGCATCAGGAGAACCACACAGTACATTAAAGACAATATCAAAGATCCAACAGATTTGTATCATCTCTCATCTGGTCAGTCCATCAATCTGTTTCTCTGTCTGCTGGAAGTGAAAGATCAGACCATGTCCAGAGAGATTCAGGAGTTTGTGAAATCAGACAAACACTCAAAGAGGAAACTCTCTCCTGCTCACTGCTCAACAATCGCCTACATGATTCAGATGTCAGATGAGGTGATGGATGAGCTGAACTTCAAGAAATACAACACATCAGATGAGGGTAGAAGAAGACTGATACCAGCTGTGATCAACTGCAGAAAAGTTCTGTGAGTATTTAATTATTAACAAACAAAGAGTCGTGTTTAATAATGAATCTAGCACAACCCTTCTAGCTTAACCCTCTGGGCCCTGGTGTTTTGTCATGTCCTGACATTTGTGCTTATTTCTGTTACTTATAACATTTTTATAGCTAAAGTCTGCTGGGGGGTGCTTGAAAAATAGCTGTCCACTAGATAGCGCGCACAAACTCTTTCCATGGTCACTTTAAAAGGCTTGCATGCTCAGCTGTGCACAAGATGGAGCAGGATGCAGAAAATTAAGTAAGTCCTATACCTGGGCCTTAAGACAACTTTTTATTTTCTCTCACACACAACACAGAGAAACAACTTTGATAGATGAAACTGACAATGATATTTATCTTTTTTTAAACTGAAATGAAAGGCAATGTGGATAAACATTCACAGCCACAATGTACAGAACTCCACACAAAGATATAGAAGAAAATGAATAAAAACATTTTGGATTAATAAACTTTAAAATATATATATATAAATAACTGCAGAAAGGCCACACTGCAGATAGATATGCATTTCACATGTTGACATATCAAATTAAATTGGCTAAATGTCCTGTGCGAGCAAGCTTCATCTAATCTACAGCACAACATTGATGCATAGAAAAACAATCAAAAATTAATTTACAGAATTGAATTAGAACAGAATATACTGTTCTAATAAATAAAAATAATTTAAAAAATTAAAGTCATAATCAAGTCACAAGTGAAAAATGCCTGAAGTGCAGGGGAACGTATATTCAACACATTAAGCCACAAATAGTAAAATTGGATAAACCAGAGTGATCAATAAATAAATTTAAAGTTAAAGAAATTATTAAAATAACGAAAGTATAGCCAGAATTGTCAACTTTGTCTTTTTAACTGCAGAGACAGTAAACGCTAAACAGTCTTTTTAGGTATACATTCACAGCATCGAAAAATCAAATTAGAACTGGCTGTACCCTACCTGATTGAAAGAGAAAAATCCAGTCTTTCACGTTATCTTCCTGTGTCCCTTTGGGTCTTTTCAAATAGCGCGCTATAGTCAGCTCGTTAACGCTGGCCGGCTGAAGCGTGCCGAAGTTTTTGTCGTTGTTGAGCAGTAGGACATGAGCTGTTGGCACAACTTGCATCTTACGTTTTTTGGATCATCTACACTTTAGATTTTCTTATCCCTGACATTGTTAAAGATTTAATTCCTGCCACCAAGATGCTCCTCCTGTCGAAGCTTAGAATTGTCGACTATTCAGGGTCACCCCTACTACAGATAATGTTTTTATTTATTTATTTATTTATTTATTTATTTATTTATTTTATTAGAGCAAGACAATGAGACATACAATGAAAATATAGACATTAACGGTGCAGTACAAATAAATTGGAGATTAACATAAGTACACAACAAAAACACCATTTACATGTAATTATATGAAGTGCATGAGTTATGTATATGTATGTATAATATACCTCTCTATTGAGAGATAGGAAATATGGAGTAAAGAAAAAATAATATTTGTTTTATTAATAATAATAATAATAATAATAAAACACAAAAAACAAAAACAAACAAACTTCAAATAAATAAAAAAATGAATGAGTTAAATTAAATAAATAAATAATAAACAAAATAAATAAATAAATAAAAATAGATAGATAAATATTTTTTTTTTTTTTAAAAAAGGGAGGAAGAAGGGAGGGGGGATATAAACCCAATGGGGGTTTACATGAGGCTATTTGATGTTCAGGCTGTACAGATTAATCTGTCCACTGTTCAGGAGGTATCACTAGGGCATATTCCAAGGCCAAGGTACTCCTACAAAACCTCTCCCAAGCCCTGAGGGTGGAGTCTCGGAGTTTGATGTAATGATAGTACAGTACAGATAATATTTAACTAAAATATATTGTTAGAACAATATATTATCAATTAATTATGCCGTTTACAACCAACGTTTTCTGTTATTACCCTATCGTAGTCATGCTGTTCACTTTTAATAATCAACATAAATGAAATTTAAAAACTAATATTAGGCTATAGCCTAATATTTAAACATAAATATGAAACTAAATAGGCTTAGTTTTCTTTAATCCTCTTTCCGACGAATGCGCTGGCGCATTCTGATGGATCCTCGTGACAGCTGAAACAACTTAAAATAGGTCTACTCCATCATTTTTGGCAATACAGATTAGTGCAAGACATCATTACAAACTACAAATGGTCTACTTTTATTTGTGTACACTCATAATAAAAACAAAAACTTGTGCTTTTGTAAAATAAAAAACAATGTACTTTCAGCTGTCTCTGTGAGAATCTTTATGAAACATCTCAAAAATTCTGAAATTGAAACTGAAATTCAGCGAATAATTATCACACAAACATGAAACATATGTCTAAAGAAAGCTTGAAAACTACTTTTAAATAAAACAATTCACATTTAAAACAAATATACTCCTGCAATGTAATCTGTTTCAAACTAAAGAGATGCACAATTATTCCTGGCTCATGTTGCGAATGTTAATGCTGCGAGGGTGTTTCTAATACAACAGCTGAGGGAGTGATGGCAAATTTCTCTCTTCTGACCAATGCAAGCAATCTTTCAATATTTTTCCCCTCTTTTGGAAAGTCGTAGAAATGACAAATGACTTGTTGTGATGTTTTGGGCATGTAAAACACTATGGCATTATGCAACAAAATTTCTTGAGTTTAAGCCCCTATATGGGATATTTAATTAATTCTTCTTTGTCCTCACAGCAGTTAACCCCCAGAGGTTGGCGGTTGCTCCTCGCTTTTTTTATTTTCAGTGCGAAAGAGACTCAAAATACTTTGTAGATTTTGGTCATACAGATAAGTGTTATACATCATTCGAAACTGATATGCTGTTAAGCTTAGTTTTATTCATGCTCTTTTTGCAATGAGGAGGAATTTTTGAGGTCGAAAATGTTTTAATATTGTTATAGTAAAGTGACCTCATATATATCATAATATCAAATAAAGCATGATTCCCCATGTTATGAGCCCTTAACTAAATGCATTAAACAACCATGGAAGTCCTCAGATGAATCAGAGGTTTTTAGTTACTGTTAAAAAAACAAAAACAAAAAACATTCTGATACTTAACATGACTGAACTTCAGATACATGTGTGAACATTCAAAGTCAAAGTTTATTTATAAAGCACTTTTTAAAACAACAGTGGTGACCCACAAAACTAATTATTTAAACTAACAGATCAATCCTACATCATCTTGTGCAAAAACGCATAAAAACAGTTCAGTTTTAACTTTCACTAATATTTCAGTCAAATGAACTTGTTCCGTATAGTAAATCTGACTGTTACATTTTACAATATATTACTGTTTATGCCTTGAATTTTTCAGTAATTTACTGGCAGTAGGGTTGTCAGTAAAGAGCTGTTATTCAAAAGTCTGTTGCCATAATGGATTTTACAGTTTATTACTGTTAAATCATGTTTTTCTCATCTTACAACTTTAACCATTTTAACCCCACAGCAAAATCCTCGGTTTTAAATGAACTTTTATATGTGTGCACACTACAGAGTGTGAACACTGAAACAGTTGAAATTAATAAGACAGCTCAGTGATTAATTAAGTGATAATTGAGTAATACTGATTATCAGTATATTACATTATATACTACAGCAAATAAATACTCAGAATGCATTGTTTTCAACAGTATATTACCGTTTTAAAGGAAAACAGTGTTACTGTCAAAATTCGCCAATTTTACAGCAATATTTTACATTGAAGTTCTGCTGATGGGTCCTTAACACAACATGATAATATTCACATCATTAACTATATGGCACAAGCTGGTTCATTTTGCATTTGCAGCCAAAGATTTTGCTACTTAACATTTAAATGGCTGTTTAGCATTCACTATAGTGGTTTGCAGTGCACATTCAGAGTACTTTTGAAACCCTCCACCATTCAGACACCTTGAACATTTCATTCATTAATACAGATCATTCACTCTAGTTTAAAAAAAAATGGTAATAAAATATGACAAGATCTCAAAGTTTAAAAAAAAAACATTTTAATCATGTCTGATAACACTTAAGCAAAACATGGTTAAGTCAAAGTGTCTGAATACGTTTTGGTTCCAAATTTGTATCAATTTTACTGGTAGTCCACTGTTCGAAGAATGTTTGGGTATAATATGTCACAGTTTACTTTATTTTGCTATCCTCACATACATAAATGAACTATAGTGTCCTGCACCCACTAGTAAAAATATACAAAAAATATAAAAAATGTCTGAATAATTTTTGGTTTGACTGTATTATGTCTAAACTCTATCTTTAGTGAAAGTTCAAGATGGAATTTACTGCATAATATATAAACAATAAAACTACATAAAACACATCATAAGATACATTTCAATTGGATCACTAATCATCCACATGGGCCATTGGTGCTTGGACCCTGATGATTGCTGCTTGAGGCTATATTTGTAATAATTTATGTTATTGTTTCATCTCTTCTAGTTTTTCTGGCTGTAATCTCACTGCTAAGAATTGTGAAATTGTGTCATCACTTCTACAATCCTCAAACTGTGTAGCGAGAGAGCTGGATCTGAGTAACAATGACCTACAGGATTCAGGAGTGAAGCTGCTCTCTGATGGACTGAAGAGTCCAAACTGTCAGCTGCAGATACTGAGGTATTTAAAAAATTTATAAAAGATATTTTACAATCAGCCAGTCATAATGTTGATGTGTGTTTGTAGATGATCTGACTGTGTGAGTGTGTGTTCTGTTCTCTTTCAGTCTTTCTGGTTGTAACCTCACTGGTCATCATTGTGAAATTGTGTCATCAGCTCTACAATCCTCAAACTGTGTCCTGAGAGAGCTGGATCTGAGTAACAATGACCTGCAGGATTCAGGAATGAAGATGCTCTCTGATGGACTGAAGAGTCAAAACTGTCAGCTGCAGATACTATGGTGTGTAAGAATGTGTAAGGGATAATTTACAGTCAATCTGTCATAATGTTGATGTGTGTTTGTAGATGATCTGACTGTTGATGTGTGTGTTCTGCTCTCTTTCAGTCTTTCTGCATGTAATCTCAATGGCCAGTGTTGTGAGAGTTTGTCATCAGCTCTTCAATCTTCAAACTGTGTCCTGAGAGAGCTGGACCTGAGTAACAATGGCCTGCAAGTTTTAGGAGTGAAGCTGCTCTCTGATGGACTGAAGAGTCCAAGTTCTCAGCTGCAGATACTAAGGTTTGATTTTTACAAGCACTTTAATTGATTTTTGTTGAAATAAAAGGAAAAAATGAAGCAATATCAAGTAGATTATTAAGTAGTGAAGAGAAAAACATTCAAGATGAGCCTATCCGAATGCACATAAAAGCTAACTATGAGCTAGTCATATAGGGTGTGTGTGTATGTGTAAATAAATAAAATAATAGTTTGTCATTATGTTTGTTATGAATCACTGCTCTGGTCCTTGGCTGAAGATCCAAATGCAGTACTTGAATTAAGGGAAATCCAAAGAGTAGTCAAAAGCAGGCAAATGTCCAAACACACTGATATCAAGATAACCCAAACAGGGTAAAATACAAACAACCAGGTTGAAGACAAAAACACAGGAACCAGGGCAAGAAGCCAGGAGCTCAGACACACAGAGGTAACATACTGGCAAGACTACACAAAGAATGCACAGAAAGACACCATTTAAAAAAAAACAAAAAAACAAAACAAGGTAGCAAAACACAAGTGCACTGAATGAATCCATAATGAGTCCAGGAAAAGGATTATATGTAATGAAGTCTTGAATGGAAAGACAATAGTCTGTGATGAGTGCCCACTGGTGGATAACCAGGGCACTTCAGCTGGTGACTGTGACGTAGCCTCTCAAAAGAGAGGCTTCCAGATGCTCCAAAACCAGGAGGGAGGTGAAGCGGAGGCAGAACCAGGGAGTGGGATGGAGGGCCCGGTTGATGGAATGGAAGATGACCTGGAGACTGAGACAGAACAGGCGGCCAGGGTGTCACAGGCCGGGCAGGTGACCAAGGTGGCACAGGCTGGGTAGGTGGCCAGGGCGATGCAGGCGACAAGTGTGGTGCAGGCCGGGCAAAAAAAGCCCCCCACAGCAGAGCGAACGACCACCACAGCAGTGCAAACAGGCTTGAAGTCCCCCACGGCAGAGCAGACTACCACCACGGCTGATCATACCCCTTTTCCACCAGCACAAACCAGGTGCTAGTTCAAAGCTAATGCTATTGCCAGTTTGGAGTTGGTTCAACTGACGAGCCTTGTAAGAACTGGTTTGCCTTTCCACGGGCTAGAGAGCCAGCACAGTGCCAGGTCATACGTCACTGTATATGTCTAATCTTTCACAGCTACACTAGTGCGGCAGGGCCAAACACAAACTCACTAACACAAACCCACTAAGCTTGTTTGAGATGCATTGGCTTCTCGCAAACCGATTGGTACATGACATCAAAGCGCCGCAAGAGCGATCCAAAAGCACAAGGAGTCGTATGCCCTACAAATGCTCCCGCAGACCCGCGGCACTCTGTCTCTGATATCACACGCTGGTCGGTCTGCACAGCTCCGATGCATCTCAAACAAGCTGTCAACAATGGCGGACATTACTATTGATGCTCATGGCTATGCGAGCCTACATCAGCATCCAACACATTAATGCAGCTCTAGCTCTGAACCAGCACTCAAACTTGGTGCCTTGGTGGAAAAGGGGTTGCAGGGAACTTAGGGGTGACCTCCATGGTCATATCAATGCAGACAGGGAATTCAGGGACCTCCGTGATTGTATCAGGGCAGACAGGGAACTCGGGGGCGACTTCTGTGGTCGCATCAAGACAGACAGAGAGTTCATGGGTCGCTAGGCTGAATTCTGGGACTGGAACGAACTCTGGAGTGGACACATGAGCTAAGGTGGACTCTGAAGCGAACTCAAGGGTTAAGGCAGGCTCTGGGGTGAACTCATGGGCTGGATCAGGCTCTGGATCAGACTCTTCAATTGAAGCGCAGTGCACGGCCCATACACACCAGATGTATGGGCCTTCGCCATAACAGGGAGTGCGGTTGTCAGTGGGACCACCTCTGCGACTCCCAGACTTGATACTACCGTAGAAATACCAGCTGCTTGCATATGAAACACAAGTCTATATTCTGATGATTCAAATCTGTTCTAAAATTTCAAAAATCAATTTTCTTAATGTTTATTAATAACGTGTTGTCCGAATGAAGGTGGCAGTCAATTACGAGAACATTGCAGCACCCAGACAGTTTAGAGAGGGCACCAGGGGAAGCATTATGAATGAAGCTTACTTGACAACAATAGTTCCTAAACCAATATCTAAATGAATAGAAAATAGCCTGTAATAATTTATAGTTACCTGTCAAGCTTTCCTTGCGATCTTGCAGTCTCTTGTGAATAAAGAAGCGCTTTCAACGTGGACTCACAAGCAGTTTGCTTAGGTAACGAACAATACCTGCTTGTAAATTAGGTTAACATTTAAGGATTTATCTGAGGCTAAATCACTAAATATTGAGAATGCAACAGCGCATATTATATATATTTTTTAAACTCCAATTTATTGGCCACCGATTGGAACCAGCTGATTATTAGTTCCTTGGATTTTCAAATATGTCTCTCATTTCAACACTCACATGAACCAATCACATTTTAATTAAGCAGAGGCAAATATAAAAGGCTAAGCGGCAGGTGAAATTTCACAAGCCATTTCTCAATATGTGCCCTTTGTGTTCTTGTGGACTTGTGAAATGTCATTAGTCACTGTGCAAATACTGCTCCAATTCAAAGTACACATATAGCCAAGTACAGTTCAAATCCCTGGATGTGTTCTTGCTCTGCCCCTTTTATCAAGGATGCATCCAAATGTGACTTGTGCAGACTTGAGACAAACAAGTATCCCAGAATGCATCTGGCACCAACAAGCAAGCGTCTAAGGCGGATGAGAAAATCTTTATTAAACAAAGATAGGAAAGATAATTAAAGTATTTCTGTCATGACAACTCTCGGAGATTGGTATGAGAATAGAGGTTGGCATGGTAATGAATATGGCAATGTTAATGTATTTGGTTTTGGCAGAGTAGATCTGCTACACTGCTGCTGCAGACCAAGTACCGAAACTTGCTACCTTCCAATACATTCACAGACATTGCTGTAAGCATGTAAGACATGCTGCTGCTTGCTGCATATGTAAAATACACAAATTAATGTTGTAGCACATGGAAAACAGTCTGCAAGTATAGAGTTGACTTCTCTTTCGTGTCTTCCTGCACTAGACTGGTTTAAAATTGCTTGAAATTTTACACTGGCAAGACTTAAAATATGTAAATGATAAACTTTTGTGATGAGGCAGCACTAGCCCACTAACAATTCCATCAATTGTTTTCACTTTGGCATGGACTTTGTGCTTTGTAACTTTGTAGATCATTTACAACATGTACAACAGCTATATTTTCTATTTTGTGTTTTGCATTTAATTGAAATTTTCAAAGACATCAAAGCTTACTGTACAGTTTAATAGAAAATATTAAGCATGTTTACATGCACACCAGTAAGCAGATAACTATTAAATATCAGCTTATTGACATAACCATTTTTCCCAGTTTCCAGTAAACTGACAACGTAAATAAACTGAGTTTACATGACTGTATTAATAAATCGGGTTATTTCCCTGTAGTGACATCAAAACATAATTATTTGCACATCTGACTCTGACTCACATCTCACAGCGCATATATTACTCTCTCATGCAGTTGCAGATGCAGTGTTTTGACTGAACCACTTCTACTTGCTGCATGAGAGATGAGAACACATTTTTACAATTTGTCTTGAAAGAGTCTGTGTTTGCAATATATTTCCTTCTTCCTTTCCTGCAAAATGCTCGCTCTGTCTGGATGCATTTAAATCTGCACTAAGGATGCGTTTCTGTCACATATCACACATATGCTCTTCAATAAGCCGACAGAAAGCAGGTTAATGCGTTTACATGCCACGCGAAATCAGGGTAAGAGCCAAAAAACGACCTGTTTCGACTGGTTTATGCTTAAGCCATTTAAAAGAAAACGGGTTACACCGTTGTTGGCTTATTAAGCATAATTGGCTTAAGTACTTGCATGTGAATGTACTCAGTGAGGGAAATTTAATATTTTAGGCGGAACTGACAGTTAATTAAATATCAGTACAGATGTCTCAGTACTCAGTTTAAACAGTGTGTAATCAATTTATTTTGTTATTATAGATTGTCTGTCTATAATCTCACTGATCAGTGCTGTAAGAGTTTGTCATTGGCTCTTCAATCATCAAACTGTGTCCTGAGAGAGCTGGATCTGAGTAACAATGACCTGCAGGATTCAGGAGTGAAGCTGCTCTCTGATGGATTGAAGAATTCAAACTGTCAGCTGCAGATACTGAGGTATTTAAGAACATATGACAGATTATTTGCAGTCTGCCAGTCATAATGTTGATGAATGATTGTAGATGATCTGACTGTTGATGTATTTGTTCTGCTCTCTTTCAGTCTGGCTGGCTGCAATCTCACTGATCAGTGCTGTGAGAGTTTGTCGTCTGCTCTTCAATCCTCAAACTGTGCCCTGATAGTGATGGATCTGAGTAACAATGACCTGCAGGATTCAGGAGTGAAGCTGCTCTCGGATGGACTGAAGAATTCAAACTGTCAGCTGCGGATACTGAGGTATTTACAAACATATAAGTTAGATTTTACAGTCAGCTTTTGTGCTGGCAACTTGGGTGGTTTAGGCCTGTAATGGTCAGATGACTCCCAAAGATTTTCATTTTCTTCATATTCTGTGCATATAGTTTACAGCATTGACAGAAAAGTACTTTTCCATTAGGGGGTAATATTTGGCCTGGAAATCAATATCCACTCTTACATCACTCTTATATCACTCTTACATCAAAACTAAGTGAACTGAACATGTCCCCTCCTGGTCACAGTAGTTATGACCTTTTCATTGCAGAGCACTGCACGCTGTGACTCCACGGGCCCTATCATACATTTGGTGCAATGCAATGCCAGGCACAATGCAAAGGATTTTTGCCAGTTTCAGCCCTACACAGTTATCATTTTCACATACAGCTCCATGTTGTTTTAATAGCAAATGCACTCACGCCCAATGTTTGTCAATGGGCGTGCTGGCCTGAAAACGAGGTGTGTTCAGGTGCATTGTTGGCATGTAGCTATTTTGAAGCAACTGAAAATGACTGCGCCATTGATTTAATGCCACAGTATTTTATTTTAATTATTTTCTGTTATTTAATGGGCATGTTAGAAATAAGGCATGCGAACAACTTGTGTACACTCTGCTTGTTACACACACAGGGATGCGCAGCAGCACACAAACATGCCAAATATTAAAAATAAAAAGATTACATTGTACACATGTAATACTGTACACATTTAATAATATGTACACATTTAATAAAATGTATAATATTGTACACATTTAAACTGACTTGTCAGGTTGAGGGTGTCTATATTCCACCATGTAAATAACAATCCGCCATGGTGCAAGTGCAAATGGCTTTTAAAGGGAATGGGAGATGAGAATGAGACTCTGAAAACACACTCATGACTCATTAAGAGACTAGGTACAAACCTTTTGGACCATGCGCCTGGTGCGCAGACCATTTTATCGATCGTTAAACTAGCAAAAGTGGATTCAGACATGCCCTAAGTGCACCTTCACCATGCGCTTCAGACCATGTGATTAGACACACCCAACCAAGCTGTATTCATGTTACCAGAACTTTTGAACCGTTCACACTGTCATAAGCAAATGCCAGTAGCTTTAGGGGAGAGTGGGTGGAAGGAGGATTTGAATGGAGAGATATGGAGCGTGGCAGTTTAGGGAGTTTTGGATTGCATACGTAAAAGAAGAAACAAACAAAAACGTGGCGAAGGAATACACAGTTGATTGGGATGACTTTTGATAAGACTTGGGAGGAGGCTAAGCGAGACTCTTTAGCATTTGGTGTGTGTATCTGTGTAAGGTGTCTGTGTGGTAACTGTATACATGCATATGTGTCCATGCATATGTAGTATGTGAATGCGTATTTGAAAAAAATTCTCCTGAGAGTGGGTGGAAGGAGGATTTGAATGGAGAGATATGGAGCGTGGCAGTTTAGGGAGTTTTGGATTGCATACGTAAAAGAAGAAACAAACAAAAATGTGGCGAAGGAATACACAGTTGATTGGGATGACTTTTGATAAGACTTGGGAGGAGGCTAAGCGAGACTCTTTAGCATTTGGTGTGTGTATCTGTGTAAGGTGTCTGTGCGGTAACTGTATACATACATATGTGTCCATGCATATGTAGTATGTGAATGCGTATTTGAAAAAAAATTCTCCTGAATGAAAACTGTGCAACCCAGTGTCACAAATTGTTTGTATATATGTAATATAGTTGAATTTTCAAGTCTGAAGTGTTAGATTCTTTTGATCATCATTTTTCTCTTTTTTTCTAAATAAAAATCAGAAAATTTAATCTTGTTTAAATTAAATCTTGTTAATCTTGTTTAATCTTTTTTTTGTGTGTGTCTATTTAAATTCTGTTTACAAACTCACCATAAATATTAATGGTAAATAACTGCAACTTATTGAAAGCTATTTATTTTCTGAAAAAAAAATTCTGAGAAAGCTTGAAGATAGCACATTATGTGAGAATTTTTTATAATAAAAAAAACTTAATATGTAAAAACTGTCTATTTTAGCTTTAGGTTCTAAAGGGTTAAGCGTATGATCATGCTCAGGTTGCACATAAGCGCATTTATGCTGCTCTGTATCGAAGCCTTTCATAGTATGACCACTTTGCTCAAAATATAATTAATATTTAGCCTGTTTATTTGTTTTGACATATCTATCCTGGCTGTTGTCCTATTAAAAATGTCAACATACATTTCAAAGGAAATGGTTATTATAGTGCATACAATAGTAGACTAAAGTAATATGTAACTGCAGTTTTTAAATCAATGTTTTCCCATATTTAAAGAGGTCTACACATATATTGACTTCAGTTCATAGTTTGTGAGCATTTATCTTTATTTATAATGATGTGTAGTTAGTGACGTATAGATATTCTTCACTGATCAAGAAAATCATTATCATCAGATACCCAAGGTTGCGGTATTGATATCAATATTGGACATGGAAACGGGGTAGTTATGATGTGGTTAATAGAGAAAAATGAAACTGTTTATATATATATATAAATATATATATAAATTCACACTATGATATTCACTCATATATTTAGTGTTGATGTGTGTTTTGTAGATGATGTTTTGATCCATCTGTAGGTTGTCTGGATGTATGGTGACAGCGGAAGGCTGTGGTTATGCATCTTCAGCTCTGAGTTCAAACCCCTCACACCTGAGAGAACTGGATCTGAGCTACAATCACCCAGGAGACTCAGGAGTCCAGCTGCTCACTGACAAACTAAAGGATCCAAACTGCTCACTGCAGATACTCAAGTATGTCAAACACTAATACTGAATGTGTGTGTGCATGTTGCCAAGACCATAGCTAGGGAATTCTGGGCCCCCTGAAAAAACATGATGTTTTTTTTAATGGGTATGAGTAGCACAGCCTGCCACTCATAACATATACGGTATAAGATAGTGGGCTTGGAGGCCCACATCTGGTGCCACGTAACCTAATAAGGATTTTTTTATTATTATTATTATTTTTACAAAATTACAAAACAGACAAATAAATAAATGCAAATAAAAGTTTTTATTGGAGAGTTGATATTACATTAAACTGCCTTAAATCAATTAATAACTTATTATGAAACATTGTTTAAAGTTGGCAAGCAATTATTCAAGACAGACTAATAAAATAAAAAAGACAAGAACATTTTAAGTAGCTGTTCCAACAGTGTAATATAAAATGTAGTCTAGGTTCACATTTTCTTGATAGTAGTGTTATCTTAAACATCACATCAGAAGCAAGCAGGTCTATAATCCTTGTGGCACACAATGCATGTTTGTTGAACTCAGAGGGTTAAGCAGTTCTCCTGGCCTGCCTGTCCTTTTAATGATGTTACTGGTACTCATATTTTTTTCCTGACATTTTCAGTCAGTGTCACTTACACTGTAACTTTACTTCTAACTTTAACTGTTCTCAGAGCAGTCTCACTGGGGTGGGACTTGCAATTTGATTGGGTCCCTCTGCTGTTTGTTCCTGACTTAGCTGAAATAATAACTATTTGACTAAACCATATTATGTAGGGAAGAGAGTCTCAGTTTACGAATTTAACCATGGTTCCCTGAGAAGGGGAATGAGACACTGCATCCAAAGACACTGGATGAATGCCTCCAGCAAGACAATGTCTGAATTCAGTGTATCAAATGCGATAATGACATTGGTCTGTGACAACCCGGGACATCATTAATAGTGTGACTGTGAGTATAAAAGGGCACCTAGTGTACACGTGTCATTTTCGCATTTGATAAACATACTTCCAACACGTCATGCTGAAGGCATTCTCCCAAAGTGACTTTGGACGCAGTGTGAGTTCCTATAAAGGTGAAAGGTCACTACATTGCATGTTTTTCTGGTTTTCATTAAACTCTCAGGCACAAGCTGTACTATATATACTATAATTATTCATAAGATTAGGGAAATATATAGCAAAACCACTGTATTTAGTGGGCACACTGGGCAGTGGGGCCTCCTATAATTGTCACCACCTTTCAACCCACTGCAATGGCCTTGCATGATGCATATCTACATTAATGTGTGTTTCTGTGCTTATAGTGTGGATCATGGAGGAGAAATCCTGATGACAGCAGGACTACAAAAGTGTAGGTCTACACACACACACACTTGTCTAGTGACTGTGGTTTTGTTGTTATAGATGTTTCTCTCTCCTTGTGTTTTCAGATGCCTGTGATCTCACACTGGATCCAAACACAGCAAACACTCATCTCATTCTGTCTGATGAGAATAGGAAGATCATATATGTGGAAGAGCATCAGCCGTATCCTGATCATCCAGAGAGATTTGCTAATATTCCTCAGATTCTGTGTGGAGAGAGTCTGACAGGACGCTGTTACTGGGAGGCTGAATGGAGTGGAGATAATGCTGAAATATCAGTGACATATAAAGGAATCAGCAGGAAAGGATGGAGTGAATACTGTAAATTTGGATCCAGTGACAAATCCTGGAGTCTGTACTGCTATTATAAGAGATTCGCTGTCCGTCACAATAATACATTCACAGTTAAGCGTGCTGTCTGTCCATCTTCTAATAGAGTGGGAGTGTACATGGACATGTCAGCTGGCACTCTGTCCTTCTACAGCGTCTCTGACACACACACACTCACACACTTACACACATTCAATACTACATTCACTGAACCCATCTATGCTGGATTTAAGGTTTCTCCTGGTTCCTCTGTGTCTCTGTGTCAGAATAAATCACAGACACAACTACACTAGTAAATTACAAATTACATATGTATTACAGTTTTTCTCAATTTGCTAACACACAATTCTTGAAACAATGAATGAAATTCATTTTCTCACAACTATAAAAAATCTCATAACTAAACACCAAGTCAAAATCAAATATTCTAGTCAAAAACATTTTCTTTTGTCAGAATCAGATGACACAAATATTTCACTGCCTAGAAAATACTAAGATCAGTGATTCCCAACCACGTTCCTGGAGGCCCCTTAACACTGCATATTTTGTATCTCTCCTTTGTCTCACACACACATTTGTCTCTACTAATGAGCTGATGATCTGAATCAGGTGTGTTTGATTAAGGAGACATGGAAAACATGCAGTGTTGGGGGGCCTCCAGGAATGTGGTTGGGAACCCTTGCACTTCAATTCAGAACACTGTAACAAAAACCTCTTATTTGGAATCAGGAATGATTTTGCAGCTCAATGTCTATTACAACATACAACTGTGGTGAAGGAGGTATTGTTTAGCTGAGTTTGCAGTCTGAGAACGAGTCAGTAGACAAGCAGTGCACAACTGTCTGATTGCATTGATTTGTGTGGAGAGAATAAAGGCCGACAACAACTGATGGGCCACAGAGAGAGACTGGTGGACTCTGGCACACACACAAGAAGCTGATAATAACAGATGAATGACTGAAGAAAGTGATTTATTGTGAGAAGCACATGTTGCGTCAGTGTTTTGTATTCTGTTTGAGTAATCACCAATGAGCCAAGTTCACCTTAATCCAACTGACTTCTCTTCAGTCTTATAGGTGTATCAAAAAGTTTTTTTTCATTGAAAACCCTTTTAAGGGTTTTCTGACTACTCTTTCCGAATATCATTCTTCCCCACGTGAATGATTATTCAATTTGCAGGCTTATATTTCATCAGAATGCTCTTAAGTTCCCTGTTTACATCAGAAACTGTTGCTTGTGGAAGGCAGCATGTAGTTGTATCTCTGCTGCTAATGTTTCTGATTATGGAGTCACCCAGTATCAGAGTCCTGAGCTTGGCTACTCTATGAGCTGAGTGCCGCTGTTTGCTCGACTTTCAGTGGCAGTTTGCATCAGTGTTAGCGGCTGGCTGATTTGATCTGTGTCCGATCACATATGGGGTTTCCTCACCTACATTTATCTCGTATAGGGATTCCTCACCCACATTCATTAATACTTCAAATCTGTTCTCCAGATGTAAAGGCGGTGGTAGGGAACCAGTGTTTGGGGTAGAGGATGCTACTGCGGCAATATGTGATACTTGTGACAATCTGATGTCTTGAGTGCCTTTGGGTCTCACCCATCAATTAGTGTTTCTCTATGCTCAGTATGGCCTGTTTAGGAGCACTAGATTCATGGGACTCACTGGCTGTATGCTGACCCAGGTGAAAAAAAACTACACTTCTATAATGTACTTAAAGTGCTCTATTTTCGCACACTAATTTTGCTACAAATTCTTCTTTAGTACTTCTTAAGATAATCTTAACAACATTTAATTGTACTCAACTGTGCTATTTTGAGACACCATGAAATATGAACTAAAATATGCTTTTAATATACTATCTCTGTATTTAAAAAAAATTTAGTTACCACTTGTAGTACACTATGGATTCAAATGTACTATAAGTGGTATCTTAATACATTTTTTAAATAGAAATAGTTTATTTAAAGCACATTTTAGTTCATATTTCATGGTGTCTAAAAACAGCACAGTTAAGTACACAGATGTTTTTAAGATTATCTAAAGAAGTACTAAAGAAGAATTGTTAGTAATTTAAGTACAAAATTAGTGTGAAAATAAAGCACTTTAAATACATTATAGGCGTGTACTTTTTTTCACCTGGGGAGGGCGTCTATGACAAAACTTTGTTGTGGGTTCTGTCTGGTTTGGTAGTCCCGGAAGTAACTTTTTTTCAAGAACTGCAATCCTTTGTAGAAGTCTGTGGCTGTTTGTGCAGCAGGTAGATTCTACAACCAGAGGATGCATATTCTTTTTTAATCCTTTTGAATGTAGGCAGCTGTGTTTTCCCTTCTGTGGAATGTAAGCTGATGGCTGCTGTCTGTGGGAGGCTGGTTGGATAAAAATTCCCCTTTTTTGTAGTAATCTTCCAGTTAGAACATTTCTGGTTTTAGTGTTGGTGCGAAGTTTTGTCGTTTGAGCACTGTGTTGATTTGCTGTAATTAAAATAAGAAGATAAAAATAAAAGTGACGGAGCAAAGCACAGAGCAGTAAGCAAGAGTGTCTGAACAGTGGCAAAGCAGGAAGTAAAAACTTCAGTGGATTTCAAATGGACCATTTTCCCCCTCATTATACTAGCAAAAGTGGATTTGGACACGTCCTAAGTGCACTTGCACTGTGCGCTTTAGACCATGCGCTTAGATCGTTAAAATAGAGCCCTTAATTTTTTATGAAAGTCATCATGATGGTGATCAGTGTTGTCTTTAGTTGGGCTCTTGACCATTTACTTTTTAATATTAATTTTACTCGGGCTACTCCAACTTTGTGTTTGTAAAGCACATTTGTTATGATCAGAGAAACTATGATCTGGGCTGCGTTTCCCAAAAGCGTCATAATCATAAGTTGACGATCAACTAATTTGGGAGATGCAGGCCAGGTCATGATGGCTGCGATCTGATGATGATATTATCATTGTGTAATGGCCTGATTCACTAGTCACAGTTGACTGTTATGGAGGTGGGTGTTTGCATTAGTTGGGCTCAGATTCTTGACTTCTTGAGTTTTTCTCCAATTGCTGTAGCTGTGTGTTTCTAAAGCACATTTGTTATAGCAAAATTAGTAAAAAAAAAAAAAAATCCGATCAGATGATGTTGGTTACTTGTTGATGATCATTCAGTCATTTCACCCAGAGTCTGGTCTCTGAGGACATTATTTAGATGTAATAACTTCTAATAATTGAAGCCCTCGAGTACTACCTGGAGACAGTACTGCATTAAGCCTTTGCGGGGCCATGGGCTAATGCAGTTTCTTGAATTTGTTAGTTAATTTTAGTAAACAATTAATAAAACTTTGGGCTTTCAAATGCTGTGCAACTGTCATATTTTCTAACATTTTCATTCGACATGTTGAGGTGAAGATGTCCTGGTTGTATGCCTGCGTGTCTGGTTGTATGCCTGTCCGCTGTGCCTGTGATCAGGGATGGGCAGTATTTATGATACATGTACTTCAAATACGTATTTCAAATACAAAATAGTATTTTGTAATTTGTATTTGATCGGGTTGATGAAAATGGCTTTGTATTTTGTATCAAAATACTTTAGTGTTTTGTATTTGTGTAGTTTTAAAATACTGTAAAATACTTTGTAAGAAGTCTACATGATGACACCATAAAAATGCAGCCTCTGATTGGTGCTTAGTAGTTTGCCCAGACTTGTTGAGTTCAGAACAGATGTTTTAGTGTTTGTTTTAGTAGCCTAGGCTAAATAGTTTACCAATTTACATAATGTTCTTGAAAACTATTATACCAAGCAGCAGCCCCCTATGTCTATGATTAACAATCAAATGATTAATTAGTTAGAAACTAGTTGCTATGAATACAGGAGCCATCAGTTGTCTTCTTATGATTGACTTGTTTGTCATTGAGTCAGTGTTGCTGATGCAAAGTAGGCCCTTTGTTACCAAACACCAAGTAACTAAATTAGGATACAAGTCATTCACAAACTGTTAAACACTAAACTGTTGGTTATTTTAAAATTAACCTTCATTTGGAAGATCACATGGATATGTGAATATTTGATCTGTTAAAGCCACATTATGTAAATTTTTGCCACAAGAGGTCGCTTATTTAGTTGCTTATCCTTGATTTTGTGGAAACATGGGATGTGTTGTTTTCACGTCTACAGCCAGTGGAAAAGAATCTGGATGGGACTCGTGCAGAAATCATGTTAATGGATGAGATTATTAATGTTACAGTATTATGAAGCAGAGCAGGGCGAGTGATGATGGAGCTGAATGAGACCGCTGGAGTGATTATTAATGAGAGACGAAAGCGACATGTCTTGAGAGCAGCGGAACTTTTATTATGCCACAGTCGCCGTTTACAATTGTTTTGGTCTAGCGTATGTGGGGTAATGCAGCGCTGTTTATCATATTAGATACATCTGTGTGTTGAAAGTTGTTATAATGCTACTCTCCGTTTACTTGGCGGCTACTATGAGACACTTGTAGTACACTGCAGTAAGCTAGATCGATGTTAGTCATGGTAAAACATGGTACTCGCAGTAAATCAAGAAAACAAAATTTATACAAGAAGCTATATAACATGATTAGTTTTCAGTCGATGAATGTATCCAAACAGTTCCTTATCTGTCGAATAAAATATATAATATGTTTTATTAGTCATATCAGGAATATAATGCGTCTTTGATGTCAACAAAAATAAAACCGGAAATTGAGGATATGTAGTCATTGATAGGCGACACATGAACAAAGCCCATGTCCTGGTTGAAATTGCTCATTTCTCTGGATTTAAACATTCTTGGAAACATTTGGGATAATGCAAGATACAAGTCATCAAAATATATTACATTGTTCTAGTGGTTTTTGGATATTTTAATCCAAAAATCCTACTGTACATATTGTGCCTTTAACTGGTTGCATATGTTAGATTTATTGATTGAAAAAGCTGGTGCTATCAAACACTGTGTACTTAATCAACTGAGTCAGTATAATGGTGAAGGGATTGATAAAATAGGCCAATTGATGGAAGGTTTGCGAAGAAATTTCATGCTCTCTTGTAAAAGTATTTTGTAGTATTTTTAAAATACAAAAATACAGTAGTTTATTTTGATGCATGGTGTGGGTGCTGTATTTTGTAGTTTATTTTGATACACTTAAAATTAAGGTATTTGGTATTTTATTTTAAAATACATTTTGATGTATTTTTGCCCAACCCTGCCTGTGATTCTTGATCCGAGTGTGTGATTCTCTGTAAAGCTGCTTTGAAAGGATATGTATTGTGAAAAGTGCTATACAAATAAATGTGAACTGAATTGAATTGAACAATGGTGACAACCAAAAAATATTCAGATAAACTCTAGTAGCTTGTTTTGTGATGCTCAAAGTCATAAATAAAGCTTTTTGTTGATCACCATTGTTGAGGTTCATGTACTGATTCTTGATGTTTGTGAGTCTAAAAGACAGCTGAAAACACTTCCTATATAATGAATAAAAAATCAGAATATCTTGGAGTTTTTGCTATAACAAATGTGCTTCGGAAACACACAGTTACAGCAGCCAGAGAAACATTAAAATAAAGAAGTCAAGTGTCAAAAGCCCAACTAAAGCAGATTTTATTTGAACTTTATGATTATTGTTTGGCACACCTGTGCTGCCAGTCATTTGACCATTTGTTTTTTATTATTATTATTATTTTTTTTTTACAGTGAAGGTGTTTGATTGTAACAATTCAGGAAATACCTGTAAAATAAATAATTAAGGAAAAAAAAAACATTTTTCAGCCTATTTAAATAAGAAGATTTTACTTTAATTTTATTTTTTTATTTTAATGTTATGTTTTTTTTGTTTTTTTTTGTTTTTTTTTTGCTGTTTCCATTGCTGCCTGTCATTTGACCATTTTATCATTTGTACAACTTTTTTGTTATTATATTAATTACAGATGTTTTTGTATTTTTACATATATTTGTATTTTTTCTGTATAAAAATGTGAATTACTGTAATTTGTCATTAATGTTATAATATAGAAAATAACAGCAGAGTTTTAAATTTGAGTTTTGAAAACAATTTAAAATAAAAGAAAACAACCTGAAAAAATCACAATCGTTGTCCGTGAAATTAGGATTTTAATTTCTTTTTTTATACTATGTACAGTTTACCGTACAAAGAGAAATTTCCCTCATCTAAAGTACTGCTGCTCTGTGCTGTAATGATACTGTATGGGTAAGTATAAAAACCTTTAGATGATTCTTTCAGTGCTCTCTCCGGTGTTAGGATACATTTTCTAAAGCACATAATCACCTGAGCCAGGTATGTACATAATCCTGAGATTCTGGTTCGTGTATCATCAGTTTTTCTACTTAACGTTTACTCATGGATGTCATAGTTATGTTATGTTTCATTGTGTTTTTTCCCTGTTTCTTTGTGACACAGGTTTCCAGTGTGTCTGATTAGTCATTTAGTTCACCTGGTGTTCATTAATTATCTCATTAGTTCCCTTGGGCCTAGTCCAGACATACACAGGTATTTTTATAAAGTGAGTTTTTCCTCCTTCGCTTAAAAAAAAAAATTTGTGCACATGAAAACGCAAAAACACGATATGAAGCACTGTCAAGAGCATGTCAAACCAACAGGTGGCAATATAACCCTTACCGTAAAGCTATGTTGGCCAATCAGAGGCCAGGAAAAAAGGTTATTACTGGTTCTGGTTCTGACGTCACAACCCAAAATTTCCGATTTCACCGTCTACACAGAAACACTGGAACTAGAGTTTCTAACAATCTTCACCTTGGCAGGAGTTTTCAAAAAAGTTCAGTTTCAGTGACCAGATACTGCATTTGCGTCTGGATGAATGGCCAAACTGCATAGGAAAAGCTGCAGTTATGAAAATACCTGTGTTTGTGTGGACAGGACCTAAGTTCTTTTGTTCAGTTTTTTGTCCTGTTTTGTCTATCAAGTGGATGATTTCTCTGTGTTTTTACCCCATCTCCCATGGTCACAACCAACACAGACCACTTACAACCCATTGTCACCAGATCAGCATGCTCCACCCACTCGTTCACTCTCCCCAGAATTCTGATTCACTGCACCCGTACGAACACGCTTCATTGGACTTCTTACCTTTCTGTCATCTGTCTTCCGTCATCTGCCCTTCGTCTGCTTCAGCTTCATTCACCTGACATTACAATTACTAACCAGCTAAGTCTACATCTCATTTCCATATTGTTTATATACTCACCAGTCTACATTCCTGTCCATTTCCTTGCCTCTGTTCAATAAACTCTGTGTTTGCAGATGGACTCCTACTACCTGATACATGCGGAGCATCAAATTATAAATCAACTCTGCCTGTACTGTGGGGGAGAGGATCACATCATCACTGCCTGCCCAGTCCGACCACCACGCCCAGCAGTGAGTACTATCCAACTTCCACTTCAAATAGCTCCCTTGTCACAAACTACTTTACAAATCATAACTCCACAAATCTGTGTTCCAGCACAAGCGCTCATCGAATCGGGTTCCACAGGGAACTTCATCTCAATCCAGGTTCTCCAGAAACTCAATGTCTGAAGGAAACGCTGCTTCCCGGAATTGAGAATTCACAACATCCAAGGAAAACCGCTGGGCCATGGTCACATCCAGCACTTCTCTCCAACACTCTGACGCTCCACATTGGATGCCAGTACACTGAGGAGATCACGTCCACTGTGTTGGAAGGATCCACGGCGGATATCATCCTGGGATGCCCGTGGATGTCACAACACCAGCCTCATATCAGCTTGAACACCGGTGAAAGTCTGCAGTGGAGTGTATCTAGTTTTCATGCCTGCATTCTCAAATCCCTCATTCTCAAACCTTCTCCAACCAGAAACCGCAATCCCTCTCAATTCAACCACCGTCCAGAGGTTGAAAGCAAAGTGGAGATACCTCCAGAGTACTGGGTGTTCCAGGATGTAATCAGCAAGCGGTTGGCAACCCAACTTCCACCACATTGGCCATAGGACTGTGCAATCGACCTGCTACCTGGGGCTACTCTGCACAAAGGCAGAGTTTACCCACTGTCCATCCCGGAGCAGACCATATTAGGCTGGTACTGTCAACACTGCATTGGCTCCCTATTAAACATCGTATAGATTTTAAAATCTTGCTACTTTCCTATAAAGCACTAAATGGTTTAGCTCCCCAGTACCTGAGTGAGCTCTTAATGCATTATAGTGCTTCACGTGTATTGCGATCTCAGAATTCTGGACAGTTGATAACTAAAATATCAAAATCAACTGCAGACGGTAGGTCCTTCTCCTATTTAACACCTAAACTTTGGAACAGTCTTCCTATCACTGTTCGGGAAGCAGACACACTCTGTCAGCTGAGCAATGAAATGATTTTTGAGGAAAGTCTGTGTGCTCAGTGGCTCAATGGGCCCTATTTTAACGATCTAAACGCAAAGTGTAAAGCGCACGGCGCAGGTGCACTCAGGGCGTGTCCAAATCCACTTTTGCTATATTAACGACGGAAAAACGGTCCGTGCGCCGGGGCGCATTTTTGAAATGGGTTGTCCCTATTCTCTTAATGAGTAATGGGCGTAACATTCAATAAACCAATCAGAGTGTCATCTTCCATTCCCTTTAAGAGCGAGATGCGCTCGCGCCATGGCGGATTGCTATTTACATGGCGTACACGCGATGAGTCAGTTAATATATATGTGTGTGTATTGGCACGATTGTTCAATTAATTAGTCAATTTCGTTCATCATTATAAGTAGTAATAGGCTGAATTGAAAATAGGTAGCCTAATTCTAATATATGCAATGACTATTCATCATTACATTTTTATATTTATGTAGCCTACACAATAATATTCTTTTACACTGTAATCCATTTGTTTTTAATATTTGGCATGTTTGTGTGATGCGCATGCCTGTGTGTAATAAGCAAAGTCAACGCGCACTGTGGACAGAGGCGCAGTTTCTACCAACGCGCTCTAACAAAAAAATATTGCGCCATTGACTTTAGACTTTAGACCAGGTTTGAGTTGGTCTATGGCGCAGTCTATTTTCAGCTCCTTAAAATAGCAATGCGCCGGCAATGCGCCTGAACACACCTCTTTTTTAGACCAGCACGCCCATGGGCGCACTAACTGGCGCAAATGCATTTACTAATTTAAGGACGTGGCGCTGAACGGGAAAACGCGAACGGCGCCGGACGCAAACTAGCAAACACACTTGCGCTGCGCCTTGCGTCGCATTGCGCCGGGTGTATTATAGGGCCCAATATCTGTCTGGTTTAAGTGTGAAAATGTCCCCGGACAAAATCCTTGAGGGGATCATTTGCCATGGGGATTACAAATGGCTATAGCATGTATCATTACAAGTATCTGGATGGGTGGAACTTAATATAAATGGTCAGGATGGTATACTTGTGGATACTTCCAGAAATCAGTGGTGTATACAGGAGTTTGCTAGTCTGGATACACCTCTTTTCATGCAGTGAAAACTAAAAGAAGCAGAGTGATGGGTGCGGTTTATTGGTTGTTGATAGCTGAGGCCTCTGTGCATGTGCATTCTGGGGAAACACCTTTGCGCAGAAACCGAAAGTAAAGAAGTAAAGGAAATGGAAATTCGCCTTCAGAAGTTTTGAAACAGACATAAATATCACATTACCGTAAGTTCATTTATCCGCTTCTGTTATCATGTCATATTATTGTACAATATTTTCGCATTTGCATTGCTATCATATTAAACACGATCTTCAAATATTAACAGTTTATTTTATGGAGTTGTGACACTTGTAAAAGTGCTCAAGTTCATCTTTAGGATTATAACGATATCGAGCTCTAGGGATTCTGCTTTTACTTGTGATTAATTTGTGGGTTCTTTACGATCTGAAATATACAAAGGTGGAAAGTAAACATTTACAGTAAATACTAAATACTTCTAGGCGTCAATTCACAGACTTTCAGCTTTAGTGAGACGATTGATTATGACATACTGATGTATTTTTGATGGCTGGTTTGTGTAAAACTGGTTTCATTGGACCTTAATAGCCTTTTTCAAGTCATTGCACAAGTTTTTTGATTGGGTTCAGATCTGAGCTCTGACTGGGTCAATCCAAAACATTGATGATCATCTTCTTCTGAAGCCATTCTGTTGTTGATTTGGAAATTTGTCCTTAGGGTCTTTATCTGTCTGGAAGATGAAATTCTTCTTCATCTGAAGTATTTAAGAGAGATGGAAAGAGTTGCAGGATGTCAGAGACAGAGACCACACACCACACACTTTCCTGTCTCGCTGCTGAGTGTTTTGCCAAATCAAGTCAAGTCAAGTCATCTTCATTTATATAACGCTTTTTACAATACAGATTATTTCAAAGCAACTTCACAGTGATAATAGGAAAATTAATGGACAGAGATTGTTTTGGCTCTACAGCAGCTCTAGGAAAAAGTTATTATCAAGCTAAAGTTGGTTGTTGATTGAATCAGTTCAGTTGTAAAAATCGTTAATTATTAACTTAGAGGCCGCTTAAATGACACCTTTTAACTAAAAACAGAAGACTTTAAATGCGTTCTTGCCATTCATTAACGTGTTTAGCCTATAGGTGCGTCTGAATGTGTATGTGCGCAGATGCTTTTTACAAAGTGACATTGCCAAATTACTTGTCTGGTCCGCATAATACAGAAAAATTAGTCGTTTCCATGGATCCATGCTGGAATAACTGGAATAATTTTGATAATGTTTTATCAATACATAGGAAAAGGAAAGGGAAATGGGCCTTCACAGGGGATAGATTAGTTGACACTTCATGATGTTACCATCATGTCTAGATGCAGGTCCTTCATCTCATCTGGATACGACCTGGATCTGGCAGGCTGCGGTAAACCTCGGGATAAACAGAGAGACTAATATTAGTGTAGACGCCATTCTTCTTATGATGTAGCGAGTACATCAGGTGTAATGGGAAGTGTTCCCGGTTCCCGCTGACCTGATCTATGCAGCCTAACAATTTACATGAATTGAATTATAGAAGCAGATAATGTGCTATGTGTATGGCACATTTTTTTTGTGTCTGTAAGCTCCGTTTAGCTTTCTCTATATACTATCATTCATTCTTGTTTGTATTGTTAAGTATAACTTACTCATCACCATAGTATCAGATATTGTCTAATATCACATTAATCTGAAATCACTAGCTTTAATCTAAATCATTATCACTAGCACAACACACTAGCATTTCGCTAGCCTGTTGACCTGCCATACGTGCTTGCCATCTTTTTTTGCGTCAACTAAACTATCTCCTGCAAAGGCCTCCTTCCCTTCCCTTTCCCTATGTATAGATAAAACGTTATCAAAATTATTACAGTTCACATAGATCCATGGAAACGACTAATAATTCTGTATTATGTGGGCCAGACAGGTAAATTGGCAATGTTAATTTGTAAAGAAAGAAATTTTCCTATTAATAATGTGAAGCTGCTTTAAAACAATCTGTATTGTAAAAAGTGCTATATACGTAAATGAAGATGACTTGACTACAAATGATAATAAATCTGTTGGAATCATATGATGACAGTCAAATTTGAGCTGATGGGATTCATAGTTGTTGTTTTTGTATCTGATTGTTTAACTGCATCAATTGAATACACTGGAACTCATTATTGTGGAGGGAGAACAGCTATTAAGCATTAGAAAAGTGTAACAGGCTCCAACGCAATCTAACAAGAGCAGTGCAAATGAGAGTTGGGATGCAAATAAGCAGAGCTGATGCTCCCATCAGGTGCGGGTCAACACAGGCGCCACTTCTTACATGTAATCTGACAAACACGCACACATCTATAGACTAACATGGCTTGGCAAATGATATGTTCGGATAACGTCTTCCTCTGGTATTCCAAAGAAATGAAAACGAGTGGAAAATATTGTCTCCCTTCTACCACACGCTCTCTGTTCTCTGTGTTGTCTCCTCCCAGCAGCAACAACTGCAGCCATGTCGCAAAATGGGTTAAGACATGCTTTTTTTGGGCATTAAATAATAGCGCAAATAGCAGTAAACTGATGAGCGAAACATTAGTAAATCACGTTGCGTGAATCATTTAAATACTCTCCTCCCATAAATTTTGCGTCGGAAAGGGAAACTCCTACAAATGCATATGCAATAAGGTCAGCCGCAAAAACAACTCAGTCCACACCTTTTCAGCGCTGATTTTACACTGCGTGTCTTTAGTAAATCCTGACAGTAGTTTTTAGTGGCAAAAGAGGATTTGCGCTAGCCCAGGCTGTTAGTAAATCTGGCCCCTGGGCTTTGTGCAGTCAGACCAGTTCTTCCACAGTCAGTAAACCAGTACTTTATGGACTTCAGAAGAAAATGATCCTCCACAAACTGCTGTTAACTGTGTTTCCATATGCAGGTCTGAAGTCAGTTTGTCATTATGGAGAAGAGAAAGAGAAAATCTACACCTACAAAACACTGTGTGTCTCTGAAGAGTGACCGATTCATGTACGATCCTCCTAAACTCAGTGTTAAATCAGTGACCTCTGACCCCAGGTAGGTGTAAACCTGTAGTGGCAGACTATGGGAGTCAAAAACACTGAATTCACACAGAGAGATGAGATTTTTTTTTTTTTTTTTATAGGGCCACAATAAAGAATTATTTTGATAATTGATTAATTTGTCGATTACTTTTTTGATTAGTTAGACAAAATTTAATTTCAATCCATTATTTATTTTTTTAATTATTATTCCACATCCTGCCCAATGTTGTTCTCCAAACAATCTGTAATATAAAGGCTATGAAAACAAATCTTTAGACTATGCTGTACATTGTGCAAAGAAAGGGTTAAAATACAAACATTACGTTCTAAACCAAAAAAAAAAAAAACAACAACAACTGACTGCTTACCATTTTAAATCAGAATTTGAAATGACTAAATAAAAATGATAATAAACAAGAACAAAAGCACAAGATAGGCTATGAGAAACACTCATCTGAACGCAGTCATTATATTGCATTAATAGGCTATTCCAACAGTATCCCTGCTTTCATAAAAATATGATTACTTGTGTTACATGCAGAACTTTAAACCTACACTTTATTTCTAATATGAAATATTTTATTCAGAATGTATATTTTATTTATGAATGATCATGTTGTCAGGTTATGCAAAATGGAAATGTGCTAAAGTTAGAAATACGAATGAGAAAAACACATCTCGAAGCAGGGCTGTACGTTAACTTTTTTTGCACGTAGCACTGGTGCTACAGAGGTTGAAAGTTTTGTGCCACAGGTCAGCACAATTGTAGTTAATACGTATATTACATTTAATAAAAAATCCACAAGTAGTGCAGTTCTTCACTTAAACAGGCAGATGACTGTCAAAACTACTGATATGTCTCATACAGGTCACGCAAAATCCAACCCTTAACAAGAAAATTGACAAACTGCAGGAACTTAACACTTATTGCTTAACATTGTAAATTTTGTTTATATAGCCCAATATCTCTGACTACAATCCAAACAACATCCATTTACAATTCAACCTCACATCAACATTAAATTTAAGTAAAATTCAATTTAAAGATCTACATTTCTCATTTTCATTCACAGAGATAACGTGGAAAATGTGCCACACATAGTAGACTATTTGTGACACCTGTTGGTAAACAAGCACTTTTAAAGGGGTCATGACATAAGAAATCAAAATTATCTTGGTCTTTTGGCATATAAGAAGTCTTTGTATCATTATTACATCCTGCAAGTTCCATAACTTAAAACACCCTCATCATCAATAAAAAATCATTTATATAATCAAGCTGTAAAAAGGCTTAATTTGGAGCAGAGGTGGCATGTGACGTCACAGGGGCACAATCATTTGCATACGACTGCCTCTGGAGCAAGACAACAATGCCTACTTTTACATCATCGCATCACTGGCCCCACCCACTGGTGTTCAGTCGAGCAGCAGCACATAGATCTAAAGTAGTTGTTTACGATAAGATTGTGATAATAACTAGATTGTAATGCCGCGCAGACGTTGTATTGTTCCTGGCTGTGGAAAAAACATCATCATTGAATAAGCTGTCAAAAGATCCCGATGTCAGAGAAAAATGGATACAGTTTTTTTTATAATGAACGTTAATGCTGACTTGTGTGTTTGTACCGTACATTTTTCCAGCAACTGTTTTGAGAACAAGTCGCAATACGATACTGTCTTTGCCCAAAAACTTTTGCTCAAAGATCAGGTTGTACCAACTGTTCTGGAACCAGCAAGGAGCCCACAAACTGTTAGTAACGTAGTTAATTTTTAGACCGGTAATGACAGTTAAATTCATAATGAATTATCCTTGTATTTTTACTTCAAAGAATTTCTCTTTATAATGGCTGAAGCTGTCAATCACACAGCATGAGTTTATCTGGACACTTGGCAAAACTCCCGTTATAATCAGTGATGCTCTTATACTACACAATGAATCTCTTGCTGTATTTACATCACGTTTGCATTGTTAGTTATTGTGAAAACATTCATATAGGTGGAAATCTTTTGGAATCTCACTATTCAATTCATATTGATTCTTGGGGTCATAATTTGACTCAAAATCGATTCTCGCCCCACCCCCATGTGTAAGAAATCCTGTGCCCTTGTTGATATTAAATACAATTTATAATCAAAATGTAAAGTTTTGTTGAATTATTATTTTTCAATCTCATCCTCAATCAGTTTATAATATGTGAACATCTTATATTGAACTGTTCTATTTGTAATAAACTACATTTCCTGCCTTTTAAATTTGTAGGATGTAATACTAGTTATATTGTTTATATTCGTTCCGCTGATAGCTTTGCAATATTACATTTTAAGGGCTTGTTTAGGTTTTTTGTGATATCTGGCAACCCTTCACCTGGTGCTTTAATGAAGGTTAGAGTTTCAGGAAAAGTGCAGAAGAGCATTACCTACTGTTAGTGCCAATCAGTTAGGACTCATTTAATAAAGTAGTGTAAATTATACACACCTTGAAGGTGTGTTATTTTACTGTAGTCCACTGCTGCTCAGTGAGAAAGAAACCAGATGTGTGTCAGTATATTCAGTCCGTGCATTTGGTCTTAAAGTGACAGCAGCCTAATATTCCTGCTGTCATCCATGCCGTTAATATTAATATAATAAAAACAATACAGCTTTAACAACAATGAACCTATATTTAATTTCTACAGTGAACAAATAGTGTTAGTTTACATTTAGGCAGCTTGTAGCATATGTATGTACTATGCAGCATTTTCAGGTGCTCCCTCGAGAACCAGACCAAAACATGTATGTGCACCCCTGACTATAATGCGTTAAGAGCTTTTTCAAGTACTGGGGAGCTAAACCATTTAGTGCTTTGTAAGTAATTAGCAAGATTTTAAAATCTATATGAGGTTTAACAGGAAGCCAATGCAGTGTTGACAGAACTGGGCTAATATGGTCATACTTCCTAGTTCTAGTAAGAACTCTAGCTGCTGCATTTTGTACCAGCTAGAGTTTGTTTATTAAGCGTGTAGGGCAACCACCCAGTAGAGCGTTCCAGTAATCTAGCCTTGAGGCCATGAACGCATGAACTAACTGTTCTGCATTTGTCATTGAGAGCATATGTCGTAGTATAGATATATATATAAGAATGTTGTGGTTTATAGTGTCAAATGCAGCACTTAAGATCCAGTAACACTAATAAAGATAAAGGAGAAATTTTGAGAAATGTCTCTTTTATGTTCCCCAGAAGAAAGTAAGTCATACAGGTTTGGAACAACATCAGGCTAAACGATCAGTCATTTTTTGGTGAACTAAGTTTGCGTCACACAACATATTGTGAATGTTTCTTTTTCTTTTTTGTATTACCTTTAGAAAATTAATGACATGTTTTTGTTTTATAGTGTGGATCATTGTGGAGAGTGCAGAATTACAGCAGGACCACAAAAATGTAGGTCTCCACACACAATCATTTAGTGATTTGATGTTGATTTGTCTCATTTCGTGAAATCTTTCTCTCTTCTTGTGTTCAGATGCCTGTGATCTCACACTGGATCCAAACACAGCAAACACTTATCTCATTCTGTCTGAGGAGAACAGGAAGGTGACGTGTGTGTTAAAGAATCAGTCGTATCCTGATCATATAGAGAGATTTGAGAAGTGGTGTCAGGTTCTGTGTGAAGAGAGTCTGCCTGGACTCTGTTACTGGGAGGCTGAATGGAGTGGACATGCTGAAATATCAGTGACATATAAAGGAATCAGCAGGAAAGGATGGAGTGAAGACTGTGTGTTTGGTTACAATGACAAATCCTGGAGTCTGAACTGCACTGATAATGGATTCTCTGTGTGTCACAATAAGAACAGGACTAAGATACCTGCGATCCGTTCATCTTCTAATAGAGTACGAGTGTATTTGGACGTGTCGGCCGGCACTTTGTCCTTCTACAGCGTCTCTGACATATATACACTCACACACTTACACACATTCAACACCACATTCACTGAATCTCTCTATGCTGGATTAGGTGTTTATGAGTGTAACTCCTCAGTGTGTCTGTGTGACATTAAACAACCTCCTGTGAGAAACAACAGTGATACACACACAACCGGGTGAGTGAAATATACTGTGTCTTAGTGAAGGATTTTTCCAGACTGTGATTAATAGTTCAATTCTCTGTTCTTTATTCATCACTAAACACTAGTGATGCATGATATGATATTTTTCAATATATTTTTATACAACACCAATAAATATATATTTTTCCTTCCTGTTCCGGGTTTGCATGAATTATGACAGTGAGCGCTCATTCGGTCTGGAGCTGTCAATCATATTGCATGACCATATTACTGCATGACGCCATTACACACACTTCCTCATTCTGAGCTCCATGAAAAACAAAACGAGGAAAGATTTCTACATGTGAAACAAGAAGCTAATAAACACACGATTACAATAGTATATGATTTGTGTGTTTTTTCTTTTGATTTGGGGTATTTTCATATCAATAAAGATGTTTACGTTATAAATGATAAGCAGGTGTGGCAATTAGCTACTTATAAAAGGCTATACATAACATATTTAGTGTTCATTTACACATCAATTTCATGCAGACTAGTTAAACTTAGAGCCTACATAAAAAAAATTACTTAAACCCTCATTAGTCAAGTCAAGTCAAGTCAAATTTATTTATATAGCGCTTTTACAATTGGTAATTGTTTCAAAGCAGCTTTACATATTAGAAGCACAGAAAAAAGGGAAGTGGTTAAAAATAAGCTGTACAAACAAGCGTGGTAATATGTAACATATACAAGATGGTGCTACATTAAGCCAATGTCGGCTGACTCCCAGGGGTGGAAAAAACCCCCTAGGAGAAAAACCCAGCGTGCTAACACTGGGAAAAAAGTCCTAGGAGGGAAAAAACCCCTTGGAAGATATATATAATATATGTAAATGGATATGGAGATCAAAATCTGAATTATACATTTTTATTATAGAGATTAAAAATAGATTATATATAAATATATGTAAGCGGATACGGGGATTAAAAATCAGAATTATAGATGCAGCCAGAACTGGATCTGTAGGCCCATTGTCTCCTGGGCTACGTTGTAGGCAGGTCCAGACACAGGTTCTCCATCTGATCTGGATACGGCCTGGATCCAGCACCCGGCAAACCTCAGGATAAGCAGAGAGACAGATATTAGCGTAGATGCCATTCTTATTCTGATGTACAGGTATATCTAGTGTTATAGGAAATGTTCTCGGTTCCGGCCGACCTAATTATTGCAGCGTAACAATCCTTTAACGGATTTGAAAAATGTTAATGTATTGATAATGTGTTATGTGTATGCAAGAGCAAAGAGATGTGTTTTTAGTCTAGATTTAAACTGACAGAGTGTGTCTGCTTCCCGAACAATGCTAGGGAGATTGTTCCAGAGTTTAGGTGCTAAATAGGAAAAGGATCTGCCGCCTTCAGTTGATTTTGATATTCTGGGTATTATCAACTGGCCTGAATTCTGAGATCGCAATAAACGTGAAGGACTATAATGCATTAAGAGCTCGCTTAGGTACTGGGGAACTAAACCATTTAAAGCTTTATAAGTAAGTAGCAAGATTTTAAAATCTATACGATGTTTAATAGGGAGCCAATGTAATGTTGACAGAACTGGGCTAATATGGTCATACTTTCTGGTTCTAGTAAGAACTCTAGCTGCCGCATTTTGGACCAACTGTAGTCTGTTTAATAGCCGAGCAGAACAACCACCCAGTAGAGCGTTACAATAATCTAGTCTTGAGGTCATGAATGCATGAACCAACTGTTCCGCATTTGTCATTGAGAGCATATGTCGTAATTTAGATATATTTTTTAGATGGAAGAATGCGGTTTTACAGATACTAGAAACATGACTTTCAAATGAAAGATTGGTATCAAAGAGCACACCCAGGTTCCTAACTGAGGACGAAGGTTTAATGGAGCACCCGTCAAGTGTTAGAGAGTATTCAAGGTTTTTTCGTGAGGAAGTTTTTGGTCCAAAGATTAGGATATCAGTTTTTTCTGAATTTAATAATAAGAAATTTCTTGTCATCCAGTTTGTAATGTCACCTATGCATTCTGTTAGTTTTGTGAATTTGTAGGTTTCGTCAGGGCGCGAGGAAATATAGAGCTGAGTATCGTCAGCGTAGCAGTGAAAACTAACACCATGCTTCCTAATTATCTGTCCTAAGGGCAGCATGTACAGAGTGAAAAGCAACGGTCCTAGTACTGAGCCTTGTGGTACTCCATATTGAACTTGTGATCGATACGACATCTCTTCATTAACTACTACAGACTGATAACGGTCAGATAAGTACGATTTGAACCATGCCAAAGCAGTTCCACTAATGCCAATATAGTTTTCAAGTCTTTTTAAAAGAATGTTGTGATCGATAGTGTCAAAAGCAGCACTGAGATCTAATAACACTAATAGAGAAATACAGCCACGATCGGATGATAAGAGTAGATCGTTTGTAACTCTAACGAGAGCAGTCTCAGTACTATGGTATGGTCTAAATCCTGACTGGAAATCCTCACAGATTCCATTTCTTTCTAAAAAGGAGCACAGTTGTTTTGAAACTGCCTTTTCTAGTATCTTTGACAGAAAAGGTAGATTCGAGATTGGCCTGTAATTTACTAAATCTCTCGGATCTAGCTGAGGTTTTTTAATAAGAGGTTTAATAATAGCCTGCTTAAAAGTTTTTGGCACGTATCCTAGTGTTAACGATGAATTAATTATATCAAGAAGTGGACCTACGACCTCTGGAAGCATTTCTTTCAGTAGTTTAGTCGGCATTGGGTCTAACATACATGTTGTTGATTTTGATGATTTGATAAGTTTAGATAATTCTTCCTCTCCTATAGCGGCGAATGATTCTAGTTTTACCTCAGGGACACTACAGTGCACTGTCTGAAGCGAAACTGTAGACGGTTGCATGTTTATAATTTTCTCTCTAATATTGTCAATCTTGCAAGTAAAGAAGTTCATAAAGTCATTACTGCTGTGCTCTTTGGAAACGTCAGCAGTTGAATCTCTGTTTCTAGTTAATTTAGCCACTGTGTCAATTAAGTACCTAGGATTATGTTTGTTTTCTATTAAGAGATTTGAAAAATAAGTAGATCTAGCATTTCTTATAGCCGTTCTGTACTCAATCATTTTTTCTTTCCACGAAAGGCGAAAAACTTCTAGTTTTGTTTTCTTCCAACTACGTTCAGCTTTTCTCACAGCTCGTTTTAGAGCCCGAGTGTGCTCATCATACCACGGCGTTGGATTAGTTTCCTTAATCTTCTTTAGACGTAAAGGAGCGACTGCATCTAATGTGCTGGAAAAGAGAGAGCCAATAGTTTCTGTTGCAGCATCGAGTTCTTCTAAGTTGTCAGGTATATTAAGGCGATGAAACTGCTCGGGGAGATTATTTATAAAGCAATCTTTAGTGGTAGAAGTGATGGTTCTACCATATTTATGGCTGGGTGGTGGTTTTGTAGCCTTGGCTAACTGTATTATACACGAGACTAAATAATGATCTGATATATCATCGCTCTGCTGTAGAATTTCAACAGCATCAATATCAATTCCATGCGACAGTATTAGATCTAAGGTATGATTACGACAATGAGTGGGTCCTGACACGTGTTGTCTAACTCCAATAGAGTTTAAAATGTCTGCAAATGCCAATCCAAATGCGTCTTTATTATTATTATCTACATGGATATTAAAATCACCAACAACAAGGACTTTATCCGCAGCCAGTACTAACTCTGATAGAAAATCAGCAAATTCTTTGATAAAGTCAGTATGGTGCCCTGGTGGCCTGTATACAGTAGCCAGCACAAATGTCAACTTACATAATGTTACATAAAGCACCATCACTTCAAAGGAGTTATATTTGAAATTCTTTTGAATGATTCTGAATATATTACTATAAATTACAGCAACACCTCCCCCTTTGCCTTTCTGTCGAGGATTGTGTCGATAGTCATAACCTTGAGGACTAGACTCATTTAAAATAATGTAATCGTCTGGTTTTAGCCAGGTTTCTGTCAAACACAGCAAGTCTAGTTTATTTTCTGTGATAATTTCATTTACAATAAGTGCTTTTGAAGAAATAGATCTAATATTCAGTAACCCAAGCTTTATCATTTGTTTATCTAATTTATCTGTGATTTTCATTTTTTGAACATCAATTACATTTTTACCCTTAAAAGGTTTCGGAAGTTTTTTGTATTTACTAGTTCGAGGTACAGACACAGTCTCTATGTGATAATATCTAGGTGAAAGAGTTTCTATGTGCTGTGAATTATTTGAGTTCTGTGACGTGAGGCAGCTAGCAGACGGTCGGTTTAGCCAGTTTGTCTGCGTCCTGATCTGGGCCCTGGTTTGTCATGGTTTAGCTCTAAGACTATTTGCCAAATTTCTAGATAGAAGAGCAGCACCATCCCGGGAGGGATGAATACCATCTCTTTTCAACAGATCAGGTCTGCCCCAAAAGCTTTTCCAATTGTCTATGAAACCTATATTATTCTGCGGACACCACTTAGACAGCCAGCCATTGAGTGATGATAACCTGCTAACTATCTCATCACTCCGACGAACAGGAAGAGGGCCAGAACAAATTACTTCTGCTGACATTGAATTTGCGAGTTCACACACCTCTTTAATGTTAATTTTAGTGATCTCCGACTGGCGAAGTCGAACATCATTTGTGCCGACGTGGATAATGATTTTAGAATATTTACGTTTAGCATTAGCCAGCACTTTTAAATTTGCTTTGATGTCAGGTGCTCTGGCCCCCGGCAAACATGTGACTATGGTGGCTGGTGTCTCTATTTTCACGTTCCGTGTAATAGAATTGCCAATAACTAGGGCACTTTCAACAGGATTCTCAGTGGGTGCGTCACTGAGTGGGGAGAACCTGTTTGATGTTCTAATCGGAACGGAAGAGTGGTGTTTGTTCTTGCCACTATGCCGCCTCACAGTCACCCAGTTAGCCTGCTGCGTGGCTTCTACAACCGGAACCGAATGTGCAGTGTTTACTAGGCTAGTCGCATCCAAAGCAGTATCTAAGGCCCTTTCATTCTCACTATCCTCAATTAAAGTTTGGATGCGTGTCTCTAATTCTGAGATTCTCTCTGTCAGCCTGACAATATCCCTGCATTTATCACATGTGTAAGTCTCACTGCTAACAGAAAGAGCTAAGCTGTACATGTTGCAGTTAATACACATGATAATCGTCGGACATGACTGACCGTGTTTTTGTACGCCGTCCGAAAAGCTGCATCGCACACGGGACTCGCTAGCTGGATGTCTCGGTCGCTTGCCGGTGCCTGGGGCAAGGGTGATGTGCGGGACGCTGTACCTCGCGGTGGATCGATGAATGCCGGGCAGCAAAGTCTCCACAGCTTCCCGATCTGGCGAGGACAGATCAGAATAACATACATCGGATAAATCCGCCATTAGATCGACAAGGAAGGTTAGTTTAGAGGAAAAAAATAGACGGTAGCTAGCAGGCTAGCGGGCTATGGCTAACACTAGGTGATTACGCTGGTAGATTACTAGTAATAAATCGTTCCGTTTAGTAATACTATGCAATAGGTTAAGTAATCTAGTGAAAAATAAGAAAGTTATATTATGTGAATAGGAATAAAGAGAAAGATTTAGGATAAACTCCACGAAGCTTCGAGCGTAGGTCAGACAGCAGGCAGGCAAAACACTGAGCATATAGATTTAAATATCATTAAACTATATTTGTTTTTAAACTATTGTACTATATATAAAACTATATAGTTTTTATTTAGAAAATGCATGATTGTTTATAAGTAAATGTTTGTTATTAGTGACAGACATAACAAGCATCAGTCACAGCATTATACACTACCTTTATACTAACCTGATTTTATTATGGTTTTAATATGATTTTTATCAAATGGAATATAAAAATTCCAAAACACAAAAACTAATGGTCTCAATGAAGAATTTGATATTCAGCCTTTGCTTTAATTATGTTATTGATCTGTATGTGTGGATTTATTGCATTATGTTCCTTATGTTGTTGGTATTTTCTTTTGTTTTCTTGCAGTCAGCCATTTTCTAATTGAAATTTTTTTGCAGTCAGGTATTTCTTGATATGTATATATTTGTTTTCAGTTAATTTATGTTTTCACTTTTATTCTAGTTATGTGATTTGTTTGTTGCCCTTTTTTTTGTCATGTGGGATCATGTGATCTAGGTTTGTCTATATAAGGGCGTATCAGTCAAGTCAAGTCAAATTTATTTATATAGCGCTTTTTACAATTGGTAATTGTTTCAAAGCAGCTTTACATATTAGAAGCACAGAAAAAAGAGAAGTGGTTAAAAATAAGCTGTACAAGCAAGCGTGGTAATATGTAACATATACAAGATGGTGCTACATTAAGCCAATGTCGGCTGACTCCCAGGGGTGGAAAAAAACCCCTAGGAGAAAAACCCAGCATGCTAACACTGGGAAAAAAGTCCTAGGAGGGAAAAAAACCCTTGGAAGATATATATAATATATGTAAATGGATATGGAGATCAAAATCTGAATTATACATTTTTATTATAGAGATTAAAAATAGATTATATATAAATATATGTAAGCGGATATGGAGATTAAAAATCTGAATTATAGGTGCAGCCAGAACTGGATCTGTAGGCCCATTGTCTCCTGGGCTACGTTGTAGTCAGGTCCAGACATAGGTTCTCCATCTGATCTGGATACGGCCTGGATCCAGCACCCGGCAAAACTCAGAATAAGCAGAGAGACTGATATTAGCGTAGATGCCATTCTTATTCTGATGTACAGGTATATCTAGTGTTATAGGAAATGTTCTCGGTTCCGGCTAAATAGGAAAAGGATCTGCCGCCTTCAGTTGATTTTGATATTCTGGGTATTATCAACTGGCCTGAATTCTGAGATCACAATAGACGTGAAGGACTATAATGCACCAAGAGCTCGCTTAGATATTGGGGAGCTAAACCATTTAGAGCTTTATAAGTAAGTAGCAAGATTTTAAAATCTATACGATGTTTAATAGGGAGCCAATGTAATGTTGACAGAACTGGGCTAATATGGTCATACTTTCTGGTTCTAGTAAGATAATGCACAAAAAACTAATATTTTATTAATTTATTCTAAATTCAAATTCCCCAGTGACAACATACTTTACACCTAATGTTGGGTAAGTTGTGCCACTTCTATGTGATTAGTACTATTTCTGTGTCCTTATGATCCTTTCCTTTATTTCTCCTGATAGAAGACAGCTGATTTGTTGTATAATAATGCTGAAGCACAGATATTTAGCAGTGAAGAAGATGTTCTCTGAGCTTCATGTCTCTACAACAGTCTCAGTCTTCCTCCAACATCAGGCCACCTGAATGAAGCCTCGACAACATCTGTCAGATTCAACATTATTCAGCTGGAGTGAATAAATCATTTCAACAAAGAGCAGAAAATATGTGTCATTGTCCAGCTTAAATAAATTCGATATGGATTCATTCTATTGTAAAAATCAATAGTTATTAATGTAGTTTGCATACAATGGTTTCAATGCAAGCAGATCAAAAACGTCATATCACTTGATTATGTTTTCACAGGATGTAAAACAAAGACTATAGAATAACGCAAGATACGTCACTCATATTGTTTTGAATGGGAGAATGTGCAACGCTCAATATGACGGAATAAGTTCTGCCTTCTAAATAAGAGCCAAGCACCAATTGGCATGCTTCAGCACCCCCAAGACATACCAAAGCACCCCCATAGCACCCCTACAAATTTTTTCAACAATTATATACAAGTTGTGTGTTTTATTTAATAAAAAAGCTAATAATAAAATGAACAAATATATATAAAAAAAAGACTCATTACGCATGCATGACATGATTTGCAGCTACTGCACTTTTCGTAATGTCGTAGCATTTTATTTTAAAGTGGAGCGGTTCCTTGTGCCAAGAGCTGCCCCCGACTAAAGATTTTTCTAGTAGTCGTTCATTTAGGCCATTAATAGTTTAGTCGCACGTTTATATTAAATGAATAAATATAATAATAACCTACTAAACCATCCTTTAATAACTTATGGATATCGCGTGTGCGCCTCCCACCTAAGCCTGAGAGGTGTTTCAAATATGGCCGCTGAGTGAAACGACTTGTCTTAAATGGACTTTGATGTAAAAGCAGCTGCTGTAATGAGACAGAAGATGAAACCTGAAGATGAAATGTTCACGATATAATAGTTCAAAGAGTTGGTGACCTGGGTGTTGGTCTTATTTTATCGACCTACACCTAAAATGATGACTATCACGTTTATTAGTGATTAAAAGTTTAAAGTCAGATGTTGTGAAGTAAAAGCACAGAGTTTGTGATAAAGTTTACCTCAGAGAAGCTCCTGTCAGACTCTCTTTACACTCGTGCTGCTTTAATGTTTTTTTAGCAAATAAATGTGTCTCCATTCACAAAGCTGAAATATTATAATCAACTAAGTGAAATGTTGGTTTGTCATTTGTATTCAGTTGTTTATTAAGTAAGTTCATTATTGATTCATTTAGTTCAATAGTTATTTTTTTTTTGTTCATTTATGTATACAGCAGCTCTGGAGAAAACAGTGATGTCATCGTCCACCTCAGTTCAGTTCTCATACAATGGTGTCAATGCAGGCAGATCAAAAACATTGTTGAATATAAAGTGTCCCTAACTAAGCAAGTATGAGGCAACAGCGGAAAGGAACTCCATCAGCTGACAAAATAGAGAAAAAACCTTGGGAAAAACCAGGCTCAGTTGGGGGGCCAATTCTTTTCTGGCAAACAACAAACATTGCACGATTATGATTCAGGCAGCATTACGTGTCATAAATCAGATTGGGTTTGGAACAGTCAAAATATTTAATCCAGTGCAATCTAGCTGAATCACGCCGGTATGGAAATGTTTTTTTGGGAATCTGTGCCACTGGCTGTTGTGAGGCCTTCACAGGGTATGATCTAGTTGATGCAATCTCTGCTGACACTTCAGGGTTGCGTTGTGGTCATGTCTTGGCACAGTTCCCCCATCTGATCTAAATAAATATAGATAAATGTGATGCATAATAAAAGAGATGTGGTGTAAATTACTTACAAATTTTTTTTGAGAATTAAATAAATTGAAAGAAATTATAAGTCAAAATGGAAGGAAGTGGAAAGGAATTCACAGAAATAAAGTATAACAGATAAAAGCAATGCCTAGAGATTGAGGAAGTCATGATGTCACACTCTCTAATATTCAGCAGGTGGAGCTAAACATCCTTCATGATAGAATTAAACCCGTTAGAAAAACTAAAAGAAGAGAGATGGGCGAGGTTTATTTTTAGTTGATACCTGAGCCCTCTGCACATGCGCTTTCTGAGAAAACACCTTTGTGTCAAAACCGAAATAAAAAGAAGATCTTTAGGAAATGTAAATTCACCTTCAGAAGTCTAGAAACAGTCATAAACATCACCTCACGGTAGGTTTATTCAGTTACTTATATCATGACATATTATTGTCACAATATTTTCTCTTTTGCGTCGCTATCATATTAAACTCGATCCTCCAGAGGCCTCTGGAAAATAAATTTGTTTGAGCTTTTTTGACTTTATTCTGATCTTTCATGTTTTTTGATCTTGGAGTTATCTTTGGATCTTCGCACCACCAGTACACCATACTGTATGTATGAGTATTTGTTCGGACTGTTATCTGGCACTATGCTTTTTCTGTTTTCCCATTTTGGAAAAAATAAAATGGATTTTATCGGACCCTGTTGTTGTAGTTGTTGTTTTTGTATCTGGTTGTTTAACTGCATCACTTGAATACACTGAAACTCATTATTGTGGAGGGAGAACAACTATTAAAGATGCAGTATGTAGGATTGACAGCTAACGGTTGAAATGGGTACTGCAGTCCAAATTCAAAATATTTTTTTGAATTAAGTTGTTTGCCCCACCCCCTCCTCTACAGTCTAAAAGCTCACGTGGGTTGCCAGTTTGAGGACACACTACAGGAATGAGCACAATTGATAATGGAAGGTGAGCAGACTTACACAGTGTAAGTGGATGAGTTGATTTATTGATTTATGATGAGTTTATTTTGAATTTTAATATGCTTTCATTCATAGAGATTTTTAGATGGGTGCTGATGCTTTTTAGGTCAGGAAGTATCTGTGATCTCTGACCCAGTTTGTTCGCTGGCTTCCATGGATGAAATATGCTGTTTTCCACCAACTAGCAACCTGTGGTAGCAAAGTACTTTTGGATAAATTGGCAACGTGCGTATCGCACAGACCAATACAAAAACAGACATTCTGACACAGAACACACATTTCAAAGTCGAGTAACTGGCTGTAGCATCGATCTTCAGAGAAATGAGTATGTGAGCTCAGCATGTTTCTTAATTATCTGCAAACACATTATGGTATTTTTATGCTTAAGTACAGTCAATAACTTACATCACCTTTAATAATTAGCAAAGTGTAACAGACTCCATGTCAAAGCTTTCAGAGAGTTATTCACCAAATGTGATTGTGGCAAGGGGGGCGTGGTTCAGCGAAGTCTGCAGCGGGAGGGAGAGGCAGGAGACGCGCGGTGAGTGAGTGGATTAAGATCAAATAACAAATACCTGTCTCTTGTTTCAGTAATTGGCGTGGAGAGAGTATAAAACACCAGGAGAAGCAGGAGTGAGCGAGAGAGAGAAGGACTACTGGCTGCCACACTCCTGGATTTCTGTTGTGTTTATTTGGAGTGACTTGATGTTGATTTTTGACTGTTTTGTGCCTGTCTGCACACCTCTTATTTTGAGTTGAATAAAAGCAGCCAGTAGTCAAAGGCGACCCTGTCATCTTTCCTCCTACATTACGAACTTTGTTACACTGGTGCCGAAACCCGAGAGGAAAGATGGATTCCGCCGCCATGCCAGCGTCCTCCGATGCACAATTTGCGGAGATGATTACATCATGCAACATGATCAACACCAGGCCCTGCTGGACTTGCGAAAAGATCAGGAGAGGCGGTTCCAGGCTGTCCTCCAAGCCCAGCAGGAAGGCCGCGAGAGGTTCCAGAGCTGGATGGACTGGGAGGTTTGGCCGGAAGCCATGGTCCAACGAGCTGTGCCCGCCCATCTCCCACTCAACAGGATGGGGCCTAAGGACGACCCTGAGGTGTTCCTAGATCTTTTTGAGAAGTCAGCGGAGGTCTATGGGTGGTCGCGGGACCAGTGACCGATGCGCCTGGTCCCACTGCTCTCCGGGGAGTCCCAGGTAGCGGCACAGCAGCTTCCGGTGCAGAATCTCCTGGTCTTCGACGACCTGAAGAGGGCCATCATCCAGCGGGTCGGTCGGAGTCCTGAACAACACCGCCAGCGCTTCCGCTCCCTGGAGCTAGGCGAGTCTGGCGGACCCTTCGTGATGGCCCGACAGCTCCGGGACTCCTGCCGCAAATGGTTGCTGGCCGACGGAAGCGACGTGGAGATGATCATCGACCGAGTGGTACTGGAACAATTTATCACTCGGCTTCCAAGAAGAACGGCCGAGTGGGTCCAGTGCCACTGCCCCATGTCGCTGGAGTCGGCTATCCATCTCGCGGAGGATCATATGGTGGCGTGCCCCGGGGTCGGCGAACCCATCCGCTTCTCTCTCTCCATCTTTTCCACCTCCTTCTCTCTCTCGACCTGTCCCTTTACCTAGGTCCCGTCCGCCCGGCCCTCCTCAATGGCCAGATTCCTTATTCGGTGCGGGACTGGCACCGGCCAGGTTGGACCCCGCCCCTGTTTCTCCGCTCTCCCCACGTCAGCCGCTTGATCCACTCTCTGCCACTGGAGCGGCGGGGAGGTCTGGGCCGGCCTGCTGGCGTTGCGGGGACCTGGACCATTTTGTGGACAGGTGCCCGGTTATGGAGGTGGGGACAATGATCCGGGTCCCGGATGTCCCACAGGCTGCCCCCGGTCAGGCTGGGTGGTACCAAATACCTGTGAGTATTAGGGGGGGTACCTATCAGGCATTGGTGGATTCAGGATGTAGCCAAACCTCGATTCATCAAAGTCTGATACAATCTGGGGCATTGGATACGAGCCACATGGTTAAGGTGCGGTGTGTGCACGGGGATGTGGTGGATTATCCTATTGTGCCAGTCATTATCCAATTCCGGGGCCAAAAGCATAGTGTTGGGGTGGCAGTTAACCCGCACCTCCGGTATCCGTTAATTTTGGGAACCAATTGGCCAGCATTTACAGAATTATTGGGGGCTTTATGTACGGATGCCTCTTGGGGAAAAAATGCACCGGAGGGGAACGCGAGCGTGCAGGCAGGAGAGACTGAACCGGGACCACTGGGTACTGCCTCAGGGGAACAGAGCAAAATCGAGAGACTTTGGAGACTTTACAGCAGCAGAAACACATGAACCTCTGAACAGGGAGAGATTCAGGCTTTCTCATTCTGTGGAAGTTAAATGAGACACAAAAGCATCAGTAAGGTCAGACACCGACGGTGAGTAATGGAGTATGAATCACTGATCCAGTTCATCTCAGAGGTCCAGATCTAGGCTTTGTGTGGTCAGACCAGTTCTTCCAGTTAGTAAACCAGTACTTTATGGACTTTATGGAGAAAAAGATCCTCCACAAAATGCTGCAACAAAATCTGAAACACAGAATTCCCTAGAATGTTGTTGTATGTGTAGTATTGGGATTTTTTTCATTGGGCTACCTGGAATAGTCAAAATGTAATGTATGATTTCTTTTCAGTGTTTGCATATGCAGTTCTGAAGTCAGTTTCTCATTATGGAGAACAAAGGGAAGAGGAAGAGGAAAACATCTTCATCTCCAGAACCAAGCTGTGTGTCTCTAAAGAGTGACAGATCAATACCTCAGTCTCCTAACTTCAGTGATGGACCATTGACCTCTGACCCCAGGTGAGTGTAAATGTGTAGTGGCTGATTTAACTGTGATATAGAGTCAAAAACACAGAATTAATTTATGACACACACGCACACACACTTACTTCAAATCTGTGGACAAAAGTTCAGTGATGAAATTAACTTTGACTTTACTTAACTTTATTTTTTATTTTGAACATTAACTTTGAAGTTTAACCTAACCTAAATTGAAATGTATTTTCTGTATAATTAATGACTTATAAGATTGCCATCTCTTTGGATTTACTATGTTAATTACAGTTAGGTTTTCTTCATACATTTAAATCCTTTATTTTACATGATTTTTACATGACATTTTGTTGTTATTACTGAAGCATATATAGAGGGGCCGCCTCAGACTTCTGTCTGAACAACACAAACGCTACTGCATCCCTGAATAGGCACGATCAACCGGTGAATGATGAACTACAGAGAGTCAAAAAACAACTCAAAACCAGCATGAAGAAAAAGTATGAGAGATTATTTGAGGGAATGAAACTCCAAGAGAATGAAACCCTCCTGAACAGGATCTACACACATCTCTACATCATAGAGGGAGACAGAGAAGGAGTGAATGAAGAACATGAGGTTTTACAGATAGAGAAAACAACCAGAACACAACACTCACAAGACACTCCAATCTACTGCAATGACATATTTAAAGCCTCACCTGAACCAGGATGTGAGGAGAAAGACCAAATCAAGACTGTTCTAACTAAAGGCATCGCTGGAATTGGAAAAACCGTCTCTGTGCAGAAGTTCATTCTGGACTGGGCTGAGGGAAAAGCCAATCAAGATGTAGATTTCATGTTTGTTCTTCCATTTCGAGAGCTGAACTTGATCCAAGATCATCAGTACAGTCTTCAAAAACTTCTGCTGGACTTCAAGATCTGGACACAAAGATTTATGAGGAATGTAAAGTTGTGTTCATCTTTGATGGTCTGGATGAAAGCAGAATGACACTGATGTTTTCAGAAGTTTCTGATGTGACAGAGATTTCATCAGTGGGTATGTTGATGTCAAAGCTCATGAAAGGAGAACTGCTTCCCTCTGCTCTCATCTGGATCACCTCCAGACCAGCAGCAGCCAATCAGATCCCCTCCAAATACATCAACCGTCTGACAGAGATTCAGGGATTCAATGAGCCTCAGAAGGAGGAATATTTCAGGAAGAGAATCAGTGACGAGCATCAAGCCAGCAGAATCATCTCACACATCAGAAGAGCAAGAAGTCTCCACATCATGTGCCACATACCCGTCTTCTGCTGGATCTCATCCACTGTGCTTCAGAAGCTCCTGAAAGAAGATCTGAGTGCAGAAATCCCTCAAACTCTGACTGACATGTACATCCACTTCCTGCTTATTCAGATCAACATGAGGAATCAGAAGTATGAAGAGAGAGATCCAGAGAAACTGCTGCAGTCCAACAGGGAAGTAATTGCGAAACTTGCAGAAGTGGCTTTCAAGCAGCTGATGAAGGGCAATGTGATGTTCTGAGAGGACCTGAGAGAGAGCGGCATAGCGACACTGATGCCTCAGTGTATTCTGGGATTTGCACTGAGATCTTTAAGGAGGAATCTGTGATTCATCAGAGGAAAGTCTACAGCTTCATTCATCTGAGCATTCAGGAGTTTCTCGCTGCTTTCTATGTGTTTTATTCACACGTGATCAAGAACAAGGAACCACTGCTTGAAATCAAGTTATACGGATATGAGAATGTCTCTCTGTATGATCTACTAACATCAGCAGTAAATAAAGCCCTTGAGAGTGAGAATGGACAGCTGGATCTGTTCCTGCGGTTCCTGCTGGGCGTCTCACTGGAGTCCAATCAGAGACTCTTACAGGATCTACTGACACACACAGAGAACAGCTCAGAGAGCATCAGTGATACCACACTGGACATCAAAGAGAAGATCAAAGATCAATATGAATATTATCATCTCTCAGCTGGTCAATCCATCAATCTGTTCCTCTGTCTGCTGGAAGTGAAAGATCAGACTCTGCCCAGAGAGATTCAAGAGTTTGTAAAATCAGACAAACATTCAGAGGAGAAACTATCTCCTGCTCACTGCTCAACAATCGCCTACATGCTTCAGATGTCAGAGGAGGTGCTGGATGAACTGAACCCCATGAAATCACATCAGATGAGGGTAGAAGAAGACTGATACCAGCTGTGATAAACTGCAGAAAAGCTCTGTGAGTGTTAATTTTAATAATATAGAATCATTTTTCATAATCATGTAATATCTTTAAAGGGCTCATGACATGGATTTGATGTAAGTATGTAAGACATCATGCTGCTGCACAAATAGCATATATATAATTACCCACAGCAGATCCAGTGTTGCCAACTTAGTGATTTTGTCTCTAGATTTAGCGACTTTTCAGACCCCCTTAGAGACTTATTTTCAAAAAAGTGACTAGCGACAAATCAAGTGAGTTTTTGGACAAACCTCTGTTACCAAAAGTCGCCAGTACTGTGTGAGCACGAGGTCTTGCTTTCCCCGCTGCAGTCGCACCTCTCTCTGCGTCTACTCTGTTCAGTGAGTGGCTGAGAGGAGCAGCAGCACATTCCATTGACCGCACGGCATCTGACATGAATGAGCGATCTACACATGAGCACAGTGTTCATTTATCTGCTTCTTCTTTGTTTTACATTTAAAGAATTTAGTTTGACAGTTTTGATTTCCATTCTTCTCTTGTGCTTATAACTGCTCACTATATCACAGAGCATCAAGTTTCTAACCTCATTGAGTTGAGATAATTTACATGTATACAATAATATGTAGTTATTCACCATATCATATACTCATTCTGTTGTCTGACAAAAAAAAAAAAAAAAAAAAAAAAAAAAAATATATATATATATATATATATATATATATATATATATATATTGGAAATGAGAACAGTTTTATTGGACATAAATTATATCAATTATATAATTATATCAAAATCCAGTCTGTTAGCACAGATTAGGAGAGAAAAAAACATTAGGCAGGCAGAATGCAAGTACGACGTGGTGATGTCACGAATATGGTAATTATGTGATGATGTCACGAATATATGCATGACGTCATCTAGCGACCTTTAGCGACATTTGAAGTAGGCTTTAGCTACTTTCCTTTGAACATAGTTGGCAACACTGAGCAGATCTATACAGGTGGAGCTAGGGAAAGTAGAGGTTTTTAGAAAGAGCAGTTTTCCTATTGCATAGGAAAAAGTATCAATTTCTCTTTGTTTTTTACAAAAAAAAAAAGACCCGTACAAAACATTATTTTACAGACAAAAAAATTATTAAACTGCTTATGCATTTATTAGAATATTTAGCAGCTGCTCCTTCACACTGTGCCTCATGTAAAAAAAAACAAAAAAACAAAAAAAAACAATCTGCAGTCAAATGCTCCAAACAAACACATAATCCTCTGATGTGATCCAGCTCACGCTGTAATGGGATTTAAGCATTTAAGATGATTTAGTGTGGACTAACAGTTTTTGGAGAATGCTAGTGTGAACTGCAACATTTGAAATGCAAATGCTGTTTTCAAATTGTGGATTATATTCTATTTGACTATTATTTACTGATATAATTTTTTTTTTTTTTTAATTTTAAGGAACCAATGCTGCCCCTTTAAAGAAAACCACCCTGAACCTGAACTTATTGTGCTATATTTCATATCTTCTAGTCTTTCAAGAGTTTGTGAAATCAGACAAACATTCAGAGGAGAAACTATCTCCTGCTCACTGCTCAACAATCGCCTACATGCTTCAGATGTCAGAGGAGGTGCTGGATGAACTGAACCCCATGAAATCACATCAGATGAGGGTAGAAGAAGACTGATACCAGCTGTGATAAACTGCAGAAAAGCTCTGTGAGTGTTAATTTTAATAATATAGAATCATTTTTCATAATCATGTAATATCTTTAAAGGGCTCATGACATGGATTTGATGTAAGTATGTAAGACATCATGCTGCTGCACAAATAGCATATATATAATTACCCACAGCAGATCCAGTGTTGCCAACTTAGTGATTTTGTCTCTAGATTTAGCGACTTTTCAGACCCCCTTAGAGACTTATTTTCAAAAAAGTGACTAGCGACAAATCAAGTGAGTTTTTGGACAAACCTCTGTTACCAAAAGTCGCCAGTACTGTGTGAGCACGAGGTCTTGCTTTCCCCGCTGCAGTCGCACCTCTCTCTGCGTCTACTCTGTTCAGTGAGTGGCTGAGAGGAGCAGCAGCACATTCCATTGACCGCACGGCATCTGACATGAATGAGCGATCTACACATGAGCACAGTGTTCATTTATCTGCTTCTTCTTTGTTTTACATTTAAAGAATTTAGTTTGACAGTTTTGATTTCCATTCTTCTCTTGTGCTTATAACTGCTCACTATATCACAGAGCATCAAGTTTCTAACCTCATTGAGTTGAGATAATTTACATGTATACAATAATATGTAGTTATTCACCATATCATATACTCATTCTGTTGTCTGACAAAAAAAAAAAAAAAAAAATATATATATATATATATATATATATATATATATATTGGAAATGAGAACAGTTTTATTGGACATAAATTATATCAATTATATAATTATATCAAAATCCAGTCTGTTAGCACAGATTAGGAGAAAAAAAAACATTAGGCAGGCAGAATGCAAGTACGACGTGGTGATGTCACGAATATGGTAATTATGTGATGATGTCACGAATATATGCATGACGTCATCTAGCGACCTTTAGCGACATTTGAAGTAGGCTTTAGCTACTTTCCTTTGAACATAGTTGGCAACACTGAGCAGATCTATACAGGTGGAGCTAGGGAAAGTAGAGGTTTTTAGAAAGAGCAGTTTTCCTATTGCATAGGAAAAAGTATCAATTTCTCTTTGTTTTTTACAAAAAAAAAAAGACCCGTACAAAACATTATTTTACAGACAAAAAAATTATTAAACTGCTTATGCATTTATTAGAATATTTAGCAGCTGCTCCTTCACACTGTGCCTCATGTAAAAAAAAACAAAAAAACAAAAAAAACAATCTGCAGTCAAATGCTCCAAACAAACACATAATCCTCTGATGTGATCCAGCTCACGCTGTAATGGGATTTAAGCATTTAAGATGATTTAGTGTGGACTAACAGTTTTTGGAGAATGCTAGTGTGAACTGCAACATTTGAAATGCAAATGCTGTTTTCAAATTGTGGATTATATTCTATTTGACTATTATTTACTGATATAATTTTTTTTTTTTTTTTAAATTTTAAGGAACCAATGCTGCCCCTTTAAAGAAAACCACCCTGAACCTGAACTTATTGTGCTATATTTCATATCTTCTAGTCTTTCTGGCTGTAATCTCACTGGTCAGCATTGTGAAATTGTGTCAACAGCTCTTAAATCACCAAACTGTATCTTGAGAGAGCTGGACTTGAGTAATAATGACATACAGGATTTCGGAGTGAAGCTGCTCTCTTGTGGACTAAAGAGTCCAAACTGCCAGCTGCAGATACTGAGGTATTAAAATACATGAGAGATTTACAGTCTGCCGGACACATAATGTTGATGTGTGTCTGTAGATGAACTGACTGTGTGTCTGTAGGTTGTCTGGCTGTAAGGTGACAGAGGAAGGCTGTGGTTATGTGTCTTCAGCTCTGAGTTCAAATGCCTCAAACCTGAGAGAGCTGGACCTAAGCTACAATCACTCTGGCAATTCAGGAGTCAAGCAGCTCTCTGACAAACTGACAGACCCAAACTGTTCATTGCAAATACTCAAGTATGTCAAACACTAATAATGATATACCGAATGTGTGTGTGCATGATGCATAACTACAGTAATGTTTGTTTGTGTGTTTATATTATACAATGCTCTGCTTTATTCTGTAGATTGTCTGGCTGTATGTTGACAGAGGAAGGCTGTGGTTATGTGTCTATAGCTCTGAGATCAAACCCCTCACACCTGAGGGAGCTGGACCTGAGTAACAATGACCTACAGGATTCAGGAGTGAAGATTATTTCTGAAGGACTAAAAAACCCAAACTGTCAGCTGCAGATACTGAGGTATTAGGAACATATGAGAGATTATTTACAGTCTGCCTGTAATAATGTTGATGCGTGTCTGTAGATGATCTAAATGTGTGTGTCTGAAGGTTGTCTGGCTGTATGGTGACAGAGGAAGGATGTGGTTATGTGTCTTCAGCTCTGAGTTCAAACCCCTCACACCTGAGAGAGCTGGACCTGAACTACAATCACCCTGGCGTTTCAGGAGTGAAGCTGCTCTCAGACAAACTGAAGGATCCAAACTGCTCACTGCAAATACTCAAGTATGTGGGGCAAAAAGAGGTCTTTACACCTGGTATTAAGATTTGTCTCAGGTGATCAGATCACAAGTTGGCTATTCTCATTTGGATGTAGTTATTGTGAAAGTGTTCATATGATGATTTTTAAAAAGTTTATTATTTTGTTTATTGAGTGTAATAGAATAGGTTTAATTTGTTTTCTTCACTGTCCCGAAGTGACAACATAAAATGCAGTTTAAAAACATCTTGAAGTGTATATTTATAATTTATTTAGGAGTGTATAGCCATCATTGTACTCTCTTAGGTTCAGGAAGCTGGGAAGAAATGTGCTCCAGCTCCATAAAATGCTCTGGACACAAGACAACTTTTGGGTTGTACTGCTCAGGAAGTGTGTTATAAATAAATCTTAACCCCTTATTCCTAAATTCATCCATTTTTGCAAGGCTAAACAAAGTGTTTTTTCTTTTGCATCCAAAAACACAGCATCTCATCAGCATCACAAAATTAATAAAAATAAAATAGATAATAATGGTTCATGAAAATCATTGATAACGAATGTCATGATTGATTAGTCGTGTCTCCCCACCTTGCACAGAAAACGTCCGCCAGTTGCATCAAATTACAGCACCAAATAACACATTTCTATGGACAAAATGCATCTAAAATAGTGGAAGAAACAGAGTGAGCCTCTGCTGTTTCCTCAGCGCAAAACTTTCATTTTACGTTTATATCCTTATCCGTAAGTGTTACAAATTCATGCGAGTATTTCCATTTCGCATGAACGCTTGTCCTGACAGTCTGCATTAAACTTCAGACTTTACTGAATGAGCCCTAGTGCACGCATACACAACAAAAAGATGGGATAATTGAGAAAATATAAATTTTGCTGAAATATCTGTTGTTAAACATTAAATTAAGGTTTAAAAGTCAACAAACATTTTATGAGAGTGGTAGCTTTAAAGAGATAACAACGTGTAATATAAAAGTAACATGTTTCTTACATCTACAGGATAAAGAAATGGCAGTAACAGATTACTGTGTCCAGAGTGAATTTGTGTGTTCCCGCAGAACATTCCTATTATCTGTTAACGCTGAGTTTGTGTTTTTCTTTTTCTTCACTATCTTTATTATTATCTTCATGTTTAATGTAGGTATTTAAACTGTCCTTTTGCTTTACAGCTCTTTTGCATATAATATAGATATAGATATATTCACTATATATATATTCATAGCATTCATTTGGCACGTTTGCTTGAAGGACAGCATTGAGGAGGATGTTGAATAGTGTGGGTTTTTAATAAAATAAAAAAATTAATTTAAGCTTTTTGGCCAACTAATCAATTATCAAAATAATCATTAGTTGCAACACTACAATTCACTGAAGCCTCACCTTCTTTTTTGCATGTGCCTTTGGGCGGCATATGTAAATAATAATATTTAATATTATTATTATTTAATATAATATTTCGGCGAAATAATATCTGGACTTGGATCAAGGCATTTTAGGCAGGTCTGGATCAGTGTTCTCTGTTAGATATTAAAAAATCCTTTTGTGGCAGACTATGAGCTTTGTAACTTTTCAGATCTTATACTTGCACAAACAGATATCAGTGTTTTTTCTGCATAGAGAATTACGAGGAGGTCGCATTATTCTATGCTGCATGTTGCATTGTTACCATTAAGTTGCAACATGTTGTAAGCTGTCTGTCAGCATCTGTATAATTTTCTGCTAATAAATTGCATATTGTGGCATGTTTGAAAACATTCCCATCCTTTGTGGTTTTATTAATGACATCATCAGTGACTAGTCGACATCAACTCGACTTTGATCACTTTAAGTCGACAAAAATCTGAGGTCATTTAATCCCTACTCACTAGTCACTTTCACAGCCTTGTTGTGTTTATAATTGTGCTTTTGAAAACTCTTCTAACTCAAACTTTCAGGGAAAATGTTTTTAAATAAAGACTGAAAGACTGAAAGAGTTGTTTGAAGATTATGGTGACATTGATGGACAAAACATACAAGAATCGTAAGCTTTTGTTGGTCACAGAGCTTTATTTCACCAATAATCCAAAAGCCAATGGAAAAAAAATCAAAGCAAAGATTGCTTTTTTGTCAAGAGAACCATGATGCAATCTTACAAAAAATATGTCATATTGTCTTTTATGTTCCAGAGAAGAAAGTTAGTCATACAGGTTTGGAACAACATCAGACTAAATGATTGATCATTTTTGGGTGAACCAAGTTTGTCACAGAACAGATTGCATGTCTGTGTTTATTTTTCTTTTTTGTCTGACATTTAGAAAATTAATATGAATCATGTTTGTGTTTTATAGTGTGGATCATTGTGGAGAGTTCAGAATTAAAGCAGGACTACAAAAATGTAGGTTTACACACACTCATTTAGTGTTTTGCTGTTGGTTTTGTCTCATTTTTTAAATGTTTTACTCTTTTGTGTTCAGATGCCTGTGATCTCACACTGGATCCAAACACAGCAAACACTCGTCTCATTCTGTCTGAGGAGAACAGGAAGATCACATGTGTGTTTCAGCATCAGTCGTATCCTGATCATCCAGAGAGATTTGATGATATTCCTCAGGTTCTGTGTGGAGAGAGTCTCACTGGACGCTGTTACTGGGAGGCTAAACGGAGTGGATGGGTGGAAATATCAGTAACATATAAGGGTATCAGCAGGAAAGGAGAGACCGATGACTGTATTTTTGGATTAAATGACAAATCCTCTCTGATCTGCTATAATGACAGATTCTCTTTCCGTCACAATAATTACAGGACTGATATACCTGACATTCATTCATCCTCTAATAGAGTAGGAGTGTATGTGGACGTGTCGGCTGGCACTCTGTCCTTCTTCAGCGTCTCTGACACACACAAACTCACACACTTATACACACTCAACACCACATTCACTGAACCCCTCTATGCTGGATTTACAGTTTATTCTCATTCTTCAGTGTCTCTGTGTGACATTAAACAGCCTCCAGCGAGAAATAACAGTGATACACACACAACTGGGTGAGTGAAATATCTTGTGTCTTAGTGAAGCATAGGCATAATTTATGCGTTGATTATTGGCTATTATTTATAATGTATGATTATTCATAAATATATTTTTGATATCAGAAGGATATCACGGGTGTCATACATTAGCTTTATACTTTCTCTGTTAAACTGCCTGTCACAATGTTATTATGTTTTTAATAACACAAAAACAACAGCTATTCTACACTCTAAAAAATTATTATTACAGTCTTTCTACTTCAAAGTTGAATGTGTTATTTGTCATTTTTTGTAATTATTTGTGAAATTTACCAGCAATTTTTAAGTGAAAAATGTTTTAAAGTAAATCCTCGACCAATTTGTTTATTGTCCAAATTTTTTTGATGGTACCTTTTCCACAAAGACAACAGTTGTTAGAAGGTTTGTGAATTGTGACAGATTTACTCTTTAGGTTTTTTTTTTTTTTTTTTTTTTTTTTTTTTACAGTAGACTGTATTATGCATTAACTAACAGTGAGCAACACACTTGTTGAGGTATTCATCTTTGTTAATGTTAGAAATTCAACTGATGTAAGTTCAGGTCCATTAAATAATAATATGATACAACTTTTGATTTTAATAATATATTAATAAACGTTGAAATTAAAGCTGCTGTCCGTAAGATTTGCCTCTTAGTCGCCATCTGTTTGAAACCGGCAATTGCAGTTATATGTGGAATTATTATCTTTACGTGCGTTGTGCGTCGGCACAGCTCGTCAGTGCGGATTAATCTAATATTTGCTCTCAGTCACCACACCAGTGTGGATACTGTACTTCAGAATCACAGATTGTAGTCTTGAAATATGACCAAAGTAGGAATTTTCACCAGAAAATGCCATCTGAACATGTAAGTATCATGTCTGCCACTTTCTTTCTGACAAACTGAGGGAAAAAGCATTAGGCCTACAATAAATTGTGCTGCCAATGGTGATTAAATCTAACAATCGCTTAGCTTAGCTCATATCACATCATAACATGCAAATTATTATTATTGTTATACTTTGTTCTCAAATTGTTAATATTAACAACATCACCATTGCATGACTGTGTATTTAGTGTGTATTAGCATTACCTGTAGATTTCAATTTCTGTAGCCACTCCGAGATTTCTCGTCGAGGCGAAAAGTAGTCTCGTGATGTTGCCATGACAGAGTGTTAGGATGATTAGGAAAGAATATGCCACCACTACATTTACATTATGCCTCCACTGTCGTTTTGCTTTGTATTTAAATAAAAAATATTTAATTCAGTTGGATAACGGACGCCGCCGCTCCACATTCACAGAGTTACGCGCGATTGTGAAAGTGAAAGTAAACAGGAGCGCGCATTCAAACGCGATCTCAATACCCGCATTTTGAAAGCGGCTCCCTGATGAATACAGATATCTCTCAATATGAAAGCTATTTTAGGCTGGGCAGTGTAGTTGTAACCATCTCTTAGCTCTGTATCAGAGAAAAATTGGTCTTATTTGCACTTTGAATATTGAGAGAGTGTGATTATGGTTGCACTTATTGTAAAAAGTGTTACCATGAAAACGAATAACAGTTTTCTCTTAATCTTATTAAGCACAAACAATAAGGTTTCATTTGTTAACATTAGTTAATGCACTGTAGCTAAACTATGAACTAACAATGAATGACTATTTTTATTAACTAACATAAACAAAGATTAATAAATACTGTAGCAAATATATTGCTCATTGTTAGTTGATGTTGGTTAATACATTAATGTTAATAAATGAGACCTTATTGTAAAGTGTTAACATTTTTATTTATGCTGTTTTTATTTCTATGATCAGTTTGTGGAAAGGAGTTCAGTTAGGAGGTCTAAAGTTGTAGAAGCTCATAAATCATGTACAGTAAGGTCTGAAGAGACTGAAATCATACAGAAGAGAAGTCAGTTGAGTTAGTAGCAAAACCTTTTATAGTGCTTGAGTTAGGACTGGGCGATATATCGCATGCGATTGTCACGCGCATTTCGTCAGTAAAGCCGGTTCCCTGATTGCCGCTAAATCGCCATCACCTGCTTTCGGATGGAGCGGCATTTAATAGACAGAGCCGTAGATCACTGATAAGCCACGCAATATCGCGTTCATTATCGAAGGCGATTCATCTGCGATATGAATGCGATATTGCGTGGCTTAACAGTGATCTACGGCTCTGTCTATTAAATGCGGCTCCATCTGAAAGCAGGTGATGGCGATTTAGCGGCAATCAGGGAACCGGCTTTACTGACGAAATGCGCGTGACAATCGCATGCGCATCGCCCAGCCCTAGCTTGAGTATTGTTGTCTTTTACTGCATATGATAATTCACACTCAGAAAGTAGAACTGAAATGACATTCATTACAAGATGATTAGTTAAAACATTTCAAATACACCTGCAGAATATTTTTTCTAGTCATGATTTATTTTCACCATTGAGGATTTCTTAAAAATAGTGTGTAAAAATCTTGTCTCGTCTCGTGAACTCAGTCTCGAGTCTCGTCTCGTCTCGTGAGATACCTGTCTCGTCACACCCCTATTTATTCCTTTATTCAACAATGAATTTTGTACATTGTGCATAAAAACCATCTGACTCTTTCATTCCTCCTTCTTCTGGTTCTTCCCAGGTTCTCTGACTCCAAACCTTCTGGGCTCAATATTCACCCACTGTTGAACTGTCAGTCTTGTGTCCATATAGCTGATTCTGATCAGTGGGTTCAGATTGAGCCGTCGGCCTGTACAGATGAAGGAGGGTCAAAGTTCAGGGTCAGCACTGACCCAGGCCGTTACGAGTGTGTCCGGACCAGAATGCGATCGGTCTGTGACTGTGACGTCACCCTTCAGTACTGTACCGTAGACGGACACTTCCTCAACACAGAGCTGGAGAGGCTGCAGTGCAACCGGATCGGTCCAGTGATTGACGTGACGGTGATCTCAGGGAAACTGGAGGAAGTTCATCTGCCCCATTACGCCTGTTTAGGAGAGTCTGACCCCTCTCTCAGAGATGCTGTGAAAGTCCTCAGCATAAAAGACGAGGGAATAACCACAGAACCTGTGCAGTTGACCCGATTCCATGCCAAGATTGTCCAACCATCCTTCTCTCTTAAAACATTCATTATAAGTTTGATAATGCGAGTGGATGAACACTGTGATCTTCTTCTCTACATGTGTTTTAAAGTTCCTCTCATTCTACATGTTTATTTTTTTCCAGTTGATGATTGTGCAAAAGAAAAAATTGAGAAGAATGAAAAGTCAAGTTACCCAATCAAGCATCCCAGACCTGACAGGCCATTTCGGATGAAAACGCCACACATTCTTGATGTTCCTGGTGCCTCTATTCATCCCAAAGAAGGGATCACACTCAGAAGAGAAACTGACCCAAACTTCTTCAAGATCAAGACACGTCTGGAGAATGATCTTCAAATGACTCTTATCAGAAAGGAGGATGAGGAGGAGGTCTGGACTGCAGTATTTGAGAAAGATGAACTTGATCTGATAAATCCTAAGAGAGACGAGCCACGTCTGAATAGTGAGGAAGATAAAGCAAGATATTTCGATAACCACTGGTCAAATCTCATTCAGAAAGTCGAAAATGTTAAGATCATTGCAGATAAACTGTGTCAGCAGCAACTGATTCACAAGGAACAATACTCAGAAATCACACAGAGTTTAACCAGTCAGGAGAGCATGAGAAAGATATGTGACATTATACGCAAGCACAGAGATGATGTGAAAGCTAAATTCATCTCAGTTCTTCAGGAAGAGAAGCTTTACCACTTTTGAACATTGGTCTGATTCACACTCTGGGCTCAAAACTGCTGTAAAACAGCAACATCTGATAAACCCAAGACCTCTTTAGTGATGATATTGGAAAAATATTCCATTATCAAAATATACTTGGTCAGCAAAAGTGATAGTAAAAATAATGTCATTACTTACATTTTTTGCATGTCTGTTCTACATGGCAGGTAAATTAGTTCAATGTCAAAGCAAATTTAAATCAAAATTTATATTTGTCTAAACATGTCAAAGTTATTGTCAGTTATGTTTTGTTCAATGTTTTTTGGTTCTGTTCTCCCTGTGCTTGTCATTTGGCCCAATTTCACAGTGTGTCTGATTATTGATTTTGTTCACCTGTTCTGTTAATAATCTGATTAGTTCCTGTGTATTTATACTCCCTGTTTGGTTCTGTTCTTTGTCTGGTGTTATACCTGAATTGTGGATGTGTTACCCTCGTTATTGAGATTATCCAATCAAAACCTGTTTCTTTGAATTCCTCTTCTTCGTGCAATTAGTATAGCACCCACATGTTACATTCATACTTGTACATGCTTTTACACAAGTTTTATACATCAAGTTAAACTACATAAATATGAGAAATGTTTCCTTGGGAACTAGCTGAAATTTTTACATTTTTATATTTTATTTCCTATATTATGTCCCTTCTGCATCATGTAGCGTCTGGACCAATCAGACACACAATTATTCATTATATTTGATGAATAATCCAGAAAACTCTCCCTCACAAGTTCTGTATTATAGGCAAACATAAGCCTTAAGTTGACTTCCAGGAGAGGAGTCACAGAAAGTTCAATTCCCGCACCACTCCTGTTCAACTTGTATATGGTCCCACTGATCCAAATAAGAAAGAACCAAATTGCTTACCACAGCTATGCAGATGACACCCAGATCTACTTAGCCCTATCACCTAAGGACTGAAGCCTTATTAATTCCCTGTGCCAATGCATTGATGAAACTAACAGTTGGATGTGCCACAACTTTATTCAGTTAAACAAAGACAAAACTGAAGTCGTGGCATTTGGAAACAAAGATGTAATTTTCAAGTTGAACGCATACCTTGACTCTATAGGGTCAAAAATACATTAAAAATCCAGTCAGGCCATACATAGAATGCTGCTGCCAAGATTCTGAGCAGTCACACCAGTCATTACATTTAGAATTGGTTTTAAAGTACTATTACTTGTTTATAAATCACTTAATGGCCTAGGACCTCAATACATTACAGATATGCTCACTGAATAAGCCTAACAGATCACTCAGATGCACTCAGTCTGCGTTTAGCTATTATGGAACCAGCTTCCTGAAGAGATCAGATGTGCTCCAACAGTAGTCACATTACTGAATGAACACATCTTTTGTTTACATCTTTGAATGCATATGTGTAATTCTAAGGTAACATTATACATATCTCTCTGTAGGTTCTCTGGCTGTACAGACAGAGGAAAGTTCAGGATTCAAGCTTACAAACTGAAGGATCCAAACTGTTGGAACACACTGCAGACACTCAAGTATGTCAAACACTAATACTGATATAATGAAACTGAATTGTTGTGGATCTAATCTTTTGTTTTTAGTTAGTGCACTACATTACCCATACACCTCTGGTTCAGGTCTATAAGTAAATCTCACTTCCTTCCTTTGTTTCTTTGAATTGGTATGGTGTTTGTGTGGACAACCAAATATGTCCTTTGAATCCTTTCTATAGGAAGTGTTAAGTAAGTTTGTTTGTCAATTTCTTCTTCTTTTTTTTTTTATAATTTAATTGGATATTTCATTATTATTTTATACATTGTTGATATGTTAATTATTTTGAAGAATGTTTTGTATCAAACAAGAAAAGACTCGCAGAAAACAATTACTCACTGTTCTTGCCTCAAATTTTTTATAACTTTAATAAGGATTCATTTATATTTAATTTATACAGTGAAGTCTATGCAGTTATTTTACATTTGATGACTTTATTCAGTTTCTGTACCTAATCTACCTAATCTGTATCTAACCTGAGTCTGTATCAAACCTGAAAAGCACTGTATTTCATTTAAATCTTTTTTCGATTGTGTTTATTTGTTTACTTGTAGTTTGATTATGTAAGGAATAACTGATGACGGGCCATTGAATTCTTAGAAAATAATGCAGTCAAGACCTGCTAGAACTACTTTAGCCATGCGTTTGGTACGCTGGTCAACCAATCAGATTCGAGCATTCAATAGCCCCGTAGAATAAATGATTTATTTATTACAGACTTGAAATTTATTTTTTATATTTCTATTTTATATTATACTTTTTATGTGGAATGCATTGTTCTTGCAGTCTACGTAAAAGTCTGGTAGTAAAATAAAGAAATTACTAGCCAATGGTGACTTGAGCTTTAGTGTGTCCATAGAGTGTTTGTATGCATCTGTTAGACGAGATGATTGATCTTTGTAAGTATTCTCAGGAGATGTGTGTGTTAGACTGGTGAGATGGTTCGTCTCCGTAACCATCCAGGGGTCAGGTACTTCATGAGTCTCACGCTCACATCCATGACTCCTCCCAGGTTATACAGCATGTGATAGAAGGTGTGAATAGACAGGCTGCGCGTCTCGTCCGCATACTTCAGCGCCACAATCGGAGTGTACAGAGGATTCGTCAGGTTACGGAACGGAGGACAAGGCGACTCAATTACCTTCTTAGTGACCTTAAGAGACAGAGAGAGTAAGTGAGTGAGTGAGTTTCAGTCCTTCTTAGCCTGTTCAAGATGAACTCAAGTGACTTAGTCATTATTTTATTCAATTTTACATAATAGGCCTTTCATACGAAGTGTCCAAACCAGTGGAAAATAACTACAATAAAACCTGTCACAATAACTATATTTACATCCATACCAGAGGACGATAACTATAATGATAACTAAATTCACATCTATACCAACGGATGATAACTATAAAGATAACTATAATTTTGGCCTCCACACTAAATAAATACTTGAGCTCTTTAAAGTCAGGTGGATTTTGATTGGATGCCAATGTTTTAATCATTCATCAGCTGGAAGAAAAATGTTCTGAAAGTGATTCCAGCAATATCGTTCCTCAGTATCATTTCAGTAATAGTGTAGACTTTGCTATTCTCTTAAGAGTTGGAATGATTATTAAAGCTTTGTTTCTAGTTATGGTTCTTGATGTGAATAGGTATGAATTCATGTGTGTTCTGACCTTGGCAATGTCTTCAGGTGTTTGTCCCAGGCCTTGAAAGAGGTTCACTTGGGTGGGCAGGTAGCAGTTCCTGAAGTGATAGAGCGTCTCGGCGTCAGCACCGATGAACTCTTTCTTAGAAATGTCTGCCATCAACTTCATCTCAAACTCAGTGTTTACAGGCCCGGGCTCGATCATCGACACACTGACAGACAGACAGAGATGGGGAAGTACATCAGAGTGCAGTGAGTCACTTCAGCACAGATCTAGAACCCTCTAGAATCAAGCCCATGTGTAGGGAAGATATTTATGATGCTTTTGCTCTAATGGCAAATCTGCTCTTTTAGTTATAGAATATATTTTCAAATAATTCAATAAAATAATTATAAATAATTAACCAGGGGCGGACTGGTCATCGGGAAAACTGGGAGTTTTCCTAGTGGGCCGGTGGACAATGTGGGCCGGCCCGTTGCAACGTAAATATATATGAAGAATGAATTATAGTAAATTTACATAGTCCATATCCTTCCGTCAGCCCAGACGAATTGTTTGCGTGATTTAATGGTAGGTATTGAACTTTAGTGATATTAAACTTCCTGGTATGGAACAGAGATTTGAATTTTTTTCAGATTTATTTACTATTTTCCATGTGCACCAGGAAAGACAACAACATGAAGTATGCTAGTCATTCATTAATGTTAATAAGCATTTCAATAATAACAATAAAAATTATACATTTCTGCATAAATAGCATTTATATTTTTATGTTATGTCATTTGTGATAACATACATTTTTTTTTTTTTTTTTTTTTTTTTACACTTTTCAAGATTTTTTTTCCATCTAGAAATTGCACAATTAAAATGTACTCATATATCCAGGTTTTCCAAGACTATGAATCCTGGTTCCTTGACATAAAAATGATGTTAGCTTGCATGACAATCCTGGTTCTTCAATGAAGAAGGAAACAAATACAAATGTTGGTCAGCTTATCTATTGGTTTTCATTTAATTTATTTTAATGCTTGTTTTGTTTTATATTAAGTCATTTTAAGTCATCTTGAAGCCACTGGCTAAAAGCATTGCTCTAGAACTTTGCTTAGTTCCTGATCATGTAAAGGGGTTAGTTTACCCAAAAATGAAAATTCTGTCATTAATTACTCATGTCATTGCACAACCATAAGAATTTTGTTGCAGATGAAATATAACACTAATAACATTAAATAAATGTATTATTTTATCAGGTTAAATATTGATTATTAGTCAATCCTTTATCCACCTTTATCTAAACCTCTCTACTTAACCATCGGTCATGCACATCTGCTACACTGTAAAATCTCCAGAGATAAATCAGCTCTGCACAGAGTACCTATGGTCCCTCTCTAAATAGTGTTAAAGTAACACTGAAGCAGAGTTAAAGTTAATGAGATAATTAAGCAATTAATAAGGCTGTGACTGACTGTGACTGTGTACCTTGGACCCCTCACATCCAGCACACTCCCTCTTTGAACTGTTGCCATCTGGTCGACACTACAGAGCCCTGAGCACCAGAACGACCAGACACAGGAACAGTTTCTTCCCTCAAGCAATCCATCTCATGAACACTTGACAAACACGGAACACACAACACTATTACACATTATTTACTTAAAACACTTTTTTATATCTCAAATTTGCACACATAACTGTACATACAAATTGTCTATATTATATATTGCTTTTGCTTTTTTTGCACTTTGTCTATCTTGTAAATTTGTATATTATTATTTTATTCTTTTTATTATGTGTCTTGTCTTGTCGCTGTTACTCTGTTGTACTGTGGAGCTTCTATCACTAAAACAAATTCCTAGTATGTGTAAACAACATACCTGGCAATAAAGCTCTTTCTGATTCTGATTCTGATTCTGAAGTCAGTTGTATTTCTTGTGTTTCTTTTTTCTTCAGTGATTCTGCTTGTTAACAGCAGGTGTTCATCACTAATGCACAGTCATCACTTAATTAATTGCTTAATTATCTCATTAACTTTAACTCTGCTTTAGTGTTATTTTAACACTATTTAGAGATGGATCATATGTACTCTGAGCAGAGTTGATTTAACTCTGGGGATTTTGCTGTGTATGTTTGTAGTTTTTTAACACTTTTTATTCATGTTTGTAGTTCTGAACCAAATCCTCCTCCAAAGCGCAATGGGTTGTGGGCAATATTAGCCATTATAGTGTGCACAGATCCACACTTTTTACATACTCTTATCTCACATGCTATTTAGGATGGATAGTACAAACCCGATCCCAAAACAGTTGGGACACTGTACAAATTGTGAATAAAAACAGAATGCAATGATGTGGAAGTTTCAAATTTCAATATTTTATTCAGAATACAACATAGATGACATATCAAATATTTAAACTGAGAAAATTTATCATTTTAAGGGAAAAATAAGTTGATTTTAAATTTCATGGCATCAACACATCTCAAAAAAGTTGGGACAAGGCCATGTTTACCACTGTGTGGCATCCCCTCTTCTTTTTATAACAGTCTGCAAACGTCTGGGGACTGAGGAGACGAGTTGCTCAAGTTTAGGAATAGGAATGTTGTACCATTCTTATCTAATACAGGCTTCTAGTTGCTCAACTGTCTTAGGTCTTCTTTGTCGCATCTTCCTCTTTATGATGCGCCAAATGTTTTCTATGGGTGAAAGATCTGGACTGCAGGCTGGCCATTTCAGTACCCGGATCCTTCTTCTACGCAGCCATGATGTTGTAATTGATGCAGTATGTTGTCTGGCATTGTCATGTTGGAAAATGCAAGGTCTTCCCTGAAAGAGACAACGTCTGGATGGGAGCATATGTTGTTCTAGAACTTGGATATACCTTTCAGCATTGATGGTGCCTTTCCAGATGTGTAAGCTGCCCATGCCACACGCATTCATGCAACCCCATACCATCAGAGATGCAGGCTTCTGAACTGAGCGCTGATAACAACTTGGGTTGTCCTTGTCTTCTTTAGTCCGGAAGACATGGCGTCCCAGTTTTCCAAAAAGAACTTCAAATTTTGATTTGTCTGACTACAGAAAAGTTTTCCACTTTGCCACAGTCCATTTTAAATGAGCCTTGGCCCAGAGAAAACGCCTGCGCTTCTGGATCATGTTTAGATATGGCTTCTTTTTTGACCTACAGAGTTTTAGCCGGCAACAGCGAATGGCACGGTGGATTGTGTTCACCGACAATGTTTTCTGGAAGTATTCCTGAGCCCATGTTGTGAATTCCATTATAGTAGAGCATTCCTGTATGTGATGCAGTGCCGTCTAAGGGCCCGAAGATCACGGGCATTCGGTATGGTTTTCCGGCCTTGACCCTTACACACAGAGATTGTTCCAGATTCTCTGAATCTTTGGATGATATTATGCACTGTAGATGATGATAACTTCAAACTCTTTGCAATTTTTCTCTGAGAAGCTCCTTTCTGATATTGCTCCACTATTTTTCACTGCAGCATTGGGGGAATTGGTGATCCTCTGCCCATCTTGACTTCTGAGAGACACTGCCACTCTGAGAGGCTCTTTTTATACCCAATCATGTTTCCAATTGACCTAATAAGTTGCAAATTGGTCCTCCAGCTGTTCCTTATATGTACACTTAACTTTTCTGGCCTCTTATTGCTACCTGTCCCAACTTTTTTGGAATGTGTAGCTCTCATCAAATCCAAAATGAGCCAATATTTGGCATGACATTTCAAAATGTCTCACTTTCAACATTTGATATGTTATCTATATTCTATTGTGAATAAAATATAAGTTTATGAGATTTGTAAATTATTGCATTCCTTTTTTATTCACAATTTGTACAGTGTCACAACTTTTTTGGAATCGGGTTTGTATGTACATTTGGACGCAGGGAAAGACCTATAGAAGTCACGTGACTAATCATACTGAAAATCACATGACAGGAAGAGGAAATGCAGGAGTGTGTATTCAGTGGCAAACGCTGACACTCACAAGACATTAAACTTGAGCAGCTGGAGGGCGAGACCCTCACACAATCCCTCCGTGGCGAACTTTGACGCAGAGTAGATGTCATTAAATGCCACACCTGTGAAGAGCAACACAAATCTGATTCATGATTCTGTACACTGATGTCTCCACATATGTGTCATTCAGTAGATCCTCATGAAAGCTACGAGCTCTTCTACTGTTCTTACCATGCAGGCCCAGCACGCTGCTGATGACGACGATGTGTCCAGATCGTCTCCTCTTCATGTCGGGCATGACCTCTTTAATCATGCGCACCGCACCGTAGAAATTGGTCTCGAACACCCGCTTCATGTCATCCATACTGAGAGCCTCAATGGGCCCCACCAGACCGACGCCAGCGTTATTGACTACAAACACACAGATGAACTCTGGCTGAAGCTGAAGCCTTGGAAGAGAAACTCATTCATCATCTTAACCTGAGCACGGATGAGCAGAAGCCAGCGGAGACAGATCTGTGTGTGTGTGTGTGTGTGTGTTTGTACTCACTGAGTATGTCTATATGTCGATATATGTCGACACCCTGTTTGACAGATTCGTCGCTGCAGACGTCCAGCGTGAGCAGAGACAGAGTTCGACCGTACGCATCTCCAGCCGCTTCAACCAACTTATCCTTCCGCTTCAGATCCCGCATCGTAGCTATGACTGAACACACACACAAGAATGACTTCACAGAGTGCGTACAAAAATAAATGCAACTCTTGATGGAATGTTTTTTTGGCCAGGTAGTGTAAAATATGAGGGATTGATTGAGTTTTTAATTAATCAGATCCGATTTCTATTGGCTGCAGTGAGTTTCTTTCATCATTACTCAAACTAACATCAGATTAATATCAGAAACAAACCCAACAGCTTCCAAACAGCCAGTGAGCTGCTGACTCACAGAAACAATCCTCTGAAGTCTATTATGAGACTATTATGAGTCAATGAGTTCATTACTCATTACCATGCTAATCACAGTAATCTGACAGCTCATTAAAACTCTTTTTAATTGTCATTTTTGCAACATCAGCACTTTTTCATGAACCAAACTGAATCAACATTGATGCTATTGTCTTCAGTACAGCTGTTTATAGCTGAACTGAACTGAAAATGAAATATCTTTACACAGTAATTGAACTGAACTGAATTAACTGCACTGAGCTGAATAATGACACTATTGTCTAATTTGATGAAGTTTACATCATTTATTCAGTTGAAGCTTTATTCAGTGAAGCTACTTTAAAACAATCACTGTTGTATGAAGCACAATAAAATAAAGCAGATTTGACTTGTCTGATCCCTAATAATAGCAGATCTGACAAAAAAATCCTATGGGAATGTTCATCATCCCAAATAACATTCCTCATAGTCACGGAATCCCATAAGATCCTACTGAACAAGGCGTTTCTTCTGAACAATGACATTTATCCATTCAGTTCTTGTTTGACTCGTTTGGGATAGATTCATTAGTTGTTCCTTTAAAATTTTGTTTGGCAAACTGAAGTAGCAATAAGTGAACTGTGGTATTTCAGCGTAAATTTTGATTAATTGTGTATTGATCTGTATTATGTGTGATTTTTGTGTGTGATTTTTTTTTTAAGAAGTCTCAATTTTTAAGTCTCAGTTTTATCTCAATTAAAATGTTAAATGATGAATTGAGCGTTATTATTTTATTTTATTATTTTTGTATTGTTGAATCTGTTGTTTGTTTTTAATGATTATGTTTTTAATGACAATGTAAACACCTTGAGTCCAACACAAATTTCCCCTTTGGGGACAATAAAGTGTATTTCATTTCATTTCAATTCATTTCAATTCATTTCATTTCATTTCATTTCATTTCATTAATTTAATTTAATTTAATTTAATTTAATTTAAATTAAATTAAATTCAATTTCATTATCATTGATTCGTGTCTTACCGTAGTAGCGCTTCATCTCGTCTCTCGCCAGCATCACGGCGATGGCCATCCCGATCCCGGACGAGCAGCCGGTGATCAGCACCACTTTCTGCCCTTCTGTTGCCATGGCTTCAGCTGAGTAACGAAGCGCGAGCTGCGCGCGAGTCTCTTCAGCGCTCCCTCAGCAGATCAGCCCACGTGGGCGAGCCCGGATTACTCAAACAGTCTGCGGGATTTATAAAATGCACAGATTGATAGTGATTCAGCAGATAAAGATCGATCGCCTATATAAAGCACAACCAACCATACATTTTGTTTGCAGTTATATTAAAGTCCCGGTTTTTATAATAAAAAGTAAAAAAAAAAAAAAAAAAACTTTTCTTATTTATTTATTTATTTATTTAGTTTTTTTATTAATAACCAAATACAACCACGCACCGTTTAGGGGAAAAAAAAAAATAGTATAAACATTTAACTTGCATATATTTCGTATATCCACGATTAATTATAATATTTTGTGAATGGAAAAGTATGTTTTGAACAGGCGCGAGACAAGATTCTCCCTTATGCAAAAACCGTTAAACGTCAATCACAGAGCGCGCGCAAAGGGAGTCTGATTGACAGGAGCTATTCTGAGGTAATTTTTTTTACCACACGGTATTTGCTTTTAACTCAACAACAAGTGACTTTATTAAGTTAAATAAGACAGTCATGTCATCACATTTAGATGTAGACGAATACAAAAGTAAGAGTAAAACACTGCTAATGTGCAGATTACTCAAATTTACATATTCTATATGAGCTCACGCTGGTCTAGTCCTGTTTAACACATGACACAGGTTTGCATTTGAATGTGAACAAACTGTTTTAATCTAAGACAAATTTTAAATCGTTCTTTCACCTTTAATTCTCTGTAGAAACAAGAAAACGCGTGTATGAAGAGGACACTTCCGTCTGACCCTGCGTTCCATTTGGAAGGGCTGATCCCTATGCCCTAATCCCTTCAGAGGGTTTACCCTCCGGAGTGAGAGTTTCGAAGGGATGAAGGGTGTAGGGGTCAAAAAAACTCAGCTTCATATTAATGAGACAATCAAGGAGGTGCCTTCGTCTTTTTTCCCCTGGTTTACTCTTATTAATATGCATTCATCTACTGTAGTAACATTATAAGCTACTGCCGGTCTTTTGCATTAAATATAATGTATATTGTGTTTATGTATTTGAAACATTTGAATGGACAGATAAAGGGAGCTGTAAAGTATTTTTGTTGAAATACAATGTAATTTTGACCATAATAATGTCCCAAATCTAAGCAAATATTGAAGTAGGCCTACTATAGAAAAATACTAAGGGAGAGCGGGGCACAACCTAACGCTTTTTGACTTTCTCAGTTTGTGTAAACATGGCCGTATCTACCATTGAGGACACCGAGGTCATGTCCTCGGTATTTTTTCCCTAAATTTCAAATTAGTCAAAGCTGAAATCCAGCAGTGATGATCAATGCCAAACACAGAACCCGGTCCGTGTCCGAATCCATATGTCGTCTGTATTTTCTCCCAATTAAATTCACATTCTCCGTCTAATCTCAAGTGAAATCTCCGCCTCTATCTGTCTTTGCAGGCAGTGGCACGTGACACGTTACCTAGGCTACAGATTCAGAGAGTCGGGAAAGCCGGCAGGCTGATTGTATGTTTTTTCACGTAAGCTAATACATCGTAGTGTGGTCTTGAGCGAAATGCAGACATGAAGAAGAACTTGCATCAAACTAAATTAAGTTTTAAAAAGCCAACAACAGAAGGGCAGGGAAAGAGTAGGAGAGAAGGTGAGCCTGTGTGTGTCAGTGGCAGACTGTTCAGCGCTGTGTGCGCTAAGTTTCATTTGTCATTAGAATCTCGAGAAACACACAAAACTACGTTGTCACAGGACTAAACAGGACTGACTAAACAGGCTTGTTCGAGTTTGCTGGCTAAGTAGATTGATAGTACTTTATCCGTTAGACGGTCAGCTAAGCAACATCAGCAATAGTGACTTTTGCTCAATGAAAAAAGTCCCACTCACAGTCACAGCCAGCCATTCGACGAGCCCGTTTAGTCAGATATGCGCAGCCTGCTCATCTGACTGTGATATTTTACTGTGAACTAGCAGTAGGCTAGGCTATGCCATGGTTCCTGATGGCCTCGTTGTGATTGAAGTAGCCTAGATTGCCCATATTCAGGAGGCTCTAAAGATACAGAATCACTTACCTTATCCATCTATGAGATAGACTACTGCCAGTTCAAAAACATATCATTCAATAATCAATAGGCCTTTTTACAAATATTGTGATAACAGCCGATAACCTAATCATAAAAATAACCATAACCATAGGCTAATGATTCATGCAAAAATGACAACATGCAAAAATAAGTAAGCTATTGAGAGGGACACTTTTCACATTATTCATTAGTAATGAATAATGTGAAAAGTGTCCCTCTCAATAGCTTACATATTTTTGCATGTTGTCAATCAAGGGATAACAGCAGTAGGCTATTGCAATTAGGCTACCATTCAATTAGGCTGCATATTGCTGTGTGTGCATATTGTTCAATAAACAGAAGGGGACAAACATGACATTCCAAACAGAAGGATTCAGGGACTGGAAAAATGCTGTCGGTGAAAAACGGGGAATAATCTCGAACCACGAAAAGACACCAGGACATATGACAGCTTCGACTCTAGCAGAAAATTTCCTCTCTGTAACAAAAGGACAAATGGAAAACATACAGTCAGTGATCAGCAAGACATATTCTGACAAAGTTGAGAAAAATCGTAAGACTTTGTTGTCAGTACTCGATGTTGTTATCAATCTTGGGCAAAGAAATGTTGCATTCCGTGGCAACTGGAAAGGTGACAGTGAAGATGGCAATTTCATTCACTTCATTCAATGGAAATCTCATTTTGATGATGTACTGAGCCAACACCTGGAGACTGCACCTGGCAATGCAAAGTACTTGTCACCAATTATTCAGAATGAGATGATTTCCTGTTGTGGTGATGAAATCAGAGATTTTATTGTTCGAAGAATTCAGAAATCAAAGTACTTCTCTGTATTGGCTGATGAGACAGTTGATATTAGTGGCACGGAGCAGTTGTCAATCTGCATTCGTTATGTATCTGAATCTGAGAATTTTGAGATACACGAGGATTTTCTTGGATTCTGTCCACTTCTTAAGCAGGATTCTGAATCCATCACAAAAGCCATCATTGAACAGTTATCCAAATGGGGGCTTCATGTCTCTTTACTGCGTGGCCAAGGGTATGATGGTGCCAGCAACATGAGTGGAAGGCTGAGTGGAGTTCAGAAGAGAATCCAAGAGGTTCAACCACGAGCCCTTTATACTCATTGCCGTAGTCATGCCTTGAATCTCGTTGTGGTCCATGGATGTACAGATGTCCCAATAGTGAGGAACACTATGACCTTAATTGAAAAGGTGGCTGTGTTTTTCTCAGCAGGCACCAGGAAACACAAGCTGCAAGACATTTTGCAAGAACAGGGAAGTGATGATGGACCCAGAGGAATCCCACTGATGTCTGATACTAGATGGGGGTCCAGGATAAAAACAGTGAGTGCCTTTATATCCAAGCTTGAGCCAACTCACAGTGCACTGCAAGAAATTGAAAGTGACTGCACCCATAACTCTGAAAAAGCCAGCAGGTTGCGCAACTCAATCGAATCCTTTGACACGATCATCACATCAGTTGTAACCCAAAATGTTCTGGGATATATATGGCCACTGACCCTTAAACTGCAGTCACCAAATGTAGACCTTTCAAGTGCCTACAAAGAAGGAAGACAAGTGGCAGAAGTCATTGAGAGCCTTCGCAATGATGAGGAAAGATTCTGCAAAATATATCAACAAGCAGTGCAGCTGGCAACATCATTGATGTTACACCTGTGAAGAAAAGAATAGTGGTGAAACAGCAACACAGGGGCAATGTACCTGCCCAATCAATTGCAGAGCATTACAGGTTGAATTTATTCATTCCCTTCATCGATCATGTTACAAACGAATTGAGAACCCGGCTTGCAAAGTCCACTGAACCAGCCCTGCTTGCAGCCTACTTAGTGCCCGAGGCTTTGCCACAGCTCAGTGAGGAAAGAGAGAACCGTCTGTTGGCATGGTATAAAGAGGACTTGCCTTATCCTGACACTGCAGAGCAGGAAATACACAGATGGAAGCATCAATTCCAGAATCACACTGGGCCTCTCCCTGCTACTGCAATGGAAACATTGCAGAATGGAATTTTGGAGTTTTACCCAAATGTTAAGTGCATGCTTTTGCTTTTCTTGACATTGCCAGTCACCACTTGCTCATGTGAAAGGTCTTTTTCTGCATTACGTCGACTCAAAACATGGCTTCGCTCTACCATGGGTGATGAGAGGCTATCTAGTCTAGCTCTCATGCATGTCCACCAGAACATTGAAATTGACCCCCATCGAGTGCTCCAGAGATGGGATGCTTCTGGCCACAGGAGAATTGTTACTTGCTTTGACAAGAGGTGAGACTTAGTGTAATCTAACAATATGAACTAACTATTATGACATGTGTTGCATGTACTACAGTTGGTGCTGTATTAATAGGAGGAAAGGGGAGGAATACTGATATATTAATTGTTTTTTTTTCTATTCATTATGTCATTACAGTTAATGATGTGAACACTGGATGGATGGATTGATCTCCACCACAAGACAAGAGGCCAGATTATTCTCTCTCTTATTCTCACACACATAGACACATAGACACAACTACAGACACATGCATATACTGTACAAATTTTACAATCTCACACACTTTGCCTTTATTAAAACATACCTTTCACAGAGGCATACACACACAGAATAGTTTGGTTGCAAGTCATCAGTTCACACTCTCTCTAGGCCTACTGTATGTCTCTCCACATACACCCACAAATGGCCTAATACACACACACACACACACACACACACACACACACACACACTCACTCTCTTTCTAAAACACACAAACACACACAGACACATTGATATATGCCAAGCCAACATTTTAAGGGTTCATATTAAAAGAATACAGCAGTTGTTGGCTTTCTATTGCCATGTGTTATGTTAGTTACAATGTAAATATGGCTGTAAATATTAGGTAGCTGAGTAACACAGTCAGTTATGGTGCCATTGTTACACAAGTTTAGAATTGACCTCGGTATTTTAAAAATCCTGGCTACGGCACTGTGTGTAAATCTAGCTTTTTTTCTCAAATATCGCTTCGGATGTCCTAATCGCCAAACACAACCACGGCGACGTAAAAGTGCATTACCAACGCCGACAGATGAAAGGATTCAATGGAATCAATTCAATGGAATCAATTCAATGGAAAGGATTCCGGAAGAGAAGACAATGCTGAATAAAATCGTAGTTTTTGTTATTTTTGGACCAAAATGTATTTTCAATGCTTCAACAAATTCTAACTGACCCTCTGATGTCACATGGACTACTTTGGTGATGTTTTTATTACCTTTCTATACATGGACAGTATACCATACATATATTTTCAATGGAGGGACAGAAAGCTCTCGGACTAAATGTAAAATATCTTAAACTGTGTTCCGAAGATGAACGGAGGTCTTACGGGTTTGAAACGACATGAGGGTGAGTCATTAATGACATAATTTTCATTTTTGGGTGCACTAACCCTTTAATCTCATGGCATCCCGCATTCAAGCATATGTTATAACTAATCCTGACCGATTAAAATGATCAAACCAAGACATAAATTCTGAAACCACAGAATGTACACAACTACCAGTCTTTGCATTAATGTTGCAACAGTGACAATACTGCTATGGGTTTGTAATACTGTGCATATTACAGACTTTAATATGATGACAGGTCTGCGTGAAGGGAGCTGCCAGCCGGTCACAAGGTTTAAAACACTTAAATAGACACATCAAATAGTAAAGATATGTAATCAAAAATAAATCACGTCTCCTGATAGTGTGATTTATTTTGTCACACTCTGTCTGCGCTGATTTAGCAGTGATTCACTAACTGAATTCTGCAGATCAGGCGACGGTACGAACATTCACAGTATCACTGCTGAACACAGTTGATCACGGTGTGATTCAAGTCTTTCAGGAGCTTCAGAGCTCAATCTGCTGCCTTCATCACTAGAACATCTTCATCAACATCTCTTCTTTTGAAATCACTGTCTTCTGTCCTTTATTAGTGTTCTGCCCCACTAACAAAGTTTCCAATCCTCAAAAATATACACTAAATTACTGCTTAATATACTGTCTTAAATTATAAAATGAAATCTTAACAGCTTATGTGAATTACTCTAAAACGTTTAGGTTACAAGAAATCAATAATTGTCTAGAGTTTTGTCACAGACACGCCAGGCTCCACCATCAGCCAATCACAACGCACCCAGTCACCAGAGTACTGATCACCGACACCTGCACCTCATCAGCATGCCAATCACCGGGACTATAAAGGACTCACACTCACACACAGTCAGCGTCCAGTCTCATTTGCATCTAGACTTACCTGTATGCTTACCTCAAGGACTCCTAGCGATCTACTTACCTGTCTCCAGCGTCTCCTGTTCTCCTCGTGTGAATTCCCATCTGTGTGTGAGTGTTCCCCGTCTCCAACGTCTAGTTCCTCCAGCGTCATTCAAGATCTCCACTTCTACAACCACAAAAGGACAGTATCACTTATCTGCACTTCATTCATCATCATTGCTTTGAGTTATATTCACCTGCACTGCTGTTTCACTCTGCTGGTATCAATAAACATCCCTGTTTGTGAATTCCTGTCTTCGACCCTTCTGTGTTGTAACAGAAGACCGGACCATAACAGCCAGATACCAGCATGAGTCACATGGATCCGTTCCAGGAGCTTGTGGACACTTTGCGCAAAGCACTCACTCCCCGTCCATCTTCACCGGCACCAGCAGTGACTTCCGCAAACACCGTCCTCACTCCTTCATCTACCATTCACACCAGTCCCATGGCCAAACCAGCACCCTACTTAGGATCGGCGGAGGATTGCAGCGGTTTCCTCCTGCAATGTGTGCTGGTCCTGGAGATGCAACCGCACCTCTACCCCACTGACACTTCTAAAATAGCGTTCATCATTTCTCAACTCCAAGGCAAAGCTCTACAATGGGCAGACTCTCTCAGGTCACAGAAAGGTCCTGTTGTTCAATCCTATACCTCCTTCGTCACCCACTTCCGGGAAGTTTTTGGCAAACCAATCACTGACTCTTCCATTGGTGAAAAACTCTACAATTTAAAACAAGGTTTAATGTCTGTCAATGAATATGCTTTGCAATTTAAAACGCTAGCTGCCTCCAGTGGATGGAAGGAACAAGCGCTCATCACCAACTATCGGCAGGGTCTGGATCCCAGGGTGCGGTTGCATCTCGCTGCATACGAGGATTCCATCGGCCTTGAGCGTTTCATTCAGCTGTCCATCCGCTTTGGCTCTCGTATGCAGTCGTGTATCGAAGAACACCAGGGCCAGCCACTGTTCAACACCCTCTTCTGTTGGTCCGAACCCGTCAGCCCTCCAGAACCAGCCAGCGAACCCATGCAAGTTGAAAACTCAAGTTTCTCATCTGCTGAACGTCAGAGACTGCTGACCCTGAATCTATGTCTTTATTGTGGTGCTCCTGGGCATGTCATATTTGCATGCCCAATTCGTCCTGCTCGGCCCATGGTGAGTGCCATCATTCCCTCCATTAAGAAGATGAAACCACTCACTACTGTTGTAAATCTTACTGCTGCTAATGTATCTATTCCAGTGGTGGCGCTCTTCGATTCAGGGTCAGCAGGAAACTTCATCTCCGGCGCCCTCTGTCGACAACTCAAGCTCAAGACCTCGCCCTCTCCGACCATCTACCAGATCAACTCAATCACGGGCAAACCCCTGAGTCGAAGACATGTCAGTCGCTGTGTTGGCCCCCTCCAATTAAGAATTGGAGTATTACATCTTGAAGAAATTCACCTGCTGGTTCTGGAGGAATCCACCTCTGACGTGGTTCTAGGGCGCCCATGTTTGTAGCAGCATAACCCTACCATCTTGTGGAGTACTGGTGAGATCCTGAAGTGGGGCGATAATTGTTTCTCTAATTGTTTCTCTGAGTTTCCAGTTCCTAAGTCTCCGCGTTCCAAAGATATCTCCATCTGCACCACCTCCATCGAAAGCCCGGTTGAGAAACGCTCCGTGGACATTCCATCTTGTTACACCCCCTTCAGTGACATCTTCTGCCTGCAAAGAGCCTCCAAGCTGCCTCCACACCGGTCATGGGACTGTGCCAGGGGAAGAACCTACCCCCTGTCCGTACCGGAGGAGAAGGCCATGGAGGAATACATCAAACAAAAATACATCACGAGTGGAAGACCACCTTCGTCACGCCCACCGGCCACTATGAATATCTTGTAATGCCATATGGCCTGGTCAGTGCCCCCTCCGTATTCCAGGATTTCATCCATGAGGTGCTCTGGGAGTTTCTCCACAAATTTGTCCTGGTCTACATCGATGACATCTTGATCTACTCCCGGAGCCTGGCCGAACATTGCCACCACGTTGCGGAGGTCCTCCAATGCCTGAGACAGTTCCATCTCTTCCTGAAGGCAGAAAAATGTTCATTCCACCAACCCTCTGTACACTTCCTGGGATACATCATCGATCACAGTGGCATCCGGATGGACGAGGGGAAGGTGGAAGCCATCATAAAAGAACTCCAACACATCCTTGGCTTCGCAAACTTCTACCATCGCTTCATCAAGAATTACAGCTCCATTGTTCATCCACTCACCAACCTGCTCCGGAACCAGCCCAAGTCTCTGTTCTGGACTCCAGCTGCCACCAACGCCTTCAAGGCCCTCAAGGAAGCCTTCACCACCGCTCCCCTCCTCGTCCACCCCAATCCAGACCTGCCCTTCGTAGTGGAGGTGGACGCCTCCACCACAGGAGTGGGAGCGGTTTTATCTCAGCAGCAGGGGACACCAAGTAGGCTCCATCCATGCGCCTTCTTCTCCCGAACTCATGTTTAATCACATATTCAGATACTATGGTATTCCCGAAGACATCGTCTCAGACAGAGGACCTCAGTTCATCTCCCGGGTGTGGAAGGCTTTCCTATCCCTCCTAGGTGTGACCATCAGTCTCTCTTCCGGCTACCATCCTCAGTCGAACGAGCAGACGGAAAGGAAGATCCAGGAGATCGGTCGCTTCCTTCGTACCTTCTGTCACGGCCATCAGGACTCTTGGAACCAGTACCTGGGTTGGGCCGAGTACACACACAACTCTCTGCGCCAACCTTCCAGTGCGTACTCGGTTACCAATCCCCACTGTTCCCCTGGACCGGGGAACCATTGAACGTTCCAGCAGTCAAGTACTGGTCTGGGACTCAGCTCACCACCAGCTGCAGCGAGCCCTGCGCAGACGCAGGATGACAGCGGACCTTCGTCAAGTCAAGTCACCTTTATTTATATAGCGCTTTTTACAATGCAGATTGTGTCAAAGCAGCTTTACATTGATAACTGGTACATAATTTTGGCTGCACAGCAGCTCTTAAAGAATAGTGTCAATGCAGGCAGATCAGAAGCACTGTTGAATAAATGTCAAGAATACTGTTGAATATCAAATGTCAAGTCAAATGTCGTCGCTCCAACGCTCCCTCCTACCAACCGGGACAGAAGGTCTGGCTGTCAACACAGGACATCAGACTGCGTCAGCCCTGCAAGAAGCTGAGTCCCAGGTTCATTGGCCCGTTCACCATCACCAAGCAGATCAACCCTGTCACGTATCAACTCCAACTTCCTCCACAATATTGAATTCACCCCACTTTCCATGTCTCACTTTTAAAGCCTCACCACCCTTCTGTTTCTGTCTCCACAGAGCCTGAAGTGGCAGCCGCCAAACCCCCCCTTCCACTCATCCTGGACGACGGTGCAGCCTACGAGGTTCGTGAGATCTTGGACTCCCGGCGCCGTAGTGGTCAACTAGAATATCTGGTGGACTGGGAAGGCTACGGTCCCGAGGAGCGCTCTTGGGTCCCCAGAAATGACATCCTCGATCCCAATCTTCTTCAAACATTACACGCCAGCCATCCCGACAGACCTGCCCCACGTGGAAGAGGACGACCACCACAACGCCAGGGTCCTCGGCCCTCAGGAGCAGGCCGTGGGAGGGGGAGTACTGTCACAGACACGCCAGGCTCCACCATCAGCCAATCACAACGCACCCAGTCACCATCACTGATCACCGAAACCTGCACTTCATCAGCACGCCAGTCACCGGCACTATAAAGGACTCACACTCACACAGAGTCAGCATTCGGTCTCGTTTGCATCTAGACTTACCTGTATGCTTACCTCAAGGACTCCTAGTGATCTATTTACCTGTCTCCAGCATCTCCTGTTCTCCTCGTGTGAATTCCCATCTGTGTGTGAGTGTTCTCCGTCTCCAACGTCTAGTTCCTTCAGCGTCATTCAAGATCTCCACTTCTACAACCACAAAAGGACTTTCATAAGTATCACTTATCTGCACTTCATTAATCATCATTGCTTTGAGTTATATTCACCTGCACTGCTGTTTCACTCTGCTGGTATCAATAAACATTCCTGTTTGTGAATTCCTGTCTCTGACCCTTCTGTGTTGTAACAAGTTTAATCTGTACAAAAAAATAAATAAATAAAAGATTTTAGAGTTAAAAACAAACATCATCTTTTTTAGTGTGCATGAGTTTGAGAGAGAGTGTTTGTGTGTGTTTTGGAGTGATTCACTGGACACTTTAGGTGTAAATACAGTATGGCAAAAAATAGATGCTGTCCAGTGAATAGAGAAGCACAGTGTTCACACACAGGTACGTTACTGCATGTTTGTGTGCATCTGTTAGACGAGATGATTGATCTTTGTAAGTATTCTCAGGAGATGTGTGTGTTAGTCTGGTGAGATGGTTTGTCTCTGTAAGCATCCACAGGTCAGGCACTTCATGAGTCTCACACTAACATCCATGACTCCTCCCAGGTTATACAGCATGTGATAGAAGGTGTGAACAGACAGGTTGCCCGTGTCGTCCGCATACTTCAACGCCACAATCGGAGTGCACAGAGGATTCGTCAGGTTATGGAATTGAGGACAATGCGACTCAATCACCTTCTTAGTGACCTTCAGAGACAGAGAGAGTGAGTCCTTTCATTTAAATCCTCGTTATCTTGTTAAAGAGAACTTGCGGTGACATTGTTCTTTTATTAAATTTTATTTTATACTTTTATTAAATACCGCCTGCGGTTGATTTTGATATTCTAGGTATTATCAGCTGGCCTGAATTCTGAGATCGCAATAGACGTGAAGGACTATAATGCTTTAAGAGTTCGCTCAGGTACTGGGGAGCTAAACCATTTAGTGCTTTAGATGCTAGTAACATGGCCTTCAAATTAAAGATTGGTATCAAAGAGCACAGCCAGGTTCCTAACTGATGACGAAGACTTAACAGAGCAGCCATCAAGTGTTAGACAGCATTCTAGGTTATTACCTGAAGAAGTTTTTGGTCCAAAAATTAGAATCTCTGTTTTTCTGAATTTAGTAGTAGGAAATTACTGGTCATCCAATTTTTTATATCAGCTATGCATTCCGTTAATTTTGTGAATTGGTAAGTTTCGTCAAGGCGCGAAGAAATATAGAGCTGAGTATCATCAGCGTAACAATGAAAACTAACGGCATGCTTCCTAATGATATCTCCCAAGGGTAGCATGTACAGACTGAAAAGCAACGGTCCTAGTACTGAGCCTTGTGGTACTCTATGTTGAACTTGTGACCGATATGATCTTTTTCATTTATTAAACATTAATAGACATTAGTAAGCCGTTTATAAATACAGCTGTAAATGCTTTGTTATTGATTTATAAGCATATCTATAATGAGTTTAATAATTGCATTTTCATACTTTATTTATGATCAATTTGTCAGTTCTAAATTATGTATTACATTATTCACAAACAGTTATATAGGAGTTGTCAGTGGTTCATAAGATCATTTAGGAAGTGTAAGTAAATGATTAATAAAATATTTAAATGCACATTTATGCATCCTATTATTTAGACATATAGTATTAGTTACTTAGTGTGTTAATAAATGCTTCTAAATAACTGGTTTGTAAATAATGTAATACTTAATTTAGAAATGATAAATTGATTATTAATAAAGTTTGAAAATACAATTATTAAACACAATATAGATATGCTTATAAATCAAGAATGAAGCAATTATAGCTGTATTTCTAAACTGCTTAGTGTGGCGAGCAGGGCGGGCGAGAGCCGGTGACGCGAAAGATAATGAGCTCCACCTGTGAGGCGCACCAGCCTTGAGTCTCTCACGGAGGAGCTCCGGAAGCATAAAAGGAGGAGCGACAACAGTGAAGGATGAGAGAGGACCAGACCTGGACTTTATTTTATGTTTTATTATGTTTGTGTGGCCGGCAGACATCCGCGAGGGTCTGCCGGCATTACTTTTGTTTTGTATTTGTTTATTTTGAATTAAAGTTTTGTTGAACGTTCGCCGGTTCCCGCCTCCTTCTTCCCATACTTACGAACTGTTACACTTAGTATTTGTCTATTAATGCTTTATAAGTGATGAATTAACTATTTACTAATGCTTAACTAATGCTTCATAGCGTGCAGTTATTATAAAGTGTTACCAATGTTTCAGAGTTGCATATTACGGTTAACTAAAATCACTCTGTGACACAATAGAATCTAGAAGGTTCTTCTATCATGCATCCAATCCAATGTATTATGCTAATATACTTCTAGAGAACAAAACTCATAAAAGTGCCTCTAAAGGAACAACTCCTTATTGGCTCAGTCACCTCCAGAGGGTGTGGCAACTTCACACTTTAAAATCACTGATCACAAGATCACTCTCCCTTTTTCCTTTACTGAAAAACTCTGATGTGAAGGTGATGCTGTGCTAGAAGCTTCTAAGAAACTCCAAGCTTGTGCCAGGCTCCAGTTTAGACTCTCCATTCGCCAAAGATCCTCTGAATCCAGCTGGTTCTCTTTCATTGAGACAACATCAGCAAAGATCAACGGGAGCCTCAACAAATTCCATCAGGACAGTTAATTCAAATTGGCGAGACATGCAAGTATCAAACTTAGTCTTATTATCTGATACATTGAGAATCCTTACCCCTTTTAAAGAAGGGCATGTTAGAACTAAACTGATGGTTTGCTCAAGGCTGTTGATCTGCTGAATTTCAAACAATGCTGTAAATTCTTGCTTTCCTGTATTCTGCTTCAGCTCTCTCTTTCCATTGGTAAACTGTATGCATGTATGTGTGTGAATGTTAGAGTAGTTTAAGTGTTTAGTCTAGTTAATAACATCTTGTTCATGTCACACGTAAAGTTAAAGTTAATTGATTGTAATATTAATTTTATTTTTATTAATTGATCCAAATATTTATAATAAATTATAACTAGTTATGATTAATTATTCATATTTGTTTTGAGTTAATTTGCTACAATTGCTTCTGTTGTTTCCACACAGACTGGAAAACTGGGTAGGGCTTTCTGGGACAGTCCTCAAATGGTTCAGGTCATACTTAGAAGAGAGGGATTTCTATGTAATTATAGGCAAACATAAGCCTTAAGTTGACTTCCAGGAGAGGAGTCACAGAAAGTTCAATTCCCGCACCACTCCTGTTCAACTTGTATATGGTCCCACTGATCCAAATAAGAAAGAACCAAATTGCTTACCACAGCTATGCAGATGACACCCAGATCTAATTAGCCCTATCACCTAAGGACTGAAGCCTCATTAATTCCCTGTGCCAATGCACTGATGAAATTAACAGTTGGATGTGCCAAAACTTTATTCAGTTAAACAAAGACAAAACTGAAGTCATGGCATTTGGAAACAAAGATGTAATTTTCAAGTTGAACGCATACCTTGAATCTATAGGGTAAAAAATACATAAAAAATCCAATCAGGCCGATTCAGTAGTCATGTCAAACTAAATCAGCATATTTTCATTATCAAATATTGCAACAATTAGATGTTTCCAGTCAAGACATAGATAAATTTACTTATACGTTTATCACAAGCAGGGTGGATTAAAAAAAAACACACCACACACACACATTAGAAACATGGAATGCTGCTGCCAAGATTCTGAGCAGTCACACCAGTCATTACATTTAGAATTGGTTTTAAAGTACTATTACTTGTTTATAAATCACTTAATGGCCTAGGACCTCAATACATTACAGATATGCTCACTGAATAAGCCTAACAGATCACTCAGATGCACTCAGTCTGCGTTTAGCTATTATGGAACCAGCTTCCTGAAGAGATCAGATGTGCTCCAACAGTAGTCACATTACTGAATGAACACATCTTTTGTTTACATCTTTGAATGTATATGTGTAATTCTGAGGTAACATTATACATATCTCTCTGTAGGTTGTCTGAATGTACAGACAGAGGAAAGTTCAGGATTCAAGCTTACAAACTGAAGGATCCAAACTGTTGGAACACACTGCAGACACTCAAGTATGTCAAACACTAATACTGATATACTGAATAGTTAGTGCACTACATTACCCATACACCTCTGGTCCAGGTCTATAAGTAAATCTCACTTCCTTCCTTTGTTTCTTTGAATTGGTATGGTGTTTGTGTGGACAACCAAATATGTCCTTTGAATCCTTTCTATAGGAAGTGTTAAGTAAGTTTGTTTGTCAATTTCTTTTTTTATATATAATTTGGATCGGATATTTCATTATTATTTTATACATTGTTGATATGTTAATTATTTTGAAGAATGTTTTGTATCAAACAACAAAAGACTCACAGTGAACAATTACTCACTGCTCTTGCCTCAAATCTTTTATAACTTTAATAAGGATTGATTTATATTTAATCAATGAAGTCTATGCAGTGTTATTTTACATTTGATGACTTTATTCAGTTTCTGTACCTAATCTACCTAATCTATATCTAACCTGAATCTGTATCAAACCTGAAAAGCACTGTATTTCATTTAAATCTTTTTTCAATTGTGTTTATTTGTTTACTTGTAGTTTGATTATGTAAGGAATAACTGATGACGGGCCATTGAATTCTTAGAAAATAATGCAGTCAAGACCTGCTAGAACAGGCTAGAACTACTTTAGCCATGCGTTTGGTACGCTGGTCAACCAATCAGATTTGAGCATTCAATAGCCCCGTAGAATTTTTTTTTTTATTTATTACAGACTGTTTATTTGTATTTAATAATATTTGAAATTTATTTTTTACATTTCTATTTTATATTATACTTTTTATGTGGAATGCATTGTTCTTGCAGTCTACGTAAAAGTCTGGGAGTAAAATAAAGAAATTACTAGCCAATGGTGACATAGAGTGCCATAGAGTGTTTGTATGCATCTGTTAGACGAGATGATTGATCTTTGTAAGTATTCACAGGAGATGTGTGTGTTAAACTGGTGAGATGGTTCGTCTCCGTAACCATCCAGGGGTCAGGTACTTCATGAGTCTCACGCTCACATCCATGACTCCTCCCAGGTTATACAGCATGTGATAGAAGGTGTGAATAGACAGGCTGCGCGTCTCGTCCGCATACTTCAGCGCCACAATCGGAGTGTACAGAGGATTCGTCAGGTTACGGAACGGAGGACAAGGCGACTCAATTACCTTCTTAGTGACCTTAAGAGACAGAGAGAGTAAGTGAGTGAGTGAGTTTAAGTCCATGACTTAGTCATTATTTAGTCATTTTATTCAATTTCACATAATAGGTCCTTCATATGAAGTGTCCAAACTAGTGGAAGATAACTACAATAATACCTGTCACAATAACTATATTCACATCCATACCAGAGAACGATAACTATAATTTTGGCCTCCACACTAAATAAATGCTTGAGCTCTTTAAAGTCAGGTGGATTTTGATTGGATGCCAATGTTTTAATCATTCATCCGCTGGAAGAAAAATGTTCTGAAAGTGATTCCAGCAATATCGTTCCTCGGTATCATTTCAGTAATAGTGTGGACTTTGCTATTCTCTTAAGAGTTGGAATGATTATTAAAGCTTTGTTTCTAGTTATGGTTCTTGATGTGAATAGGTATGAATTCATGTGTGTTCTAACCTTGGCAATGTCTTCAGGTGTTTGTCCCAGGCCTTGAAAGAGGTTCACTTGGGTGGGCAGGTAGCAGTTCCTGAAGTGATAGAGCGTCTCGGCGTCAGCACCGATGAACTCTTTCTTAGAAACGTCTGCCATCAACTTCATCTCAAACTCAGTGTTTACAGGCCCGGGCTCGATCATCGACACACTGACAGACAGACAGAGATGGGGATGTACATCAGAGTGCAGTGAGTCGCTTCAGCACAGATCTAGAACCCTCTAGAATCAAGCCCATGTGTAGGGAAGATATTTATGATGCTTTTGCTCTAATGGCAAATCTGCTCTTTTAGTTATAGAATATATATTCAAATAATTCAATAAAATAATTATAAATAATTAACCAGGGGCGGACTGGCCATTGGGAGAACTGGGAGTTTTCCTAGTGGGCCGGTGGACAATGTGGGCCGGCCCGTTGCAACGTAAATATATATGAAGAATGGATTATAGTAAATTTACATATTCCATATCCTTCTGTCAGCCCAGACGAATTGTTTGCGTGATTTAATGGTAGGTATTGAACTTTAGTGATATTAAACTTCCTGGTATGGAACAGAGATTTGAAATTTTTTCAGAATTATTTACTATTTTCCATGTGCACCAGGAAAGACAACAACATGAAGTATGCTAGTCATTCGTTAATGTTAATGATAAGCATTTCAATAATAACAATAAAAATTATACATTTCTGCATAAATAGCATTTATATTTTTATGTTATGTCATTTGTGATAACATACATTTTTTTTATTATTATTTTTTACACTTTTCAAGATTTTTTTTTCATCTAGAAATTGCACATTTAAAATGTACTCATTTATCCAGGTTTTCCAAGACTATGAATCCTGGTTCCTTGACATACAAATGATGTTAGCTTGCATGACAATCCTGGTTCTTCAATGAAGAAGGAAACAAATACAAATGTTGGTCAGCTTATCTATTGGTTTTCATTTAATTTATTTTAATGCTTTTTTTGTTTTATATTAAATCATTTTAAGTCATCTTGAAGCCACTGGCTAAAAGCATTGCTCTAGAACTTCACTTAGTTCCTGATCATGTAAAGGGGTTAGTTTACCCAAAAATGAAAATTCTGTTATTAATTACTCAAGTCATTCCACAACCGTAAGACTTTTGTTGCAGATGAAATATAACACTAATAACATTAAATAAATATATTATTTTATCAGGTTAAATATTGATTATTAGTCAATCCTTTATCCACCTTTATCTAAACCTCTCTACTTAACCATTGGTCATGCACATCTGCTACACTGTAAAATCCCCAGAGTTAAATCAGCTCTGCTCAGAGTACCTATGGTCCCTCTCTAAATAGTGTTAAAGTAACACTGAAGCAGAGTTAAAGTTAATGAGATAATTAAGCAATTAATAAGGCTGTGACTGAAGTCAGTTGTAGTTCTTGTGTTTCTCTTTTCTTCAGTGATTCTGCTTGTTAACAGCAGGTGTTCATCACTAATGCACAATCATCACTTAATTAATTGCTTAATTATCTCATTAACTTTAATGGTGCGTTCACACCGGACGCGTCTTGCGCGAATAAATCGCACTATTCGCGCGTAGTTGGACGCTTGAACATTTTGAGTTTACTCGCTTCATTCACGCGTGACATTCGCTTCTTTCGCGCGTGAAAATCCCTTCACAACAGACGCGAATTTGGGAGCTCTCCCGCTCCTTTATGTGTCCCAGACTCTCCCACTGCTTTCTGCACACTTCCTCTGAATAAACACAACAGCTGTCAGTGGGGAAATAATTGTAAATTACAGCGAATAAGCTCAATTGGTCATCTTTAGTTGGCTTGTAGTCTTAATATGTATATATATATATACATAGCTCAAATTGAGTAAAGACCGTTTTTTACAACTTATCAGATTGTCCGACCTCCTCACTCACTTTATTTCAAACACGATCCTTTTTATTTCTGTTTCTATAAATGTATGAAGATGTACAGCGACGATGATTTTGTCCTCCATTGTTGTTTCGAATTTCTGCCTCAGCTCGCTACGTCGCGTCACTACTAGAGTCCTGATTGGTTAACGCGGCGCGGAAATTCGCCAAAGTTCAGATTTTTCTATTTTTCTTAAGCGCAAATGCCCGAATCGCTCAATTCGCGCTGCGTCATTCACGCGAATCGCGCCGCAGGATGTCAATTCGCGTCTTTGCATTGACTTACCATGTAAATCACTCGCGCTTACCGCTTCATTCGCGTCCGGTGTGAACGCACCTTCACTCTGCTTTAGTGTTATTTTACCACTGTTTAGAGAGGGACCATATGTACTCTGAGCAGAGTTGATTTAACTCTGGGGATTTTGCTGTGTATGTTTGTAGTTTTTTAACACTTTTTATTCATGTTTGTAGTTCTGAACCAAATCCTCCTCCAAAGCGCAATGGGTTGTGGGCAATATTAGCCATTATAGTGTGCACAGATCCACACTTTTTACATACTCTTATCTCACATGCTATTTAGGATGGACGCAGGGAAAGACCTATAGAAGTCAAGTGACTAATCATACTAAAAAAATCACATGACAGGAAGAGGAAATGCAGGAATGCAAAGTGGCAAACGCTGAAACTCACGAAACGTTAAACTTGAGCAGCTGGAGGGCGAGACCCTCACACAATCCCTCCGTGGCAAACTTTGACGCAGAGTAGATGTCATTAAATGCCACACCTGTGAAGAGCAACACAAATCTGATTCATGATTCTGTACACTGATGTCTCCACATGTGTGTCATTCAGCAGATCCTCATGAAAGCTACAAGCTCTTCTACTGTTCTTACCATGCAGGCCCAGCACGCTGCTGATGACGACGATGTGTCCAGAGCGTCTCCTCTTCATGTCGGGCATGACCTCTTTAATCATGCGCACCGCACCGTAGAAATTGGTCTCGAACACCCGCTTCATGTCATCCATACTGAGAGCCTCAATGGGCCCCACCAGACCGACGCCAGCGTTATTGACTACAAACACACAGATGAACTCTGGCTGAAGCTGAAGCCTTGGAAGAGAAACTCATTCATCATCTTAACCTGAGCACGGATGAGCAGAAGCCAGCGGAGATCCATATGTGTGTGTGTGTGTTTGTACTCACTGAGTATGTCTATATGTCGATCTTTGATGCTGTCGACACACTGTTTGACAGATTCGTCGCTGCAGACGTCCAGCGTGAGCAGAGACAGAGTTCGACCGTACGCATCTCCAGCCACTTCAACCAACTTATCCTTCCGCTTCAGATCCCGCATCGTAGCTATGACTGAACACACACACACAAGAATGACTACACAGAGTGTGTACAAAAATAAATGCAACTCTGGATGGAATGTTTTTTTGGCCAGGTAGTGTAAAATATGAGGGATTGATTGAGTTTTTAATTAATCAGATCCGATTTCTATTGGCTGCAGTGAGTTTCTTTCATCATTACTCAAACTAACATCAGATTAATATCAGAAACAAACCCAGCAGCTTCCAAACAGCCAGTGAGCTGCTGACTCACAGAAACAATCCTCTGAAGTCTATTATGAGACTATTATGAGTCAATGAGTTCATTACTCATTACCATGCTAATCACAGTAATCTGACAGCTCATTAAAACTCTTTTCAATTGTCGTTTTTGCAACATCAGCACTTTTTCATGAACCGAACTGAATCAACATTGACGCTACTGTCTTCAGTACAGCTGTTTATAGCTGAACTGAACTGAAAATGAAATATCTTTACACAGTAATTGAACTGAACTGAATTAACTGCACTGAGCTGAATAATGACACTATTATCTAATCTGATGAAGTTTACATCATTTATTCAGTTGAAGCTTTATTCAGTGAAGCTACTTTAAAACAATCACTGTTGTATGAAGCACAATAAAATAAAGCAGATTTGACTTGTCTGATCCCTAATAATAGCAGATCTGACAAAAAAATCCTATGGGAATGTTCATCATCCCGAATAACATTCCTCATAGTCACGGAATCCCATAAGATCCTACTGAACAAGGCGTTTCTTCTGAACAATGACATTTATCCATTCAGTTCTTGTTTGACTCATTTGGGATAGATTTATTAGTTGTTCCTTTAAAATTTTGTTTGGCAAACTAAAGTAGCAATAAGTGAACTGTGGTATTTCAGCGTAAATTTTGATTAATTGTGTATTGATCTGTATTATGTGTGATTTATGTGTGTGATTTTTTTTAAGAAGTCTCAATTTTTAAGAAGTCTCAATTTTATCTCAATTAAAATGTTAAATGATGAATTGAGCGTTATTATTTTATTTTATTATTTTTGTATTGTTGA